>NC_086453.1:115338308-115710808 GCF_028390025.1 Pseudophryne corroboree
ATGCCGCTCAAACATCATTAGTATCACCACGTGCACCAGCCCCATGTAGATACAAGACATCCATCAAGAACAGACTTCCCTTCCCTGTATGCATGATCCCAGAATTGCACAGAGGTTTTGATACAGACCCATGACATTCTTACGACTCAGGGCAGTATAGTGTTATTGCATTGTTTCCACCAGTTCCTGTTCCGCAACTGATCCGGCCAAGTTCCATCTGACTCAGAATAGGACAGGCATATGCAAAAATGTGTAAATTCACTCCTGCGCATGTGCTGTATGCAAAAACGAAGCATTTGTATCTGTGCAAAGAGATCCGTCTGACTCAGAATCAGCCCTAAGATATTTTCCGAAAGTAATTTAGAAATTGCTAGGGGCGGGGGGGTATTATTGAATTAGATCAAGAACATCTATTTAAAATGTATTTAACACGATTTTTGGAGGAAACACAATATACCATAAAAATAGCAATTTTTATGGTATGTTGTGCATTAACTTGAACTTTTAAACTATTGAGGATAATTGCCAATCCATAATTGCAGTTCCCGTATCGATGTTCTTAATAACCATAAGAATGTGATCACCATATTCAAAGTCATCCATAAAAGCAGGTTTCAAAATTTTCTTCCGATATTTAAAAATTGATATGTACAATGTAATATAAAAAAAAAGGCTGATGTCTATCAGTGAATAGGCAGCTATGCAGTGCTGGGGTAGAGGCACTGCAAACTTTATAGTTCTCCTGCGGCTGCTGATGTTTGCAGCCACCGGCATAGGCAAACGCAGGGAGGGTTTCCGGTTGCCCGGAAACCCCCCTCCGCTTGGTAAGTGGCTCAAATTATGAAAACAATAGCAATGGTATATAATATGATAACTAGAGCTACCACCACATAATGCAGTTTAAGGGACAGAGCAGAGCTGCTGCACATGCCCAGTGGTAGCAGCTTCTTCTACCAAGTTTGCTGTGTGAATCCTCAATCAGTATACTGGACAAGAGAGCAGCTACAAGGAAGAAAAGACAGGAGCCTTACCATGAGGTGGGAGAATGTGTGCGTAAAAAGTGCAGGACTGGTTATATTATGTTTGTATTTATTTATTATGGTATGTATAACCTTTTCCTGACCATTTATTTATATTATTTAAATGTGTGATACAGCCTATACTATAGACCATCTATAGTGTGAAATATTAATACTGTATTCCGTACAGTAAACATTAATGTCCAGGGTCTTTACTAGGTTCTTCTACCGCTCCCCCAGACTCCCACAATTGCTCCAATGTTCCGCAGAGTGGGAGATTGTGTACTGCATTTGGAAACCCCCCTCTAAATCCCCCTCTAGAAATCCTGCGTTTGCCACTGGCCGGTTATGTATACTGGGGCAGATCTGTACCAGTGGCTGCTCCTCCTCTATGCAGCTGCTGGTAGTAACATGTTGGGCAGCGCTGGATTTACCAGCAGCTGCGCCTCTGCAGCCACTGATTATATAATGGGGGCAGTGATGGATTTACTGCGACTGCTTCACTCTGCAGCCACTGGGATGGGTGGTGCAGCCGGGCTGCATGATCACTGCTGGCCACAGTGATCAAGACACACTGGTGGAGGGATCAAAGGATGCAGAGGGACCGGGAGATCGTTCTGAGATTGCCAGCTGCTCTAACATTGGGGGTCATTCCGAGTTGTTCGCTCGTTATTTTTTTCTCGCAACGGAGCGATTAGTCGCTAATGCGCATGCGCAATGTCCGCAGTGCGACTGCGCCAAGTAAATTTGCTATGCAGTTAGGTTTTTTACTCATGGCATTACGAGGTTTTTTCTTCGTTCTGGTGATCGTAATGTGATTGACAGGAAGTGGGTGTTTCAGGCCGGAAACAGGCCGTTTTATGGGAGTGTGTGAAAAAACGCTACCGTTTCTGGGAAAAACGCGGGAGTGGCTGGAGAAATGGAGGAGTGTCTGGGCGAACGCTGGGTGTGTTTGTGATGTCAAACCAGGAACGACACTGACTGAACTGATCGCAGATGCCGAGTAAGTCTGGAGCTACTCAGAAACTGCTAAGAAGTGTCTATTCGCAATTCTGCTAATCTTTCGTTCGCAATTTTGATAAGCTAAGATTCACTCCCAGTAGGCGGCGGCTTAGCGTGTGCAAAGCTGCTAAAAGCAGCTTGCGTGCGAACAACTCAGAATGACCCCCATAATCTTCCAGCAACCACTGATTGGGTGTTTCTTACTGGTTGTCAGAGAAATCCCAGCCAGGCATGGTTGCATCGGACAGGCAAGTACACCAGGTAAAAGAGGTGAATTTAATAGATTTGGACTTACAATGAGATCCATCTGATTTCAGATGCATCTCTTGCACGAAGAATAAAACTTCTGCAAGTATGTGCACTGAGGGATTCTTCATATGTGACTCCAGCTGCCTCTAACTCGATAATACCTCCTGCTGCCCATTGTGGGTCCCAAATTGAAATCTCTGATACAAGCAATGGGCTCTATCCAGGGTAAGCGGCTTTCCCAAATAACAATGCGGTCCTGACAAACAGACTGAGCCTAATTTTTGCAGCTGTAACCACGGACAGTGTGTCTGAACTGTAGGAAAATCGGATGTAGTGCATAGATCAGATTGATAAAATATTGTTATACACTGACAGTGTAGGACTGGACATGAAGGGCCCACTGGGGAATGCAGTGTTTAGAGGTGTGGCCAGTCTCCAGAGGGGGTGTGGCCAGCTGCCACATTGTTTTGCATTGTAATGCAATCCCATGCATTAGAAAGTGCATGGGATTGGCCCCTTGATAATTATATATAGTAAATACTGCTAGTGCATGCCTGATAATGTACCAGATTAATAACCTCAATGCGCTATATACTATAATCCATAGACCTGTGCAGTATAAGGTAATATGTATAATGTATAATTCAAGTGTATAAAACCTAAGCCATAAAGGAGAAGGTGGGCCCAAATCGACCCAATCCGCAATGCGATTATTGATTATGTTGCATGGATGTACAATAACCTCATGCAGGGAGAGAGCTTGCAAGAAAGCTCAGTCCCTTTGATGCCACTCAACAGACGTATTCAGCTATTTTTCAAGAAAAATACCCCAAGTACAGTATGTCTGGTGCATGTGCCGACGCCGACATCGCCAGCGCTACCACAGTGCTGCAATCCCACCGACTGCAGATCATACTCACCACAAGCAGAGCCGTAACTAGACATGTTGGTGACCTGTGCCAAAAAAGAGAATTGGTGCCTCTCTCTCTCTCTCTCTCTCTCTCTCTCTCTCTCTCTCTCTCTCTCTCTCTCTCTCTATATATATATAAAACCCAAAAATATAGGGTCATGGCTTCATGGGGAAGAGGTGGGACCACGGAACAGTACCAATTCACATTATACTGCACAGTAATGTCCATTATTGAAATTACACAATATGGTAGTGCCCCTTACACCCATTATGCCACAGTAGAGCCCCTTGTACAGATTGCACCAGCTAGAGACCCTTATTCACATTACGCCAGGCAGAACCCCTACAGAGAGCGAGAGGGGTGTGTGTGTGTGTGTGTGTATTTCCCCGCACCCCCTCCTCGGAGCATCTTTATTGCTCTGCGGCACCGGCGGCTGTCTGTCACTGTCAGGATCAGTGTGTGGGAGGATGGTGACATGTGCGCCTGGGACTGGGTAAGCCGGGAGGGGGTGGAGGATGCGGGGGGTAGCTGCAATGCTGCATGCTGTCTATCTAGCATGTAGTTGTGTGGTCAGCAGAGAAGGAGTCCAGCGCACCACTGTGTACATGACAACAGGCATCATTGCAGCTAGTGGCGGTGAGCGGTTCTGTGGGTGTTGCTGGATGGTGCACCCACAGAGCATATGCACTGCATATGCGCTGTGTGCCAGGCACCTCAGCCACGTATATCTTGTTACGGCCCTGACCACAAGCGGGAATCGTGGTCGGAGCTCCTGATGGCTGCCGATCATCATGGCTCCCTGCTGCTGTGACCTCCGGTGCTGTAAAGTGAGTTGCCGCTTTGCAGCATCACTTTTCTGCACCGGAGGTCACAGGAGCAGCGGGGAGCCTCGATGACCGGCAGACTGCACCGGAGCACCAATCACCGGACCCTGGGTAGGCGAGCATGATTTTGTTTTTTACCTTTTTAAAAATCACAGTGATCAGCTTGAGTGTTCATAAGACACACATAGCTGATCACACTGCCGGCTCCCCACACAGCTTTCTCTGTCTAGGGACAGAAAAAGCTGTGCAGAAGTACAGGATCCGCAGTAAACCCTGTGATTACACCAGCTGAAGCTGGCATAATTATCACACGGCTCACTGCTGTATTTTTATACAACATTTTTTTTTTAGTAAATTTGTTCAGATCGCATTTCCCATTATAAGTATGGGAAATGCAATCTGGGTAACTAAAAAACTGACAACTTCTCCAAAAGCCCTTTAATACATTCAGGTGAAAGTAAAATAATGTGAAAAGGGTGTGAAAACACCCTTATTTACATTATTTTAGTTAAAAAAATGTTAATAAATATGCCCTCATATGAGAAAACTCTCCCCGTATTATGATCCTATTGTACACTATCCTCTACTGTTGTGCTGTAATGATTAAAGTTTGCAAGTGCGCTATGTTGCTGTGCTTCAGTTTCGGTGTAATAATGTTTCTCAGAAGAAAACCTTTTATCTTTTTTTGGTGTACAGAATTCCAGTTCCACCTGCCTGAAACTTTCTGCACAGCCTTTAGCAATAACATCAATATCAGTACTCTAATATTACAATGAGTACTCTGTGCATTTAACCCTAAAGCCAAACACTAGTAAAGTAGAGCAAAGGAATGTAATTAATCACAAATAACAATGATTTTATTTTTGTAAGATTTTTTATTTTAAACATGTGCGTTCTAGTAACAAAAGCTCACCACCACCACCCGCACTACCACACAATTAGCTAGCAGATTGCAAGCAGGTGTTCTTTACACCAACAAACAGCGAGCCAGTGTTATGAAGTATATAATTGTGTGAATTGAAGTTTTGGTCAGAATGTACCGTAATAGCCTGCAAATTTACATATATTGTAATTTTCTAGCGAGTCGCAAGTTGTCATATATACTTAAGGCTAAATTGTGGAAAAATCATTAGAAAATCACTATTTTCAAACACGACACTGCAAGCTGCTGTAGCTATTATTTCAGTATTCTGAATACAAAATGTCATCTGTAATAACTGGTGAGACAGAATTTTGTTTATTGAATAATAGGGTGATTGTGTACTTATCTTGAGCAGTACACACTTTCCATACTGAATTGCATCGTATGAGTGCTGAGCTGCGGGCAAACCAAAAATGCAGTCCACCCTGAAAGTGCAGTTTTCGGAGGTTTGATCCCATTCACTATGTCATCAAGCTCATAAAACAATACTTTCCGGAGCTTATACCGAAGGCATTGCTTAAAATAATCCATTCCCTAGGAGATATCCAATAGGATCCTTCCCAGTGTCCCACACAGCTGCACATGAGCAGAAGTACTCCCGGTTCATAAACCCCTAAATAATAAATATTCACACTGCAAAGGATAGCTCTTATTGGGAGCAGTTCTGCAAGTATGGCGGTACGGGGTGGTACTGCGTACCAGTAAGACATTGACAGCCGGCCCGACCACCTTGCTTGCAGCTGCTGCCGTGTGTGAGGGGATGAGAGTGCAGCGAGTCTCTCCTGCCCCTCAGTGCTCAGTGCGGTGGCAGCAGCATCATGTATCTCAAGTTAGGTGCCAATTCGTTAGCCAATCAAAGCATGTGCAATGGCAGCGGTAGCTCATGATTGGCTACCGGACCGCAAGCTTTGATTGGCTCACGAACCAGTGCCTGATTTGAGTTACACTCCGCTGCCGCCGGAGACTAGACTGAAGGTAAAGAGAGATGCGCGCTCACTCTACTCTCCTCAGACACACAGCAGCAGCCAGAGCAGTAGCAATGGTGAGTAGCACTGGGAGGGGGGGGGGGCATGTGTGTACCTGGCACTGTGGGGACATGTGTTTACCTGGCACTGTGGGGGCATATCTAGCACTGTGGGGACATATGTGTATCTGGCACTGGGGGGCATATGTGTATCTGGCACTGGGGGGACATGTGATGTGAGAACCTGGCACTGTGGCGGCATATGTGTATCTGGCACTGTGGGGGTATATATGTATTTAGCACTGCACTACTGGGAGCCAGGGCCGGCCCGACGCATACGCGGGCTACGCAGCCGCGTTGAGCGCCGGGCCGTAGAGGGTGCTGCTGCAGAGAGTGAGTCACAGTGACTCACTCTCTACAGCAGCGGTGGCTAGCAAGCGGCTCGACCCGCTCCTGGCCACCACTGCCCGGCGCGCACTGACGTCTCCAGCAGCGGTGTGTATCTGAAATTCGGCGCCGGGCCGTGAGCCAATCAGAGCTTGCGGACCGGCAGCTGAGGCTCCTGATTGGCTGCCGGACCGCGAGCTCTGATTGGCTCACGGGCCGGCGCCGAGTTTCAGATACATACCGCCGCTGGAGACGGAGGGGTAGGAGAGGCGCGCTTTGCCCTCTCCTCCCCTCACAGCAGCAGCAGCAGCAGGTGAGCAGCAGCACTTTTTTTTTTCAGGAGAGGAGGCACTGTGGGGACATGTATCAACACTGGGGGCATATTTGGCGCTGTGGGGGCATATCTGGCACTGTGGGAGGCATGGTGGGGGCATGTGTATCAACACTGGGGGCATATCTGGTGCTGTGGGAGGCACTGTGGGGGCATGTATCAGCACTGGGGCATATCTGGCGCTGTGGGGGCATATCTGGCACTGTGGGGGGCATGTATCAGCACTGGGGGCATATCTGGCACTGTGGGAGGCACTGTGGGGGCATGTGTATCTGCACTGGGGGCATACCTGGCGCTGTGGGAGGCACTGTGGGGATGTGTATCAGCACTGTGGGCATATCTGGCACTGTGGGGGCATGTGTAGCAGCACTGTGGGCATATCTGGCACTGTGGGGGCATATCTGGCACTGTGGGAGGCATGTGTAGCAGCACTGGGGGCATATCTGGCGCTGTGGGAGGCACTGTGGGGACATGTATCAGCACTGGGGGCATATCTGGCGCTGTGAGAGGCACTGTGGGGACATGTATCAGCACTGGGGGCATATCTGGCGCTGTGGGAGGCACTGTGGGGACATGTATCAGCACTGGGGGCATATCTGGCGCTGTGAGAGGCACTGTGGGGACGTGTATCAGCACTGTGGGCATATCTGGCATTGTGGGGGCATGTGTAGCAGCACTGGGGGCATATCTGGCACTGTGGGGGCATATCTGGCACTGTGGGAGGCACTGTGGGGGCATGTGTATCTGCACTGGGGGCATATCTGGCACTGTGGGGGCATGTGTAGCAGCACTGGGGGCATATCTGGCGCTGTGGGGACATGTATCAGCACTGGGGGCATATCTGGCGCTGTGGGAGGCACTGTTGGGACGTGTATCAGCACTGTGGGCATATCTAGCACTGTGGGGGCTTGTGTAGCAGCACTGAGGGCATATCTGGCACTGTGGGGGCATGTGTAGCAGCACTGGGGGCATATCTGGCACTGTGGGGGCATGTGTAGCAGCACTGAGGGCATATCTGGCACTGTGGGGGCATGTGTAGCAGCACTGGGGGCATATCTGGCACTGTGGGAGGCACTGTGGGGGCATATGTATCTGCACTGGGGGCATATCTGGCACTGTTGGAGGCACTGTGGTGGCATATCTGGCACTGTGGGGGCATGTGTATCTGCACTGCACTGGGGGGCATATCTGGCACAGTGGGGGGCATGTGTATCTGCACTGGGGGCATATCTGGCACTGTGGAGATATGTGTATCTGCACTGGGAGCATATCTGGCACTGTGGGGATATGTGTATCTGCACTGGGGGCATATCTGGCACTCTGGGGATATGTGTATCTGCACTGGGGGTATATCTGCACTGGGGGCATAGCTGGCACTGTGGGGGTATGTGTATCTGCACTGGGGGCATAGCTGGCACTGTGGGGATATGTGTATCTGCACTGGGGGCATATCTGGCACTGTAGGGATATGTGTATCTGCACTGGGAGCATATCTGGCACTGTGGGGATATGTGTATCTGCACTGGGGGCATAGCTGGCACTGTGGGGATATGTGTATCTGCACTGGGGGCATATCTGGCACTGTGGAGATCTGTGTATCTGCACTGGGAACATATCTGGCACTGTGGGGATATGTGTATCTGCACTGGGGGCATAGCTGGCACTGTGGGGATATGTGTATCTGCACTGGGGGCATAGCTGGCACTGTGGGGATATGTGTTTCTGCACTGGGGGCATATCTGGCTCTGTAGGGATATGTGTATCTGCACTGGGGGCATAGCTGGCACTGTGGGGATATGTGTATCTGCACTGGGGGTATATCTGGCACTGTGGGGATATGTGTATCTGCACTGAGGGTATATCTGGCGCTGTGGGGACATGTGTATCTGGCACTGGGGGTATATCTGGCACTGTGGGGATATGTGTATCTGCACTGGGGGCATAGCTGGCACTGTGGGGATATGTGTATCTGCACTGGGGGTATATCTGGCACTGTGGGGATATGTGTATCTGCACTGGGGGCATAGCTGGCACTGTGAGGATATGTGTATCTGCACTGAGGGTATATATGGCGCTGTGGGGACATGTGTATCTGGCACTTGGACATCAGTCATCCACTATCTCAGTGTCACCCTGCCTCAGTCACCCATTATCTCCCTGTCACCCCTGCCTCACCAGTAATCTATTATCTCCCTGTCACCCACTATCACCCTGTACCACGGGGAGTACAATTGTGTAGCCACACCTCTTTCTTGTAAGACCACACCCCTTTTATCCCATGAAGGGGCGCCAAAATAGATTTTTGCTTACTAAAAAATATAAGCTTGGGCCGGCCCTGCTGGGAGCATATGTGTATCTGGCACTATTGGGGGTATATGTGTATCTGGCACTGCACTATTGGGGTCATATGTGTATCTTGCTCCCCATATGTGTATCACGCCCTCATTTTCATTGGCCACACCCCGTGCAGCATGTGGCCACACCCATTGGAAACTCTGGGCTTTGGTTGGGATTCTGACTGGCGGCATTTCGCAGTCTGCATCCTGTAACAAAATAACTTATGTGATTTTTATCTTTGCAGCGACTGGGGGATTTCCTGGTATGTATGCATTGGTAGACATACTGGTCTTGAAGATGCAATTTATGGCATAAAGTGCTTATAATTACGATAGATAGATAGATAGATAGATAGATAGATAGATAGATAGATAGATAGATAGATAGATAGATAGATAGATAGATAGATAGCCCCAGCCCCATCCTCTATCATCACAATATAGATAGATAGATAGATAGATAGATAGATAGATAGATAGATAGATAGATAGATAGATAGATAGATAGATAGATAGATAGATAGATAGCTTACAAGCAGGGCCTTCCTACCATTATGTCTATCTGTTCTTACTCAGTTTAGTTCTATTACTGTTGTTCCAATTGTAAAGCGCAATGGAATATTCTGCACTATATAAGAAACTGTTAATAAATAAAATAAATATCTTATTACATTTTAGGTCTTAAAAATGAATCATGTTTGTTTAGTAAAAAATAATAAAATATTTTTTACTTATCTGGTACAGTTGTTATTACAGCCTATCTCCGTGGCTGGATAATTAGCCCCCAAAATGTCCCAGACTGGCTGGGCAGCCAGGGTTTAGTTATGTTATGGTGTTGGGTTTACGGTGTTTCATATATATTTTTATAAAAATACAGTAGTCTCCTCTGCAAAACCCTACCAAATATTTTCGGACAGTGATCCAACATTTATTTTACCATAATTCTTTTTTTTCCTTGCATATATTTCCAGTCATTATTATTGTATTGCTCAAAGCTGAAATAACATTCTAGAATTTTTTTTTCCAAATTACTAAATAAAACAAATGAGCTGGATGCTACATTAAGATTTATTTTCATTTGTTTGTACAGCTGAGCACCAGAGTTTTACAATTCATCAACATCTAAGAATACACAACAATCTCTCCCGGCAGGCAAGACAATTGTTCTGTTGTTGCTTTGTTCTTCTGGGGTCGGATTAGAAGTAGCGCAGCAGTAGGACAAGTATCACTGACAGCAGCAGCAGCAGGGGCCTTTCTGGGATCCCTGATGCATTGCATAGGTCGGTGTTGCAGCATGCATAGGTCACAGTATAAGTGATCCCCAAATAACGCACCTCCTGAGTTTTGCCACACTTTCTCCCAGCAATGCAGCCTTTATTTGTGATCAGCGAGACTCCTTGGGAAACACCTTCTCCAATGTAGCATTCATGTCCCAGTAAGCAGTTTGTCTTGACAGCGTCACACTCTGTGGCCGTGGTGGATTCGCAGTAAAAGCATTTCATGGCTTGGGATAGAGGGCAGCAGATCATGAAGCATAGCCATCCAAGCACAGTAAGCAGTTTCATTGCCTTGATAAGATAAAGTCACAGTAGTTGGTTTGTGGGTTTTTCTATATTACCCGTCTATGTGCTGCCCATATGCCCTCCAGGTAACCGAAACTGGTCAGTGATTTCAGTACAATCGCATAACATTACCATCAGTTTGAACAGTCCAGCTTGTACCACTTCACCCAGGAAGCCTGCCCTGTGCTTTATGATGTCATAATAATAACATGATCTGGGCCAGTAACTACAGACCTGCAAGCAGCTAAAGCCTGGCCTGGAGTTATAACATTGTGGCCTAATTGCATAATTTAAAAAAAGAGAGACAACCTGGCGCCTATATAGCAAGTGATCACAGCTCACGGATATCCAATTATTGCTGATGCTTCCTTTTTGGGAGAAACGGACACCCCCCTAAAATGTTACCAGTAAAGAAAAAAGTCTCTTATCAGGAATAATTGGATATATATACTCACACAATTATATATAATTTCACAATGCAATGTATTAAACGTAAGAATTTTAGCTGTATGTTAAATAATGTGAAAATACACTGTTAAAAAAAAAACCACAACAGAAAAAATATTTCAATAAAAATACAAATACAAATCTGGCTTGTCACTTTCACATACTATATGTGAGTGGCTATGTGAATAATAGTCCACACATTTATTCACAATAACAATAGTATTAGTATCAGAGCAATACAATTCAATTAAATCTTGCCCCACACACAAAATGCTGCACTCTATAGCTGTTAAGGCCCATACACACTGGGCGATTTTGAGCTCAAAGTACTGTAGCTCACTTTTGGCGTTTTGAGCTACTTTGAGCTCAAAATCGCCTTGTGTGTATGGCTGGGTGATGAGCGGTGAGCACTGAGATGCGCGCTCCCGCAACATCGCTGGCCGTCGTCCTGTTTTACCGGCCGAGTAAACCACTTTCCACAGTCTCCTACTGTTGAAAGTGGTTCACCCCCAGTCAAAATCGCTGGGCCGGGTGAAAATTGCTCAGTGTGTATGTACTGTGCGGTTTTCCGGCCAGCGATTTTCACATCATCTCCCTGCATACACACTGGGCAAAAGACGCCCAGTGTGTATGCACCTATATTTATATATCACAATTGCAAAGAGGTTTCTAGCATCTTGGTTGTTACACATCCACTCCTGTGGGGACATTTTTCTCCCTGTAAGAGAAGAATTCAACTTTTCCCTCCAATCAAAGAGGTATATTCTAACTCTTCTTTTTTGGATTAGTAGCACATAGAGATCAGTGGGAACATTTTCCAGCTGAATTAATCGCCTAACTTAACAGTCCTCCTGTTTCATTAGTGAGAACACATCAGGGAATCATATGCAAATTAGCTGGAGATCATTGTGCAAATACTGCAGCTGTAATGTTGGCTTTTCAGTAGCAATTAACAGTCCTCTTGTTTCCCTGTTTTTAGCACATCATACAGGGATTTTTCTACTTCATATGAGAAACTGACCAGCCAGCAGTGGCAGGGATTGTGTGGTGAGTTAAATAGCTCAGATAGATACTTGTCTACCTGACCCTCTCCAAGAGGGAGAAAATGCTCTGTTCCTGGACTTTCCCGGTAATGTATGATTGCCATCACCTGTGGTGAGCTAGTTAATTGATAAGAAAGGTGTTTCACCACAGGTGATGGCAATCATACATTACCGGGAAAGTCCAGGAACAGAGCATTTTCTCCCTCATGGAGAGGGTCAGGTAGGCAAGTATGGCTCAGAAGGCACTGGCTAGTGCCAATGCCAGATTTACATACAGTATATAAGCCTAAGGGTTTATGTGGGCATTATACAAAGATTCAGCAGTATAAATTCCTGGAAATGTGGTGAGTTTTCATCAGATATGTGCGGATCAGGTAGGCAGGGAGCCACTGCCTGTGTTGGACTGGCCCACAGGGGCACAGTGTAAACCTCCGGTGGGCCCCACTACCTGGTGTTCCCACCTCCTCCTCCAGGGTTCAGGTTTCAGACTGTGCAGTTGAATTGGGGTGTAGTATGGCTGACCGGCCGTCAGGAGACCGGCGGTCAGCATACCGACGCCGGGATCCCGGCGGGGAGGGGCGAGTGCAGCAAGCCCCTTGCGGTCGCCACAGGTTCTATTTCCACTCTATGGGTGTCGTGGACACCCACGAGTGGAAATAGTCCCTGTTGGTCAGCATGCCGACCATCGGAATGGTGAGGGGGTCGGGATTTTGGTGGAGGTCATGAGACCGTCGGTCTCCCGACCACCGGTCACATGAATACCACCCCTTGAATTGTACATTATACATATGTTTTCTACAGAGCAGTTTATCAAGGCGCCCAGCCCATGCACTCTCTAATTGTTAGGCAAACCAATGTGGTGGCTGGCCACAAGCCCTCTGGAGACTGGCCACACCCCTAAACATGGGCCCCTACCACTGAATTCCCCCGGTGGCCCCTTCACGTCCCAGTTCGATTCTGCACTGACTCACCTGCCATAGACTTTCTGCTCCAGAGTTTTGACTATAAAAATTATTAGAATAATGCAAGGAAGATATTTCTAACATATTCTTTGTATTCTTCATATACTTTATTTGGTCTGAACTCTGGGGTATACGTAAGTATGACAGAAAAGGCTCTGTCTCAACTGCCTCACCCCACGCTTGTCACTGAGCAGTTGCAAATTTCATGTGAGGTACGTGCCTAGGGGCACTTGGATGCTTGTGCTGGTACTGTCAGCCCAAAAAGTACAAGTAACTGCAAAATGTTTCCACTGTACTGTACTATATGCCACCTTGAATCGAGTGTAAACGGGTAGAACATGCACATACTGCCCCTGTAAGCTGTCCTACTTATACCCCTTTTCCACCTAAAAACGCGGGTCGCAGCCGGGAGCCTGACATGGGTGCTACCCGGCTGCGACCCGCGTCAGCCCCCTTTCCTATCTGTAGTCACCATAATAATAAATACAACAACAACAACAGCAACAAGACCCTCACAGTGTTGTTGTGTTGTGCTGCATCAGACCAGTGGTAGTGTCCTGTCCATCAGTCATTCCAGTGACCAGGCAGTCACAGTGGTATACGCTGCTGCTATATGTCCACTGCTGACGTATAATAATAATAATAATAATAATAATAATAATAATAATAACAACAACAACAACAACAACAAGTCCCTCACAGTGTTGTTGTGTTGTGCTGCATCAGACCAGTGGTAGTGTCCTGGCCATCAGTCATTCCAGTCATTCCTGTGCCGCATATTGTGTTATATAACTCCAGAAAAATAATGGAGAACAAAAATTTGGAGGATAAAATAGGGAAAGATCAAGAACCACTTCCTCCTAGTGCTGAAGCTGCAGCCACTTGCCATGACAAAGACGATGAAATGCCATCAACGTCGTCTGCCAAGGCCGATGCCCAATGTGATAGTAGAGGGCAAATAAAATCCAAAAAACCAAAGTTCAGTAAAAAGACCCCCAAAAAGAAATGTAAACAGTCTGAGGAGAAACGTAAACTTGCCAATATGCCATTTACGACATGGAGTGGCAAGGAACGGCTGAGGCCCTGGTCTATGTTCATGACTAGTGATTCAGCTTCACATGATGATGGAATCCCTCAAAACTGAGGCCTTGACACTTATGTTGGTGTTAGACGTGCGTCCGGTATCCGCCATTAGTGCAGTGGGATTTAGACAATTGATGGAGGTATTGATTCCCCGGTACCAAATCCCATCTAGAGTCCACTTCACTAGGCAGACGATAGCGAAATTTTGCTATTTAATTCCAGTGATTTGGATGTATAATTATTAATTACAGTGATCTTGCCAATTAATTTAAGTAATTTGGACGTATAATTACAGTGATCTTGCCAATTAATTCCAGTGATTTGGACGTATAATTCCAGTGATTTGGATGTATAATTATTAATTACAGTGATCTTGCCAGTTAATTCCAGTGATTTGGACGTATAATTGCAGTGATTTTACCAATTAATTCCAGTAATTTGGACGTATAATTACAGTGATTTTGCCAATTAATTCCAGTGATTTGGACTTATAATTATTAATTACAGTGAATTTGCCAATTAATTCCAGCCATTTGTACGTATAGTTATTAATTACAGTGATTTTGCCAATTAATTCCAGTGATTTGGATGTATAATTCCAGTGATTTTGTTAATTAATTCCAGTGATTTGGACGTATAATTCCAGTTGGAATTGTTTGTGTCGCTTGGCTTAGTCATACAGCTACCTCATTGCACCTCTTCGACATCTTTGCATGAGGTGCTGTTTGGGGCCTAGTTTTTGAAAAGTGCCATCCTGTCTGACTTCCGTATGAGTCCAGGGGTACTGCTGTTTTAGTCCTGGGGTACTTGCGTATACGTCCACCAATTGCAGAATTTAAAAAAAATGACTGGAGCGTGCTGGAGATGCTGTCAGTGGACCAAACAATTGCGGCCCACTCTCGACTTTCAGCCACTGCGTGACACTACTAGATGGGCCAGGTGGTTGTGTCTCTTAGCTTAGTCATACAGCAACCTTGGTCAGAGCCGTAACTAGGTGTGTGCCAGAGGGGCATTGCACACAGCGCAACTGCACTGTGGGCGCACCATCTGGCAGGACCACCCGCACGGCCGCTGCCCGCCGGCCGCAGCTGCAGTGCTGTCCTGTTTGCTCAGCCTACAGTACCCCTGTTTAGCCTTTAGTATCTTTTGTTATGTTATCACAACCACTGGTCCCGCCGGACAGGAAGTGACGTTTCACTTCCGGTCATTGGAACGCACATACACTAGCCTTAATGCGCTATTACATATGACCCAGCGCTCTAAGAGCGCTATTTGATAGGCGCTGCTCTACTCATTTATCACTGCCAGCATTATTTTTGTTTAGCATTATGCTGTTCGTCGGCGCCGACGTCACTTCCGGTAATACCGGAAGTGACCCGTGCGGTCCACCGCGCGATCCACCACGCTCCACACTCACTTCCTCCTCTGTGAGGAACTGGAGTGGTGTTTTTTCACTAATTAGTCCAGGTATTTAACAGGGGCCTGGGAGACTGAGTCTCATGTTCCAGTTCCCTTACTTTGAATTGACTGCTGCTGAACCTTTTGACTGTGCTGCATGTGCCTTGACAAAGGTCCCAGTGAGGACGGAAACGTTGGTGTTTATGTGGATTTCCTTTGGAACTGTGAGATCTATTTTTTCCTTCATGAAATGATGTTTTTTATTACTGCAATTTATTCAGTCTGGGGAGTGCTATCATTCCCACTTGTGTGGGAAATACTGTAATATATATATATATATATATATAAAGAAGGTAATTACTGCTTTATTAAAGGCACTCCGGCGCACAGATAGCATAATCAACATGAATCCTTATCAGTATCAGTAACGGCACTCGGAGTTGGCATGAGGCAAAGAAGATTTGTATTAGACAACCGTTTTCAGGGCATGCGCCCTGTAATCAAGATCACACAATTATTATTTATGTTCTTTTCATGACAGTTCGCATGCCCTGAAAACGCTTGTCTAATACAAATCTTCTTTGCCTCATGCCAACTCCGAGTGCCGTTACTGATATGGATTCATAAATATATAATCTGGAAACCCCCCTTTACAAATTCTGCGTTTACCCCTGCTGTGTGTGGTGTGCGCTCAGCTCCTCTGCTGCTGAGCGCACCAACAACCTGCACCAACTCAGCGCCTTCTCCCTGGGCCCAATCAGATGCTCTGCCTCCCTCCTCCCTGCAGTGTCTAGGGAGAGACGTGATGACGTCTTTCCCAACTGTCTCCCACAGCGCCCCGTGCCACGAGTTGCTGTGGCGTTCGGGCGGGCAGTCAGGGGAGGACGGAGGAGGCATTCAGTCCAGCTGAGCTCACACTGACCACTGCAGCAGCACCCCAGCCTGCAGCTTCCCGTCCCTCACTAGGCTTCGCTGCTGGTCTTCCCCTGTGTCTGCAGCGTTTGGGCTGGAGGGAAGTCAGCATAAAATCAATATCTCTCTCCATCTCTCTCTCCCCCAGGGTAATGTGTAAAAGGTGACTCTACCTGCCGTAATGTGTAAAAGGTGACTCTACCTGCTGTACTGTGTCTAATACCCCTTTTACACCTACGAGCACGGGTCGCAGCCGGGAGCCTGACACGGGAGCTGCCCCCTGCTGCGACCCGTGCTCGGTCCCTTTCCCATTAGCAGTCACAACCCGGCATATGCCGGGTTGGTGACGCTTCTAGCTACACGGCAGGGGCGGCGCAGGGAGATCACATGATCTCCCAGCGCCGCCCATCCATACAGTGTAAACGGGAGCCGTGTCGCATCGACACGGCTCCCGTTTACACTACACCCTACCCGGATCATTCCCGTGTCCTACCCAGGTAAATAGCCGGGTAGGATTCACGGGTCACTTGATCCGGGTTTACCCTTTTCCACTTGCCAAAAACACGGGTAAATGCGCGCCCCCGTGCATTTACCCGTGTTTTTTGAGCTAGTGGAAAAGGGGTAAGGGAACTCTGCCTGTTGTAATGTTTGACAGGAGCTCTACCTGGCGTAATGTGTGTAAGTGGCGCTACTGTTCGGTGTAATTTGAATAATGGAGACTGCTGTGCAGCGTAATATGAATTGGCATAATTTTCTAGCCACACCCCTTCCCCACGAAGCCACGCCCCTTGGGGGGGGGGGGGGGCGCCGATACTGTTTCTTGCACACATCGCTAAAATGTCTAGTTACGGCACTGACCTTGGTGCACCATTTTTTCTTCTTTGCATCATGTGCTGTTAGGGAATGAGAATATATACTGGCGCCGGCTGTTAGTCCAATGAGGGACGATAAATCAATTTGAATAAAATTATCAACAATTAATTAAACAAACAATGTAAAATGAATTAAAATATAAAAAAAAACTGTCACAGTTCTCTGTATGAACTGAGTTGTTGACAGAGAAATATATGATAATGACCACTTAGTTCTGTCTCAAATTACTGTGCACAACTTCTGGCTAGGGCTCATTCCTCATCATAGCCATTGGTTTACTTTAAAATGTTGTGTTACCCAGTCCTTGCAGGTGTAATCCCCAGAGGATCTCAATTGCAGCTGTAGATCCAAGTAGCAATAGGGGAGAGTTCCGGGTCCCAGTTGTATAACACTTTCAAAAGTCCAATGGAGGTAAAGAGTCCAGTTATTACCAGAGGGAACAGGAGTAGGTGCAGTACTGGTGGTCAATGATGTGAAGCTCAACGCGTTTCGCTGGACTAGTGGCTGCCAGCTTCCTCAGGAGGAACACAACACTTTAAAGTAAACCAATGGCTATTGTTTGTTTAATAAATTGTTGATGATGCTATTCAAATTGATTTTTCTCTATCGTCCTAGTGGATGCTGGGGTTCCTGAAAGGACCATGGGGAATAGCGGCTCCGCAGGAGACAGGGCACAAAAAGTAAAGCTTTCCGATCAGGTGGTGTGCACTGGCTCCTCCCCCTATGACCCTCCTCCAAGCCTCAGTTAGATTTTTGTGCCCGGCCGAGAAGGGTGCAATCTAGGTGGCTCTCCTAAAGAGCTGCTTAGAGAAAGTTTAGCTAGGTTTTTTATTTTACAGTGAGTCCTGCTGGCAACAGGATCACTGCAACGAGGGACTTAGGGGAGAAGAAGTGAACTCACCTGCGTGCAGGATGGATTGGCTTCTTGGCTACTGGACATCAGCTCCAGAGGGACGATCACAGGTACAGCCTGGATGGTCACCGGAGCCTCGCCGCCGGCCCCCTTGCAGATGCTGAAACATGAAGAGGTCCAGAATCGGCGGCAGAAGACTCCTCAGTCTTCTAAAGGTAGCGCACAGCACTGCAGCTGTGCGCCATTTTCCTCTCAGCACACTTCACACGGCAGTCACTGAGGGTGCAGGGCGCTGGGAGGGGAGCGCCCTGGGAGGCAAATGAAAACCTATTTGGCTAAAAAATACCTCACATATAGCCTCCGGGGGCTATATGGAGATATTTAACCCCTGCCAGAATACACTAAAGAGCGGGAGACGAGCCCGCCGGAAAAGGGGCGGGGCCTATCTCCTCAGCACACAGCGCCATTTTCCTTACACAGCTCCGCTGGTCAGGACGGCTCCCAGGTCTCTCCCCTGCACTGCACTACAGAAACAGGGTAAAACAAGAGAGGGGGGGCAAAATAGTGGCAAAAATTATATTATAAAAGCAGCTATACAGGGAGCACTTATTATAAGGCTATCCCTGTCATATATAGCGCTTTTGGTGTGTGCTGGCAAACTCTCCCTCTGTCTCCCCAAAGGGCTAGTGGGGTCCTGTCTTCGTTAAGAGCATTCCCTGTGTGTCTGCTGTGTGTCGGTACGTGTGTGTCGACATGTATGAGGACGATATTGGTGTGGAGGCGGAGCAATTGCCAAATATGGGGATGTCACCTCCTAGGGGGTCGACACCAGAATGGATGCCTTTATTTATGGAATTACGGGATAGTGTCAACACGCTAAAACAGTCGTTTGACGACATGAGACGGCCGGACAATCAGTTAGTGCCTGTCCAGGCGCCTCAAACACCGTCAGGGGCGGTAAAACGCCCTTTGCCTCAGTCGGTCGACACAGACCCAGACACAGGCACTGATTCCAGTGGCGACGGTGACGAATCAACCGTATTTTCCAGTAGGGCCACACGTTATATGATTTTGGCAATGAAGGAGGCGTTACATTTAGCTGATACTACAGGTACCACTAAACAGGGTATTATGTGGGGTGTGAAAAAACTACCTATAGTTTTTCCCGAATCAGAAGAACTAAATGATGTATGTGATGAAGCGTGGGTTGCCCCCGATAAAAAGATGCTAATTTCAAAGAAGTTATTAGCTTTATACCCTTTCCCGTCAGAGGTTAGGGCGCGCTGGGAAACACCTCCTAGGGTGGACAAGGCGCTCACACGCTTATCTAAACAAGTGGCGTTACCCTCTCCTGAGACGGCCGCACTTAAAGATCCAGCAGATAGGAGGATGGAAAATATCCAAAAAAGTATATACACACATACAGGTGTTATACTACGACCAGCTATAGCGACAGCCTGGATGTGCAGTGCTGGAGTAGCTTGGTCAGAGTCCCTGATTGAAAATATTGATACCCTGGATAGGGACAATGTTTTACTGTCTTTAGAGCAAATAAAGGATGCATTTCTTTATATGCGTGATGCACAGAGGGATATCTGCACACTGGCATCACGGGTAAGTGCTATGTCCATTTCAGCCAGAAGAAGTTTATGGACGCGACAGTGGTCAGGCGATGCGGACTCAAAACGGCATATGGAAGTTTTGCCGTATAAAGGGGAGGAGTTATTTGGAGTCGGTCTATCAGATTTGGTGGCCACGGCTACAGCCGGGAAATCCACTTTTTTACCTCAAGCTACTCCCCAACAGAAAAAGACACCGACTTTTCAACCGCAGCCCTTTCGTTCCTTTAAAAACAAGAGAGCAAAGGGATATTCATATCTGCCACGAGGCAGAGGAAAGGGGAAGAGACACCAACAGGCAGCTCCTTCCCAGGAACAGAAGCCCTCCCCCGCTTCTACAAAAGCCTCAGCATGACGCTGGGGCTTCTCAAGCGGACTCGGGGGCGGTGGGCGGTCGTCTCAAGAATTTCAGCGCGCAGTGGGCTCACTCGCAGGTAGATCCCTGGATCCTGCAGATAATATCTCAGGGGTACAGGTTGGAACTAGAGACAGATCCGCCTCGCCGTTTCCTGAAGTCTGCTTTACCAACGTCCCCCTCCGAAAGGGAGACGGTTTTGGAAGCCATTCACAAGCTGTACTCTCAGCAGGTGATAGTCAAGGTACCTCTTCTACAACAGGGAAAGGGGTATTATTCCACTCTATTTGTGGTACCGAAGCCGGACGGCTCGGTAAGACCTATTCTAAATCTGAAGTCCTTGAACCTATACATAAAGAAGTTCAAGTTCAAAATGGAGTCACTCAGAGCAGTGATAGCGAACCTGGAAGAAGGGGACTTTATGGTGTCCTTGGACATCAAGGATGCGTACCTCCACGTTCCAATTTACCCCTCACACCAGGGGTACCTCAGGTTCGTTGTACAAAACTGTCACTATCAGTTTCAGACGCTGCCGTTCGGATTGTCCACGGCACCTCGAGTCTTTACAAAGGTAATGGCCGAGATGATGATTCTTCTTCGAAGAAAAGGCGTATTAATTATCCCATACTTGGACGATCTCCTAATAAGGGCAAGGTCCAGAGAACAGCTAGAGAGGGGATTAGCACTGTCTCAAGAAGTGCTAAAACAGCACGGCTGGATTCTGAATATTCCAAAATCCCAGTTAATGCCGACAACTCGTCTGCTGTTCCTGGGGATGATTCTGGACACGGTTCAGAAAAAGGTTTTTCTCCCGGAGGAAAAAGCCAAGGAGTTATCCGAGCTTGTCAGGAACCTCCTAAAACCAGGAAAGGTGTCTGTACATCAATGCACAAGAGTCCTGGGAAAAATGGTGGCTTCTTACGAAGCAATTCCATTCGGCAGATTCCATGCACGAATTTTCCAGAGGGATCTGTTGGACAAATGGTCAGGGTCGCATCTTCAGATGCACCAGCGGATAACCCTGTCTCCAAGGACAAGGGTATCTCTTCTGTGGTGGTTGCAGAGTGCTCATCTATTGGAGGGCCGCAGATTCGGCATACAGGATTGGATCCTGGTGACCACGGACGCCAGCCTGAGAGGCTGGGGAGCAGTCACACAAGGAAGAAACTTCCAGGGAGTGTGGACGAGCCTGGAAACGTCTCTTCACATAAACATTCTGGAACTAAGAGCAATCTACAATGCTCTAAGCCAGGCAGAACCTCTGCTTCAAGGAAAATCGGTGTTGATCCAGTCGGACAACATCACGGCAGTCGCCCATGTAAACAGACAGGGCGGCACAAGAAGCAGGAGTGCAATGGCAGAAGCTGCAAGGATTCTTCGCTGGGCAGAGAATCATGTGATAGCACTGTCAGCAGTGTTCATCCCGGGAGTGGACAACTGGGAAGCAGACTTCCTCAGCAGACACGACCTTCACCCGGGAGAGTGGGGACTTCATCCGGAAGTCTTCCACATGCTGGTAACCCGTTGGGAAAGACCAATGGTGGACATGATGGCGTCTCGCCTCAACAAAAAACTGGACAGGTATTGCGCCAGGTCAAGAGATCCGCAGGCAATAGCTGTGGACGCGCTGGTAACGCCTTGGGTGTACCAGTCGGTGTATGTGTTTCCTCCTCTGCCTCTCATACCAAAAGTATTGAGAATTATACGGCAAAGAGGCGTAAGAACGATACTAGTGGTTCCGGATTGGCCAAGAAGGACTTGGTACCCGGAACTTCAAGAGATGATCACGGAAGATCCGTGGCCTCTACCTCTAAGGAGGGACTTGCTTCAGCAGGGTCCCTGTCTGTTTCAAGACTTACCGCGGCTGCGTTTGACGGCATGGCGGTTGAACGCCGGATCCTAAAGGAAAAAGGCATGCCGGAAGAAGTCATTCCTACTTTGATTAAAGCAAGGAAGGAAGTAACCGTGCAACACTATCACCGCATTTGGCGAAGATATGTTGCGTGGTGCGAGGATCGGAGTGCTCCGACGGAGGAATTTCAACTGGGTCGATTCCTACATTTCCTGCAATCAGGATTGTCTATGGGTCTCAAATTGGGATCTATTAAGGTTCAAATTTCGGCCCTGTCAATTTTCTTTCAAAAAGAATTGGCTTCAGTTCCTGAAGTCCAGACTTTTGTTAAGGGAGTGCTGCATATACAGCCTCCTGTGGTGCCTCCAGTGGCACCGTGGGATCTCAATGTGGTTTTGGAATTTCTAAAATCTCATTGGTTTGAACCACTAAATAAGGTGGATTTAAAATATCTCACATGGAAAGTGACCATGTTACTAGCCCTGGCTTCGGCCAGGAGAGTGTCAGAACTGGCAGCTTTATCTTACAAAAGCCCATATCTGATTTTCCATTCGGACAGGGCAGAACTGCGGACTCGTCCGCATTTTCTCCCTAAGGTGGTGTCAGCATTTCATCTGAACCAGCCTATTGTAGTGCCTGCGGCTACAAGTGACTTGGAGGACTCCAAGTTACTGGACGTTGTCAGAGCATTAAAAATATATATTGCAAGGACAGCTGGAGTCAGAAAATCTGACTCGTTGTTTATATTGTATGCACCCAACAAGATGGGTGCTCCTGCGTCTAAGCAGACGATTGCTCGTTGGATCTGTAGCACAATCCAACTTGCACATTCTGTGGCAGGCCTGCCACAGCCTAAATCTGTAAAGGCCCACTCCACAAGGAAGGTGGGCTCATCTTGGGCGGCTGCCCGAGGGGTCTCGGCATTACAACTTTGCCGAGCAGCTACGTGGTCAGGGGAGAACACGTTTGTAAAATTTTACAAATTTGATACTCTGGCTAAGGAGGACCTGGAGTTCTCTCATTCGGTGCTGCAGAGTCATCCGCACTCTCCCGCCCGTTTGGGAGCTTTGGTATAATCCCCATGGTCCTTTCAGGAACCCCAGCATCCACTAGGACGATAGAGAAAATAAGAATTTACTTACCGATAATTCTATTTCTCGGAGTCCGTAGTGGATGCTGGGCGCCCATCCCAAGTGCGGATTATCTGCAATAATTGTACATAGTTATTGTTAACTAATTCGGGTTATTGTTTAGGAAGCCATCTTTCGGAGGCTCCTCTGTTATCATACTGTTAACTGGGTTTGATCACAAGTTGTACGGTGTGATTGGTGTGGCTGGTATGAGTCTTACCCGGGATTCAAAATTCCTCCCTTATTGTGTACGCTCGTCCGGGCACAGTACCTAACTGAGGCTTGGAGGAGGGTCATAGGGGGAGGAGCCAGTGCACACCACCTGATCGGAAAGCTTTACTTTTTGTGCCCTGTCTCCTGCGGAGCCGCTATTCCCCATGGTCCTTTCAGGAACCCCAGCATCCACTACGGACTCCGAGAAATAGAATTATCGGTAAGTAAATTCTTATTATCGTCCCTCATTGGACTAACAGCCGGCGCCAGTATATATTCTAATTTTTTAGGCATTACTTAATAGGGGCTGACCACCCCTATACAGGCTGCCGCTGACCGCGCACTCATAATTCTTCTTATTTGTAAATGTGCTGTTAGGGGCCTTTTTTTGATATCTGTTTGTGTCGCTTGGCTTAGTCATACAGCTACCTCATTGCACCTCTTCTACATCTTTGCATGATGTGCTGTTTGGGGCCTTTTTTTATATCTGCCCTCCTGTCTGCCACTGCAGTGCCACGCCTAGATGGGCCAATTGTTTGTGTCGCTTGGCTTAGTCATAGAACTACCTAATTGCAATTATTTTTCTTCTTTGCATCATGTGCTGTTTGGGGCCTTTTTTTTTATATCTGCCCTCCTGTCTGATACTGCAGGGCCTAGATGGGCCAGGTGTTTGTGTTGTCCACTTGTGTCGCTTAGCTTAGTCACCCAGCAACCTCGGTGCAACCTTTTGGCCTAAAAACAATATTGTGAGGTGTTCAGAATAGACTGGAAATGAGTGGAAATTATTGTTATTGAGGTTAATAATACTGTAGGAGCAAAATTACCCCCAAATTCTGTGTTTTTAGCTGTTTTTATGTTTTTTTCAAAAATCATCCAGATCCAAAACCAAAACACGAAAGGGTGGTTTTGGCGAAACCAAGCCAAAACCAAAACATGAAAGTGGAATTAGGACCAAAACCAAAACACAAAAAGTGCCAGCCGCACAGCTCTAGTTTAAACTAACTATTTAAGTTTAAGCTAACTAAAGTATGGTGGCAGGATAAGAATGGCCTACCGTAAGCAAACCTTAACATTAACTGTAAGTACCAGAGCCAACTGCCCGACAGGCAAGGAAGAGACAACTGCCACCTTCCTTGCCCATCCGACTCTCCAAGGCAGGGCCAACCGCCCAAGCCTTGCGGGGACAACACCACAAACTGATGAGGCCATCTGCCCACATCAGCATCGACTTGAGGCAGCAGTTCAGCCATGTAGAAGGAGAAAGGAGGGCCCACCTGGTCCGGTGATGCCCTCTCGTCCGCCACTGATTGTCAATGCCCAGACTCCTCCCTGACTGAACTGCCCCCCAGGGAAAAATGTACCTATCCTATCAAGAATTACACATAAGCCATTCTGAAGCCGCCCACCCCTAAACCCAATCAACAAATAGCCAACACATAACAAAAAACAATAACCAAGGTAGGGACGGGAGAGTAACGTCTCAGGAGAAAGAGACTGATTCTCTAACAACACCCTAGCTTAACGTCACACAAGTACAACCCCTTCTAGCTAAACCAATCACAGTCCCCTAGCAACTTGGTTTAAACACTCCCAATAAAAAGTTAACCCCTGGTGTGCCCAGTGGTACAAGTATACATTTTTCCTTAGTGGTATTGATAGTGAAAATGGGCGTGGCCACGTGCCATGAGGGGCGTGGTCACACAACACTAGGGGAGTGGCTACATGACAATAGGGGCATGGCCACATTATGCCACACACCGTAATACCCCCTACACATTATGCCAAACACCATAATGCCCATTACACATTATGCCAGACACCGTAATGCTTATTACACATTATGCCACACACCATAATGCCCATTACAGATTATGCCAGACACCGTAACACCCATTACACATTATGCCACACACCGTAATGCCTATTACATAATATGCCATACACAGTTATGCCACTGACACCATTTTACAAAAATTCCCCTTATAAATTATGTTCCAGCAGTGGGCTGTTCGTATCACCATCATATTTCTTAATGGTACTCCGTACCACCCCGTACCACCCTACTTTCAGCACTGGGTGTGCCTAAAGGAAGCCTGAGCACACATAGCTGGGAGGTTTATGACACTCCTGTCATATATGAATGCCATCCGTGTTCTTTCCTTTTCAGTTATACTTGTGAACTATATTGTCTGTCATTTTACACTTGTTCCTTGTTGAAGAATAGACCATGCCTGGTGTCTTTCCAGGAGGTAGACATATGAAGAGGTGGGAAGTGTCATATGCACTATTACAAGCGCTATTTGACACTTGCATGCAATGCCGGACTGGGACTAAAAATAGGTCCTGGCATTTAAAGCAAACCGGTCCCCTTGGCATCAACATCTGGTTCCTGGCATAGACTCCTCCTACTTCTTAGTCTATGCTCTTACAGATATAATGAATATTAGAACAATATACAAGTGTGCATCATACTCTGTATTAAAAACACAGAACAGAGTTCGTCCTGCATGGGATTTAAACATGTGCCATAGTCAGATAGTTGGTTCTGTTAGGTAAAGCTGGCACTTCACTGGTATAGGTCACACACAAAGAAAAGGGAAGGCATTTCCCCAATTAACCAAGCCCCGGCTTAGCAGATGTAGAGGGTTAGAAAGTGTTCACTGTAGGAATTTTTTAGGGCAGGGGTGCTGAACACTGAAAATGGCACACCAGCGCCGCAGAAAGTGTTCGTGGTCTCATGGCATGTCCCCTACCCCTTCCATCACTCATACAACAGAAAAGGAAACATATGATGGTTTAATGAATATAAACATGAGCCGTAATGTGGGCCCAGTGGGCCCTCACATACTAAAGATACACAAGGTAGCAAACATTTGGATTGAAAATAATAATATACCAAATTAATCTCACATTTACTACTACACTGATGTATTATCTGCTCAGCGAGATGTAGGAAGAAGCCGCACTCACACTCCTCCTCCTGCGGGCCACCGACATGACACAGTGACACCTGCACTCAGGTGAGGGTGGCTGTGGAGTGTGCTATTGTGCCCAATTCACTGAGTCCATTATTTACACAGTAACAGCAGGTCTGATGCTGGAACCTGCAGTGCTATCACTAAACAGGCTTATACTACACAGCAGGCCCCAAATGCAAAGCACGAGACACAGCAGGGCCCCCACTTCGCAGTAAGAAACACTGTTCATAACATGCCATACAATAGGGTCCCCAATTCAAAGAATAACCACAGCAGAACACCCAATTCATAGTAAGCCACACTGCAGGACCTCCATTTCATAGTAACACACAGTAGTATTCCCCATTCATAGTATGCCACACATTAGGCCACCTCCATTTGTAGTGTGCCACACATTAGGGCCCTCATACATAGTATGCCACACATTAGGAAACCCCATTCATAGTATGCCACACAGTAGTAGTTTTCCTTCTAACACATTATGCCACACAGTAGTAGTGCCCCTTATAACACATTATGCCACGCAGTAGTAATGTCTCGTATAACACATTATGCCATGCAGTAATACTGCCCCTTATAACAGATTATGCTACACACAGCAATGCCCCCTTTTAAAACATTACGGAACGCGCAGTAATGCCCCTTATAACACATTATGCCACATAATGCCTCTTATAACACATTATGCCACACACTGTTTGGGATATGACAAGAAGAAAGGATGGACCTGTGAATTTCCCTGGTGCCTGCTTAGGCACTGGGGCCTCCACTTTGGAAATAAACGTGTGAGATTTTGATGCCTACTGTACTTGGCAGCTTGCTCCTCGTTTTCTTTTCCAAAGGCAGAGATAAGAGGAGGAGAGAGCCCAGCTGCCCAGAGTTCGATCACTCATGCTTATAAACAGCGCTTATCACTGCTGACAGCCCGGGCAGATGCGGCAGCCTGTCGGATACCTTGCACTGGCAGTGACCAGTGCATTGACGTCATGTGTGTGCTGACAGTTGCGGCTGCCACTGTCAGAGCAGTGTGAAAGAAGGATGTCTCTATCGGAGAGATCCTTTAGTTATCTTTTAGACTGACGGACTCAGCTGTGTTGCCGGCCCTGGCAGCGTGAACACAGATGCAACCTGATGTTATGACATCTTGACACTGGTGAATGAACAAAACCTGGCGCTGTGATTTACACAAATGTTTTGAAGCTGCTCTCTATGGGGCTATTGGTATATATGCCCCAATTATAAAACACAAAAAAAGAAAACCAAGAGAGCGCTAGTTCACATTTGATGTGGATATTTTATTTATATTAAATGAAAAAAAGTTATAAAAAATTATTATTTTTCTAGCAATGTTTAAAACATTTCAACTTATTGCCGGCCGGCAGAAACACTCTCACCACATAAATAAATAATAATAACTCTGAAACAGGACAATTCCCTTTCTTAAAAAAGAACAATTTGCATGAGTCCTATAATTACAGCTATTTAGATAATAATCAGTGAATGCTTCACAATTTTTCTCATAAATTGTATGTGTATTGATTTTAACCATGGATGAAATACTAGTCACATATTTTAAGCGAAGTCTCTCCAGAAAATTGAAACCTGTATTAAGTTGCTTTTTGAAATCTTGCTACAATGTAACAGTCCACGTGTCAAAATTGTGAAGAAATGCTGAAGATATTCCTGGGTATATTTATGAAACAGTGAAACGACATTCGAATGAGCTATAATGATTAATGGCAATTGCTTTCACTGGTAATTATTTGCTCTTAGATGGACATGCTTGTTAAGCCAATATACTTTCACAGATGTTTGAGCCAGTGATACGTATCATGTACTGAAAGTATAGAATGAATGTTTTTGTCATGCAAATGTCTCTGAAGCAATCACCGTGCGTGTGATAGTGCTCCCGGCTGATTGACTCACCGATCACCTGTTAGATATGGGACTTGAATTTCTCATCTATCCACGGCAGCAGACAGTTCGTCCTCCCGGCCTTTGATGGTATTCACTTATACCTTTAGCCTTATCCGGAGTCCGTGAGTTCAAGCTGGTGGTGGTTTTCCCTTCTCAGGTGGTGTCGGTTCACACCGATCAGCTGGTGTGAGTTCCTCCGTATGGATTCCTCCGCTATCTGTGCGGGCAATGATAGACAGACGCGTTTCTCCGCCTACTCCTCAATATCGGCGGCTTCCTCAGTGTCATATGACACTGAGGAAGCCGCCGATATTGAGGAGTAGGCGGAGAAACGCGTCTGTCTATCATTGCCCGCACAGATAGCGGAGGAATCCATACGGAGGAACTCACACCAGCTGATCGGTGTGAACCGACACCACCTGAGAAGGGAAAACCACCACCAGCTTGAACTCACGGACTCCGGATAAGGCTAAAGGTATAAGTGAATACCATCAAAGGCCGGGAGGACGAACTGTCTGCTGCCGTGGATAGATGAGAAATTCAAGTCCCATATCTAACAGGTGATCGGTGAGTCAATCAGCCGGGAGCACTATCACACGCACGGTGATTGCTTCAGAGACATTTGCATGACAAAAACATTCATTCTATACTTTCAGTACATGATACGTATCACTGGCTCAAACATCTGTGAAAGTATATTGGCTTAACAAGCATGTCCATCTAAGAGCAAATAATTACCAGTGAAAGCAATTGCCATTAATCATTATAGCTCATTCGAATGTCGTTTCACTGTTTCATAAATATACCCAGGAATATCTTCAGCATTTCTTCACAATTTTGACACGTGGACTGTTACATTGTAGCAAGATTTCAAAAAGCAACTTAATACAGGTTTCAATTTTCTGGAGAGACTTCGCTTAAAATATGTGACTAGTATTTCATCCATGGTTAAAATCAATACACATACAATTTATGAGAAAAATTGTGAAGCATTCACTGATTATTATCTAAATAGCTGTAATTATAGGACTCATGCAAATTGTTCTTTTTTAAGAAAGGGAATTGTCCTGTTTTAGAGTTATTATTATTTATTTATGTGGTGAGAGTGTTTCTGCCGGCCGGCAATAAGTTGAAATGTTTTAAACATTGCTAGAAAAATAATAATTTTATAACTTTTTTTCATTTAATATAAATAAAATATCCACATCAAATGTGAACTAGCGCTCTCTTGGTTTTCTTTTTTTGACACTGGTGAGTCTTATGGAAACCCCACCCACCAAGCAGACAGCCAGTCCGGCCCTGCTTGCATCAATCATACACGTGTATGAATGCAATGTAGAGAAAAGCAGTGTTTACTACGTTATCTGCAAACATCTAATGATTTTACTGTCACCATGCTGTTGAATGCAGGTGGACCGATATGGATGTCACTTCAACGGAAATCATGCAGATACTACTAAAAAACTATAAGCAAACTTCGTTTCAGCAGAAATACCAGCCAGTGGCACTGTCCGTAAATGTCCATCTGCGAATAAGATCTTATGATGTTTGTGAGAGCCTGTGTACATAGGCGTGCGCACGGGGGGTGCCTGGTGCGCACAGGCACCCCCTAATGTCCGGCACGTCTCGCGCCTGTGAACCGTTGTGCCGCCGATGTGAAGATGTGGCGCTGCCAGCGGCTCTGCAGTCGCACATCTGAACAGAGCCGCCTGCGGTGGCGCCGGAGCGGGTGCACTGCGGGCTGCGGCGCCGGCACTGTTGGTGGGGCACTGTAGTTAGCGTATGTATGATAGCCCCTATCGGGAGGAGGGCTGCTGCGCATGCCCGGCTGCAGCAGCTCCTCCACCCATGGTCCTTTGCGGAGTTAGTGAGACTCCGGACATTGCGCCACCACTGAGGCCGGACCCTGCTACCCTCTGGCACAAAATGCAGGGGCGGATGGAGTGCCTGCTGCAGCTCGGAGAGACTGTGCAGAGGGACCCACCACTGGGCGGAAATCTGCTGTGCCCAGGTTGTGGGGTATCCTTTGTGAGCGGTCACACGTACGGCTGGCCCTGCATGAGTGGGGAGCCAAGCAGGAGCTGCCGGGTGTCCCAGGTGACATGGGCAGCTCTTCCCGCCAGACATACGTACTGCTCCTACAGATGGTGGATTGGTGTGTGCCCGGGAGCCAGGGCTAGCAGTACCAGGAAAACGCTGAGCTGCTGGGTGCTGGACACAGGTAACTTACAGCCCGGGGACCGTATCCTGCCTTTTACTGCCCACGCAGACATTGTGTGACACCCTGCACTATACCCCCTACCCCTGTGTATGTGTGACACAGTGTACACACCCTTCCCCTGTGTGTGACACCCTGCACCCATTACCCCATGTGTGTGTGTTTGTACTAGTGATGAGCGGGTTCGGTTCGTCGCAATCCGAACCCACCCGAACTTCACCTTTTTTTGCATGGGTCCGAGCAACTCGGATCCTCCCGCCTTGCTCGGTTAACCCGAGCGCGCCCGAACGTCATCATCCCGCGGTCGGATTCTCGCGAGATTCGTATTCTATATAAGGAGCTGCGCGTCGCCGCCATTTTTCACGCGTGCATTGGAGATGATCGTGAGAGGACGTGGCTGGCGTCCTCTCAGTTCTATGTTCAGGGGGCTGCAAATATCTGTGCTCAGTGTGCTGCAAATATCTGTGCTCAGTGTGCTGCAAATATCTGTGCTCAGTGTGCTGCAAATATCTACATTCTCTGCCTGATAAACGCTCCATATCTGTTCTCAGTGTGCTGCAAATATCTGTGCTCACACTGCTTTATTGTGGGGACTGGGGACCACCAGTATTATATAGGAGGAGTACAGTGCAGAGTTTTGCTGACCAGTGACCAGTGACCACCAGTATTATACGTTCTCTGCCTGAAAAATGCTCCATATCTGTGCTTAGTGTGCTGCAAAAATCTGTGCTCACACTGCTTTATTGTGGGGACTGGGGACCACCAGTATTATATAGGAGGAGTACAGTGCAGAGTTTTGCTGACCAGTGACCACCAGTATTATACGTTCTCTGCCTGAGAAACGCTCCATATCTGTGCTGCATTGTAGTATATATAGTAGGAGTACAGTGCACAATTTTGCTGACCACCAGTATATAATATATATCAGTACGGTACAGTAGGCCACTGCTCTACCTACCTCTGTGTCGTCAAGTATACTATTCATCCATGCCTGTGGTGCATTTCAGTTTTGCACAGTTTGCTGACCACCAGTATATAATATATAGCAGTACGGTACAGTAGGCCACTGCTCTACCTACCTCTATGTCGTCAAGTATACTATCCATCCACACCTGTGGTGCATTTAAGTTTTTGTGCGCAGTATATATATAGTAGTAGGACAGTGCATAATTTTGCTGACCACCAGTATATGATATATAGCAGTACGGTACAGTAGTCCACTGCTCTACCTACCTCTGTGTCGTCAAGTATACTATCCATCCATACCTGTGGTGCATTTAAGTTGTGCGCAGTATATATAGTAGTAGGCCATTGCTATTGATATTGGCATATAATTCCACACATTAAAAAATGGAGAACAAAAATGTGGAGGGTAAAATAGGGAAAGATCAAGATCCACTTCCACCTCGTGCTGAAGCTGCTGCCACTAGTCATGGCCGAGACGATGAAATGCCATCAACGTCGTCTGCCAAGGCCGATGCCCAATGTCATAGTAGAGAGCATGTAAAATCCAAAAAACAAAAGTTCAGTAAAATGACCCAAAAGTCAAAATTAAAAGCATCTGATGAGAAGCGTAAACTTGCCAATATGCCATTTACAACATTGAGTGGCAAGGAACGGCTGAGGGCCTGGCCTATGTTCATGGCTAGTGGTTCAGCTTCACATGAGGATGGAAGCACTCATCCTCTCGCTAGAAAACTGCAGTGCCACTCCTAGATGGGCCAGGTGTTTGTGTCGACCACTTGGGTCGCTTAGCTTAGCCATCCAGCGAACCTTGGTGCACCTCTTTTTTTCTTTGCATCATGTGCTGTTTGGGGACTATTTTTTGAAGTGCCATCCTGTCTGACACTGCAGTGCCACTCCTAGATGGGCCAGGTGTTTGTGCCGGCCACTTGGGTCGCTTAGCTTAGTCATCCAGCGACCTCGGTGCAAATTTTAGGACTAAAAATAATATTGTGAGGTGTGAGGTGTTCAGAATAGACTGGAAATGAGTGGAAATTATGGTTATTGTGGTTAATAATACTATGGGATCAAAATGACCCCCAAATTCTATGATTTAAGCTGTTTTTGAGGTTTTTTTCTAAAAAAAAACACCCGAATCCAAAACACACCCGAATCCGACAAAAAATTTTCAGGGAGGTTTTGCCAAAACGCATCCGAATCCAAAACACGGCCGCGGAACCGAATCCAAAACCAAAACACAAAACCCGAAAAATTTCCGGTGCACATCACTAGTTTGTACTCCTCTACCCATATGTGTGACACCCTATACCCCCTACCCCTGTGTGACACTGTACCCACTATCCTTGTGTGTGTGTGTGTGTGTGTGTGTGTGTGTGTGTGTGTGTGTGTGTGTTTGTGCCACCTTGTACGCACACTCTACCCATTTTTGTGTGTTACCCTGTACCTCTATCCCTGGGTTTTTGTCACCCTCTACCTCCCCTCTCTGTAGAAAGGTGGCCCTTTTCAAAATTTTGCTATGGGGCCCCCAAAGTACTAGTTATGCCCCTGCCGATACCCCGTGGCTTCAGCGCCACCCCACAGTTCTCCACAGACCGTGCTGCTGTGCTATCAGCAGAGGGGAGCTGGGAGTAGAGAGCCACCTGAGAGCACTGCCCCCTGGATCGGTGATCCAGACAGGCCAATGCCTCACCTCGCTGGGACCTCCAACAGAGGCCAGGACTGCCAGAGGCAGCCATCCACAAGGTGACGGGTCGCTGCAGGCAGGACCTAGTTGCAATAAGAACGGAGAAGGGGATGCAGAGAAAGTACATAGGAGGCAGTGTGTCACTGTAGTGATTGCAGTGTGCGGCAGTAGTGAGGGCGAAGTGATTGCAGTGTGTGGCAGTAGTGAGGGTGCAGTGATTGCAGTGTGTGGCAGTAGTGAGGGCGCAGTGATTGCAGTGTGTGGCAGTAGTGAGGGCGCAGTGATTGCAGTGTGTGGCAGTAGTGAGGGTGCAGTGATTGCAGTGTGTGGCAGTAGTGAGGGCGCAGTGATTGCAGTGTGTGGCAGTAGTGGGGGCGCAGTGATTGCAGTGTGCGGCACTAGTGAGGGCGAAGTGATTGCAGTGTGCGGCAGTAGTGAGGGCGCAGTGATTGCAGTGTGTGGCAGTAGTGAGGGCACAGTGATTGCAGTGTGTGGCAGTAGTGAGGGCGCAGTGATTGCAGTGTGTGGCAGTAGTGAGGGTGCAGTGATTGCAGTGTGTGGCAGTAGTGAGGGCGCAGTGATTGCAGTGTGTGGCAGTAGCGGGGGCGCAGTGATTGCAGTGTGTGGCTGTAGTGGGGGCGCAGTGATTGCAGTGTGTGGCAGTAGTGAGGGCGCAGTGATTGCAGTGTGTGGCAGTAGTGAGGGCGCAGTAATTGCAGTGTGTGGCAGTAGTGAGGGCGCAGTGATTGCAGTGTGTGGCAGTAGTGAGGGCGCAGTGATTGCAGTGTGTGGCAGTAGTGAGGGCGCAGTGATTGCAGTGTGTGGCAGTAGTGAGAGCTCAGTGATTGCAGTGTGTGGCTGTAGTGGGGGTGCAGTGATTGCAGTGTGTGGCTGTAGTGACAGAGCGCTGAGCTAGGATCACAGGTTTTTTTTTAAGTGTTATTACACTTACAGCATTGAACACTACTTGCCCCTGCTGCTATCTGCCCTTTCCTCCTCCTTACCCCCAGTATTGACTTCCCCTAACCCCCGTCTTGCCCCCCAGTACTACCCCAGCTGCTATCTACCTTTAGCCCCTCACTATCCTCAGCACTGCCTGTCTCTATCCCCTTCCTTGCCCCTCAGCACTATTCCAACTGCTGTCTGCACTTACCCCTCTCTACCCCTAGCACTTCCTGCCCTTACCCCCTCTACCCCTAGCTCTACCCTAACTTCTCCCTGCCTCTACCTCCAGCTCTATCCAGCTTCTCCCTGCCTCTACCCCCATAATACGTGATAGGACCCAGAAACAGTGGAGTAGGACCCCAATTTTTTTACGTAATGGGTCCCTGGGACCCACAATTTTTTTCGCTCGCCGTGATCACTGGGATCTGCGGGATCCCAGCCCCAAAACACCAGGGTTTGAATCCTGGGAATGGCGCTTACAATCACGGGATTGTACTGCGTATGCGCAGTTCCCTGCTCCACTTCCCCCGGCAGCTTCTCTCCCGGGTGTGTGTAACCCTTTTTTTAAATATATATGTGTATACTAGCCCATTAGGCGGTGCTAGACACGCCCAGTAGGCAGTGCTAGGCACACCCAGTAGGCGGTGCTAGGCACACCACTCCAGTCGTGCACCCCCTAATAAAATGTGCTGCGCACGCCTATGCCTGTGTATGACCATTGAGTCTGACCAGAGGGTAATAGGCTGGTACGCTGTGGGACTTGCAGGTATCACCGGAGAAGGTTTAGTGGCACAATAATTGCCACAATAATACATGTCCCCGGCGATTCTGGGACTTACAGTTTCACAATACCTGGGGAGCCACAGTTTGTTCAGGCCCTAATAAAACAATGCGTGAGGTTCATTCATTTGTGACTTGTTTCAGAATTTTCCTGTAGCTGTAGAATAAAGTAAAAACAAATAACATTTTGTAATTGGGTAATGAATAGGAGATCCAGTTAGCCGGAATCCCGACACCAGAATCCCAACAATGCCAGCGCAGACGCTATACTGTAGTTATGGGAGTGAGCCAGCATTGAGGCACATATTCATGTTTAGTAACTGCTGCAAGCCTGGTCCAAGCTTGCCAAGTTCTTTGTACTCAGGTGAAAAGTAGGAGCTTTACACCAAGGACTGAGGTCAAAAGGTAGACAGAACACTCCGCATAAATTTGTTTGGTTAACTTAGTCAGCCTTAAGGTGGGTACACACTGGCCGATATATCGCGGGTCCGTCTCTTGAACGGCCGATATATCGTGGGTCCGTCGGCCAGTGTGTACGGCCGATACGTCTGTGAACGCCGATATATCTACCGATATATTGGCGCGTCGCTGTGTGTGTACGGACGGTCGGCTAACCGTCCGTACACATGCTGCGGCTGCCGGCGGTGATTGACAGCTGAACTGCCCAGTTCATGTTGTCAGTCCCCGACGGACCGGGCAGTGTGTATGCTCAACACACTGCCCGATCCGTCCATAGATATATCTGCCGATCAACTGATCGGCAGATATATTTACCAGTGTGTACCAACCTTTACTCTCTGCTATTCCTGGGTATGTCATTTTGTTAACAGAGCGGTGACCTTTTTTCCTACAAACTAGTCTATACAGATGTAGCCACCTTTATCTTGACCGATTCTCCGCCTAGATGGACGTTTAGTCACGCTAAGGGGATAGCTTAGCTTGCTGAGTTTAATCACAGGAAGGCGCGTTGAGGCGATTCTAGATACTCAGCATGCATTACACATCTCCACCACTGGGTGGCTAATGCTCCACTAATCCAGTACTTTCGATCGTATAGCGGCGGATTGATCTACAGCTCTGGCAAATGGTCAGTGACAACTGTAATGTTAATAGGTGGTGACCAATGGTCAGACGGTGAGAGTTCTCAATATACATAAATCGTTTATACAGACACAAACGAACATGTTAAAACACTTGTGTATGCAGACGCAAGATTGTGTATGGAGACACAACTAATTGTGTAAAAGGAAGTATGTACAATGCATAAACACCGTGCTTTTGAAATACATGTACAGTATGAGCTTCCGAGTTTCCGGGATATTCACTTTATTATATATTTTTTTCTTTGTTATACATTCAATGGAAGGGTGCACACAGGTTTCACATAAATCTTGTCTTGTAACCTGATCGAAACTCCCTGTCTACTGCATGAACTGTGCAGGCTCCCAGGGGGGAAGGGGAAAGTGGAATGGGGGTAGGGCGAGGCAGTGGAAAATACTGTGTTCAAAGAACGGGCCAATGCTGAAGGAGCGTCAGAATCCCCTAGCTAAAATACACAGGGTCGATAGGGATAAGCGAGGTCTATGCACAAAACGATACACCAGACCCCATCGCATCACAGAGTGACAAAATGTCCGAGGCTCATGAACCCCCTCCTTGTAGCATTATGTGCATAGACCTCACTTAACCCTATCACCCCTGTGTATTTTAGCTAGGGGATTCCGACGCTCCTTCAGCACTGCCCCGAAGCATGCAAACCCTATGTCATCACTCGCTCCATAGCTGAATGCTGACACAAGGTGGATGTTCATGTGCCTTGGACATTTTGTCACTTTGTGATGCGATGGGGTCTGGGGTATTGTTAAGTGCATAGACCTCGCTTATCCCTATCGACCCTGTGTATTTTAGCTAGGGGATTCTGACGCTCCTTCAGCATTGCCCCGTGACCTACAAAATCTGTGCTGTTACTTGCGCCATAGCCGAGGGTCTCCATGGGGCAAGGAGTCACAGGCGGTAGCCATTTCAATTGAGTCTGCCCTGCTACAGAATTGTATGTGTACCGTATGGTGCATAGAACCTTAACACTACAACCGCTCCTGCAGCTTTGCCCTGGTTTATGTGAATAACTTCCTCCCTGTCTACTGCATGACCTGTGCAGGCTCCCAGGGGGGAAGGGCAATGGGCTAGCAGGAGGCGGTGGAAAATACCATGCTTTTGAAATGCAAGTACTGTATGAGTCCGAGTCCCCAGTATGTTCTTCTAGTGTACTAATTAGCACGGACAGCTTGTAACGTACAGTGGCAAGTTTAATCTTTCTATGTATAATGGAGAGATAAAAGCTCTTCCCTAAGTTCCTAGATGCCAAATCACCGTCCTTAGTATCTCTGTACAGTATGTTCTACTAGTGTACTAATTAGCATGAACAGCTTTTAACTGGATGCCAAATCACCGTACTTAGTATCTCTGTACAGTATGTTGTATTAGGGTACTAATTAGCACGAACAGCTTGTAACGTACAGCGGCAAGTTTAATCTTTCTATGTTTAATGGAGAGAGATAAAAGCACCTCAGTAAGTTCCTGGATGCCAAATCACTGTACTTAGTACCTCTGTACAGTATGTTCTATTAGGGTACTAATTAGCTGTTCATGCTAATTAGTACCCTAATAAAAAAAAATATACAGAGATACTAAGGACGGTGATTTGACAACCAGGAACTTAGGGAGGAGCTTTTATCTCTCTATATTATACATAGAAAGATTAAACTTGCCACTGTATGTTACAAGCTGTTCGTGCTAATTAGTACACTAGTAGAACATAGAGTACAGAGATAATAAGGACGGTAATTTGGTATCCAGGAAGTTAGGGAGGAGCTTTTATCTCTCTCCATTGTAATCTTTCTAAGTATAATGGAGAGAGATAAAAGCTCCTCCCTAAGTTCCTAGATGCCAAATCACTGTCCGTATTATCTCTGTAATGTATGTTTTACTAGTGTACTAATTAGCACGAGCAGCTTGTAACATACAGTGGCAAGTTTAATCTTTCTATGTATAATGGAGAGAGATAAAAGCTCCTCAGTAAGTTCCTGGATGCCAAATCACCATACTTAGTATCTCTGTACAGTTTGTTCTATAAGGGTACTAATTAGCTGTTCGTGCTAATTAGTACCCTAATAGAAAATACTATACAGCGATACTAAGGACGGCGATTTGGCAACCATGAACTTAGGGAGGAGCTTTTATCTCTATGTTATACATAGAAAGATTAAACTTGCCACTGTACGTTACAAGCTGTTCGTGCTAATTAGTACACTAGTAGAACATACCGTACAGAGATACTAAGTACAGTGATTTGGCATCCAGGAACTTAGGGAGGAGCTTTTATCTCTCTCCATTGTAATCTTTCTAAGTATAATGGAGAGAGATAAAAGCTCCTCCCTAAGTTCCTGGATGCCAAATCACTGTCCGTAGTATCTCTGTACAGTATGTTCTACTAGTGTACTAATTAGCATGAGCAGCTTGCAACGTACAGTGGCAGGTTTGATCTTTCTATGTTAAATGTAGAGAGATAAAAGCTCCTCCCTAAGTTCCTGGTTGCCAAATCACCGTCCTTAGTATCTCTGTATAGTATTTTCTATTAGGGTACTAATTAGCACGAACAGCTAATTAGTACCCTAATAGAACATACTGTACAGAGATACTAAGTATGGTGATTTGGCATCCAGGAACTTACTGAGGAGCTTTCATCTCTCTCCAATATACATAGAAAGATTAAACTTGCCACTGTATGTTACAAGCTGTTCGTGCTAATTAGTACACTAATAGAACATACTGTACAGAGATACTACGGACAGTGATTTGGCATCCAGGAACTTAGGGAGGAGCTTTTATCTCTTTCCATTGTAATCTTTCAAAGTGTAATGGAGAGAACTTAAAGCTCCTCCCTAAGTTCCTGGATGCCAAATCACTGTCCGTAGTATCTCTGTACAGTATGTTCTACTAGTGTACTAATTAGCATGAGCAGCTTGTAACGTACAGTGGCAGGTTTGATCTTTCTATGTATAATATAGAGAGATAAAAGCTCCTCCCTAAGTTCCTGGTTGACAAATCACCGTCCTTAGTATCTCTGTATAGTATTTTCTATTAGGATACTAATTAGCACGAACAGCTAATTAGTACCCTAATAGAACATACTGTACAGAGATACTAAGTACGGTGATTTGGCATCCAGGAACTTACTGATGAGCTTTTATCTCTCTCCATTATACATAGCACGATTAAACTTGCCACTGTACATTACAAGCTGTTCGTGCTAATTAGTACCCTAATAGAACATACTGTACAGAGATACTAAGTACGGTGATTTGGCATCCAGTTAAAAGCTGTTCGTGCTAATTAGTACACTAGTAGAACATACTGTACAGAGATACTAAGGACGGTGATTTGCCATCTAGGAGCTTAGGGAGGAGCTTTTATCTCTCCATTATACATAGAAAGATTAAACTTGCCACTGTACGTTACAAGCTGTTCGTGCTAATTAGTACACTAGTAGAACATAGAGTACAGAGATACTAAGGACGGTAATTTGGCACCCAGGAACTTAGGGAGGAGCTTTTATCTCTCTCCATTATACTTAGAAAGATTACAATGGAGAGAGATTAAAGCTCCTCCCTAAGTTCATGGATGCCAAATCACTGTACTTAGTATCTCTGTACAGTATGTTCTACTAGTGCACTAATTAGCACGAACAGCTTGTAACGTACAGTGACAAGTGTAATTTTTCTAAGTATAATGGAGAGAGATAAAAACTCCTCCCTATGTTCCTGGATGTCAAATTACCATGCTTAGCATTTCTGTACAGTATTTCCTATCTAGCCAGAAACCCTGCATCCTGTGCAAGCTAGGCGGACAACTGGAGGGGCTCGATACACGGTTGCTTCCCGTTTCCCTTTCCAGTGTCACATAAACTAGTGGTTGGTCTGCCCCGAAAGCCAAGAGTCTCCTCTTTTGTATGGTACCAGTCCTGAGTCTCTGGGACACCCAGAACCAGAGATATCAGTACGCAAAGTGGACCCATTTTCCCATAGACTATAATGGGCCCATTAATTCAGACCCACCATGGGTTCCAACGCTTGCCATGAGCCTTGTGGGGTCACAGAAACTTGGGGTTGATACCCTCCGGTAGCTAATTGTCTCCCCTTCCATACCAATCTAGCGATGAAGGCTCCCACCTCCCACGCTGAGAGTCCCAGGTTTGAGTCCCAAAGTGCCAAACTTTTTTTTTTTTATATGTTCCCGTGACATTCACTTTATTATTATTTTTTCAATGGAAGGGTGCACACAGGTTTCACATAAATCAGAGTGGGTGGGGGATTTTCCTACATACAGTAGTATACTGTTGCACGTGTCTTGTAACCTGATCGGAACTCCCTCCCTGTCTACTGCATGTACTTTGCAGGCTCCCAGGGGGGAAGGGGAAAGTGTGATGGGGGTAGGGCGAGGCAGTGGAAAATACCGTGTTCAAAGAAAAGGCATAATCAAAACCATGGGGAACTTTGCGGTGTATCGTTATGTGCATAGACCTCGCTTATCCCTATCACCCCTGTGTATTTTAGCTAGGGGATTCTGACGCTCCTTCAGCATTACCCCGTAGCCTGCAAAACGTATGCCATTGCTCGCTCCATATCTGAGTGCTGCTACAAGGCAGGGGTTCATGTGCCTCGGACATTTTGTCACTTTGCGATGCGATGGAGTCCGGTGTATCATTATGTGTATAGACCTCGCTTATCCCTATTGCCCCTGTGTATTTTAGCTAGGGGATTGTGACGCTCCTTCAGCATTGCCCCATAGCCTGCAAAATCTGGACTGTTACTTGCTCCGTAGCCTAGGGCCTCCGTGGGGCAAGGAGTCATAGGTGGTAGCCGTTTCTATTGAGTCTGCCCTTCTACAGAATTGTATGTGGTACTGTACACACCGTACAGTACACTTGTATAGAACCTTAACAGTAGAACCGCTCCTGCAGCTTTGTCCTGGTTTATGTGAATAAAAATAATAATAAAGTGTCTGGAAAAAACTAACATGCATTCGTACTTTAGGAATCGAACTCGCGACTCTGAGTATAGGAAGCGGAACACTTCACCACTTCGCCGCAGACAGATTAATAAATCCATTGGTTTTGATTATGCTGTAATCAGTGCCAGATTAAGGTCCACATGGGCCTGGAGCTGACATTTATGAAGGGCCTATTTTGTGCCACCGCAGGGGATGTGACCATTGCCATGAGGGTGTGACTAGATATGTAGGGGTGTGGTCTTTGCCATGGAGTATGACTAACGCCTACCTCAAAAAGCCTAAGTTTCATTCCTCTAGTTGTAGGACACTCCCCATCCCTGAATAGCAGGAGCCAGCAGGTCGTCCCTGATAATTTTTTATTATTATTATTATCCTTTATTTACTGTATATGGAGCCACAAGGGTTCCGCAGTGCCCAATTACAGAGTACATAAATAATCAAAACAATGAAACAGTGACTTTCGGTTGAAGACAATATAGGACAAGTACAGGGTATATAGACATAGCTATATCAGCAGATGACACTGAAATAAGTATTAGGGTGGCAGAAAACCGAGGGATTTGGTACGTCGAAAGAAGTATGAAGTAGTAGATAGTTTAAGTAAGAGAAGGAAAGCACATGAGGAAGAGGGCCCTGCTCATGAGAGCTTACATTCTCACAGACAGAGGTGACACAGACGGGATAGACAGTGAGCGTGGAACAAAGGGTTAGGATAAGATTTTTCTGGGTTTGGTGAAGTGGGTCTTGACAGCCCATTTGAAGTTTTGTAGAGAGGTGGAGAGTCTGAGTGGGAAAAGTAGAGAATTCCAGAGAAAGGGAGCAGCACGTGCAAAATCCTGCAGGTAGGAGTGGGAGGAGGTAATCAGCAGGCAGGAGAGGCGGCGTGCATTATACTAAGCTTTTATTCCTACATATTATACACAGATACCTCTCTACCTACAGAGCTCACTACCTAACACATGTATCACATAGATACTGGACACTTGTCCACAGAGCTCACAATCTTACACACATATCTCACAGATACTGAGCCTTCAACATCCCCAGAGCTTACAATCAAATACTGAACATGTCATCACACATACAGTACCTAGTACTAGCACCCAGGATTTACAACTAACACATGTGCCATTGACCATCTAAACTTTTGTCCATCGGTTTACAATCTAGCAGCAGCATAATCCAAGGTCTCACTGATACTTGTATCTTGTTTTAAGAGCTAACAATCAAATGTCACTCTCTCCCCACCTTGTTATTCCATTACACAGGTACCTTCAGAGAAACCTCACCTACAGTAAACTTGCCACCTAGTATGTATCACACATTCCCAAAATCATATACTACCCCTTTCACATCGCAAACCCGGGTCAGATCCGGGATTTGAACACGGCTCCGACCCGGGTAAGATACGTTCACATCGCAATATTGACCTGGGTTATTCGCGGGTTATTGCCGTGTTGTTGTCTTTTTGAACAACCCGGGTCACCCATGTTAAAACCAGTGTGATGTCATTTTAAAAGGACTTGATTGGTTCCCAGTTTTCAACAAGAAAGGGTGGGGGCTGGGGAATGCTCACAATGCACCAATCATGGCCGACAGAGCACATGTCCCAGCACAGAGCCCGGAATTCATGATTGTCTCAGCTGTACTGCTGCTGGATTCAGGATTCGCATCCCTGACTGTACCCGTTATCTGCCGACGTATTTCCTCTCCACCCCTGATCCGCAGCAACTCCCTGACCTCCTCATCACTCCTTTTTGCCATGGCTAATGAGGTCCAAAGGAGTGCAGAACTGGTCCAAAGGAGTGCAGAACTGTGCAGATTGCTTTCCAACACGTATGATCACAGTGCAGTACAGTAAACAGACCTCAGCTGACTACAAACAGCCAATCAGCGCTATTGATTCAGAGCCAGGTCGAATATCCCGGGACTGTAGCTTTTTAGAGCACAATAATCCGGGTCCGACACGTGTTCAACCCTTCTTTTAAGCCGGGAAGAAATACCGGGTTGGATGCCCCAGGATATTCAGACTGGCGCTTTCACACCGCACCTCTACCCGGGTTGACTCTAGTGATGAGCGGATTCGGTTTTACTCGGTTCTCAAAACCGAATCTTATTGGCTCACTGATGTCACGTGTTTTGGATAGCCAATAAGATTCGGTTTTGAGAACCGAGTAAAACCGAGTAAAACCGAATCCGCTCATCACTAGGACTCGGCAGCAACCCGGTAAAAAGCCGGGTTATTTTGGCGATGTGAAAGGGGTATAACATGATGCAAAATTCTGAATTAAGGGGCATATTCATTATCACTAAATTTTCATAATTTTATCAAATTGTCATTTTTTTTCATGAAACCTCATTCATCAAAGCTGTAACAGAAGGAGATATGACTAACATCTCCTTTGTTACAGCCTGCTTTAATAATTTCTACACTCCCCATACTATAATATGGGGATGCAGAAATTAGTACATTCATCAAACCCCGAAAAAGCATTTTATTCAGAGTTTTATAGTGAAACTGTTCGCCATCCTGAGATGGCGTTCAGTTTCACGAAGGAGCACAAGCTTGTGTGTTTCCTGTGCCGCTGCCAGCACATAGCAGCGGTCCTGCTGCTGTCTTGTAGATTCAGCTCCCCTTCCCTCCCAATATATTCCCGCCGGCCCTACCTGTCTCCCTGCCCGGGGTTGTGCAGCCTCGTCCACTTCAGCTTCCCTCCCTTCCTGCCGGCGACAGTCTCAGCTGTCCTGCAGGTCCGTCCTCCACCTTCTAAAATATTATTATCTGCAGTTAGGGGCAGTGAGGGGGGGGGGGGGGGGGGTTTGACCGTGGGGTACAGCTCAGCTCCGGGGTCTGCAACTAGGAGGAAGTCCTTATGGGCGCCTAAGCTGCAAGGGAAAAATATCACTTTTCCGAAAAACTGCTTCTCAAAAATAGTTTTTCAGAAGTGATATTTTTATTAGCGCGGCATGATGAATATTGAAAAACTGTGAAATGAGTGAGAATTGAAAACTAAAATGTCTCATTTCACAATTTTTTTATGATGAGTATGCCCCATATAGTGCTGGTTCCTTGCCCACAGAGCTTGCAATCGCAGAGATTGCCTTCTCACCTGGGAGGGGTCGGGGAGTTGAGACGGGGTCCCCCCATTGAAGCTGCTCCATGCTCTACCAAAATTCTTCTCTGCTGCCGAAGCGGGGTCTGAGACATCAGAGCTCCTTCCCACTAAACCAGGTCTGGACTTTTAGTTTGACTGCAGAGCTCAGGCTCTCGCCTGATAAGAAGCAGCCCTGTCACAATCACGTGGGCCGCCTTCACGGAACCGAGGGTAACCACAGCTCAACTGCCCCTGGTACGCTGGTGGTGTGGCATCACACTTCATGATGTTGCACAGCACGGAGGAGGAGCTGAGAAACTGTGAAGCGCAGGGAGAGCTTATAAAGCCTTCTTCTGCACCACCAATTTTAACAGTGTTGCCGGCATTTGAAGAACCCTGTGCGGGGTCAGTCTTCGGCTGGATGGCAGGGGGAGAGATCAGCTGTGGTGCTAGTGAGCGGGACCTCAAGTGGCTGCTGGCAGCAGGGGCTGAAGCTTAATCCACCCCATTGTTAACCCAGCCCTGGCTGGCACCCTGTACATATTGTATGAGGAGCTGTGCTGCGAGCATCAATGTACGCGGACGCATTGTATATAGAACAGTAATGCATACATATACATAGTATACATATAATATATACACACATACACACACATACTATACATGCATAGGATGCAGTCAGCATACTGGCGTTAGGGATGTCGGCAATTGGAATGGCGATGCTGGAATCCCAACATTGGTCGGAATGCTGGTGTCGGGATCCCGACATGGATAAAAATGCCGGCGCTGGAATCCCGACTACTGGCTCCCCGTACGTAAGTATGGCAAGGTTCCTTAGTGTCAGGCCGCAGGAGGGAGGGGGGAGGTTTAGGTTTAGACTGCGGTGGGAGGGTTAGGAGTAGGCTGTAGTGGGGTTAGGTTTAGGCTGCGGGGGGAGGGATGTTATGCACCACCGGGGAGGGTTAAGCTACAGGGGGCAGGGTTAGCTTTAGGCTACGGGTGGGGGGGGGGGTTAGGTTTAGGCAACACTGGGAAGGGTTAGGGTCAGGCTGCGGGAAGGGAGGGTTGGAGGGGGAATAGATGAGTGTTAGTATACTTACCTTGCAGGTTTCTGGATCTGGCACGTAGGGATGCCACTGTCGGTATTATGACCGCTGGCAACCCAAACACCAGGATCCCGATACCATCCCCGCATGCATATTTAGTGTGTGTGTGTGTGTGTGTTTATATATATATATATATATATATATATATATATATATATACACATACATACATACATACACACACACACACACACACATACATAAAGCACACACATAGAATACACATACATAATATACATTTATATGCACAGTACATATTGTATACATAGTATAGAGATATCTGTACACATGCTGCTATAGAGCAGGGTGGGTGTTACAAGAGGGGCTGCTACTGTACATGCAGAGGGTAGAGATGGAACTTGTAGGTTTTGGTGAGGGGGGTCATGCTTATAAAAGTGATTATCCTGTACAGTACTATACACATTTATAGTGTATGTGGGACACACTGACAGGTGGCTTACCATTTTTCCTGTGTTAAGCTGCCTGCAATATCATCCTTCATTCAGCCTGCTCTCCGGGTAGTTGGTGTGTGGGGGTGGGGGTGTCTGTGCTCTGATTGGCTGAGTGACTTTGTGTGATGTGTCACTCAGCCAATAGGAGCACAGCACACACTGCTGCGGAGTTCCTGCACTGATCAGGAATCTCCTTAGCATTACAGCAGAGCGCAGCACAGCCTCAGCAGCTGGAGTAGTGAAGTAGTAAGTACTGTATACAGCTCAGCTTGTCACCGGCCACCAGCCCGACCCTGTCTTGGCCACGCCCCCGATAGTGGGAGGAGTTGCAGAGCAGTGGGCCCATCTGGGATTAACCGAGTCTGAGGGTAAGGCATCAATAACTTTGGGTAGGCCAGGGGGCGGGTCTATGGACGGATCCGGGGGCGGAGCCTCAGGAGAATTCAGGACTGAGACGGCAGTTTCAGACTTCTGTGGTCGGAGCTGCGGTCAGCTGCTTTGGGGTCCTGTGGGCCTATTTTCAATGGGGGGCCTGGAGCTGCAGCTCCATCCGCCCCATTGTTAATCCGGCCCTGGCTGTAATGGCTACGGGATTAGGACGCTAACATACTGTACAAAATTCCTAATCTCAGGAGGTAATAGTGAACTTGTAACACGTCCATTTGCGACAGTTTACACTACTGGTTTTATGTTGTATTGTCTGCGGGACTTGGATGCTCACATATTCATAAAGTAACTGTAGATGGATCATATACTGTATGCTGTACTATTTGCGTCTGTACCATATATACTTAAATAATGCAGCGTAATGAGTATTTACTGTATTAAATAATGCAGCGTAATGAGTATTTACTGTATGCAGCGTAATGAGACGCCTTAGTAAAGTAGTCCTTATTATATATTTCAGTATTGTATTTTACGGGAGACCACACGCATGCGCAGTGGTGATTGTAAAAAGCGACATCTGGTGGATGATCGCAGGTATTACACGTAAAGGTAACGCCAAACGCTCTGTCTGCCTCCATGCGATTAGGTACGCCTCTCTGTGACTAGGCGCGCCTCCCTACGCCCCGGTACGCTGCGTATGCTCGATCGGGACAAACGCCTCAGCCAGTCAAGATAAAGGTGGCTACATCTGTATGTCATTTAAGTAAGCACAAGATAAAGTCACACCCATGGTTAGCATATGCTAACCATTGTACTAAGGTGAAAAGTAGGAGCTTTACACCATGGGCTGAGGTCAAAAGGTAGACAGAACACACCGCATACATTTGTTTGGTTAACTTAGTCAGCCTTAAGGTGGGTACACACGTCTTTTGAAACTCTTATAAACCAGAGTTTTAAAACACGTGAAAAATACTTTAGGATTATTAGTATAAAAAGTCATAAAATCATACTTAAAGTATATTTTAATTTATGGTCAATGTTATTATTTTTATTTTTTATTTTATGGACAATGGAATGGAAGACTGAATAAAATATTTAAATATTATTTTACAGAAAGTTTTTTCAGTAAGGATTCTTTATCCTTTTGATGTGTTTGTATTGCTTGTTTCCCTTTTTTTTTAAATGAGGTTTATTTATAAGGTTTTTTAATTGTACATAAAAAGCAAAAAATAAAATCAACATTCTCCAAACCAAAACCCACCCATCGGTTAATAAGATAATACAAACAATTGCAGTATAGAAAATAAAACAGGCAGTGCCACAATCGCAGGCCACCCCCCCATTTTTGCCGCAATGTGGGCATGCTCAGCACCCTGTGAGTGGCTGGCCATGCCCCCTGTGCCTCTCTCCCGCTGAATAGACACAGTTCTCATGGCAACTATTTACTGCTGCTCAGCTCTCGCAACTGTGTTGTGTCCCCCCCATCGTGGGACATTGCGACTCGTGGGTAGGACAGCGGGACAGTCCCAGAAAAACGGGACTGTTCTGCAAAATTTGGGACAGTTGGTTGGGAGGTTTGATAGACAATCAATCAATTAATCTTTTTTTTTATTCTTCTTTTATGATTGACATAATAAATATAAGTGGGGTGATTCTCCGCTGTGAGTTGTCATTTGTGAAATATGTAAAAAAGAAAGGCTGTTTTTAATTGTACAGCTTGTGTATGTTGAAAAGGAAAAACCAAACGAGAGAGCGCTATTCACATCTAATGTGGATTTTATTTACCTTAAATATTAGTATTTCCTAAACGCACATTATATATTTATAGTGCCGGCCGGCAATACACAAAATCAATAAAATGTCACAATAAAATCAATATTTATGCTCTAAATGATTAGTTTCATATGCATATTTGGGTTATAACCACAGCAACTCTGGCTTGTAATGTCTCTCTAGTGAGACAGATATTATGTGCAAAACATGTAACAAACTCTTATATTCAGATACATTGTAAATAATTTACCCAAGTTCACAGTGGACCATGTACCTTTGTAGCAATGTTATATAGTACTTATGTCCATATGTCCATTAATATGGTTAATAAAACACGTGTTAGTAGCAATGAGTTGAGCAGTCTTACTATCAGCTTGTTAGTGATAATTAAAGCAGTTCATGCAAAAGCTGATGGTAAAAGATAGTCACTGTCCCGCAGTGATGTATAATAGATTTGTGTACCGTACAAAAGCCTCTGTTCAGTCACAATGCAAGCAACGGTCCTCCTGGCTAATCTTTCACGGGCAGCCTTTTAACGGAGTAGAACAAGTATCTGCTTTTTCCACGGTATGGTGACTTTTTTCCTCCCGGCCGGTGCAAGCACCCTCGGCCTTATCCGGAGTCCGTGGGCAGGTGACTAAAGAGGCGTCCCCCTGCTATGGGAATAGGGCTCAGCTGGCCGGCTGATAGAGATTGTCCGCTGTAGTATGTAAACGGAGGTGCTGACAGACGCATTTCCCCGCCTACTCGCAAGCATCGGCGGCTTCCTCAGTGTAATTGGTTTTTCCTTTTCTTTCTCTATTGTAGGGGTAAAATACCAATTGCCCCTGAGAGAGCAGCATACACACCTATGTAATCACAGCGCCAGGAATTTTTCTTGTTTTCTTGTGTATGTTGAGTTCATCGATATGGATAATGTGGACCATACAGTTACCTACCATAATCAATTAACCAATCAGTCTTTTTTTAATTCTTCTTTCATTATCTTTTTGCCACTAGGCCTCACCTCACTGAAACTTATACCCATTTCACATCGCCAAAATAACCCAGGTTATTACTAGGGGTGTGCACCAGGCCATTTTTTGTGTTTTGGTTTTAGATCTGGATCTTCTTCATGTTTTGGATCTGGATTGGTTTTGCCAAAACTACCCTTGCAGGTTTTGGTTTTGGATCTGTATTTAAAAAAAATATATCATAAAAACAGCTAAAATAACAGAATGTGGTCCTGTTTTTGTTCCTACAGTATTATTAACCTCAATAACATTCATTTCCGGTCAATTTTGAGCACCTCACTGCTCACAATATTGTTCACCAACATAGGTCAAAGCCTGGCTGGCTATAATAAAGCAACAGAGCGGCGGCACAAACACACAGCAGTTATTTCTGTTTAAAAATTATTTACAAATTACTAATGTATTAGCAATAACCAATCAGACCAACTCACAAGTACTATCAATAGAAAACAATCCAACACAGACATTTCCTGAGAATTGTGTGTACGATATCATTGCTCTAAAGTAGTTACCAAGCAGCAAAGAAAAAAAACCCTGAAACCATGTGTAAAATAGCAACAACAGACATTGATGCCCACTACACAAGTGCACAAACCCCCAGCACATGCCTATTCTCAGTGCCCAGTCTGTACCTTCCTCCTGGGGGCCCTGGGTCACTGATGACTTGCACTCTGTGCCCATGTTATGTGATCAAGCAGCCTTTTTGTTGAGCAGCTGCCCCAAATCTCCCCAATCCCCCAAAAAAACAGCATTCTGTACCTGCGTAGTACAGTGCAGAATACTTTGGGACACACAGTTAAATACTGAGCATGTTACAGTGCTGGTCGGATACAGTGCGGGTCAGACACAGTGCAGGTTACAGTGCAGGATGGATAGAAAGCGGGTCGGATACAATACAGGTTACAGTGTGGGTCAGATACAGTGCAGGTGGATACAGGACAGGTCGGATACAGTGTAGGTGGATACAGGACAGGTCGGATACAGTGTAGGTGGAATTCATTGTGGGTTGTCTATAATGCAGATCGCATACAGTGCGGGTCGGACACAGTGTGGGCTGGATACAGTGTGGGTTGGATTCAGTGCAGGTGAGAGTGCGGGTTGGATACAGAGTGGGTCAGATAAAATGCAGGTTGGATACAATGCAGGTTACAGTGTGGGTCAGGTACAGTGCAGTGGATACAGGGCAGGTCAGATACAGTGTAGGTGGAATTCATTGCGGGTTGTATATAATGCAAATTGCATCCATTCGTGAGTTGGATACAATGTAGGATACAGTAAAGGTTGGATACAGTACGTGTTGCATACAGTGAGGGTTGGCTACAGTGTAAGTTCAGATACAGTGCATGTCGGATACAGTGCGAGATACAGTGCAGGTCAGATACAGTACAACACAAATACACTGTGAGTTGTATATATTGTGGGTCAGAAACAATGTGAGCTGGATAAAGTGCAGGTTACAGTGCGGGTCAAATACAGTGTGGTTGAATACAGCGCAGGTTGGATACAGTGTGGGTTGGATACAGCGCAGGTCAACGGTGTCTTCAGTGTGGTGGTGTTGGCAGTACAGGGGTGCCAGCGGTGTCCTCAGTGCAGTGGTCCCGGCAGTGTCGGTACTGCAGGGGTGTCAGCAGTGTCCTCAATGCAGTGGTGCCAGCAGTGTCGGCAGTATATGGGTGCCAACGGTGTCCTCAGTGTGGTGGTGCCAGCAGTGTCGCAGTGCAGGGGTGTCAGCATTGTCCTCTATGCGGTGGTGCTGGCAGTGTCGGCATTGCAGGGGTGCCAGCGGTGTCCTCAATGCGATGGTGACATCAGTGTCGGCAGTGCAGGGGTGCCAGCTGTGTCCTCAGTGCGGTGGTGCCGGCAGTGTCGGCAATGCAGCAGTGTCACGGTGTCCTCAATGTGGTGGTGCTAGCAGTGTCTGCAGTGCATGGGTGTCAGCGGTATCTTCAATGCAGTGGTGCCAGCAGTGTTAGCAGTGCAGGGGTGTTAGAGGTGTCCTCAGTGCGGTGGTTCCGGCAGTGTTGGCAGTGTGGGAGTGCTGGAGGTGTCCTCAGTGCAGGAATGCCGGCAGTGTCCCCAGTGCAGGGGTGCCGGCAGTGTTGGCAGTGCGGGCAGCGGTGTCGGCAGTGTGGGCAGCGACACTATTAGCGTTGTGGGGGCATCCATCTTGCCCATAATAGCCTATGGGGAGACTCTGATTGGCTGAGAGCCTTGACAGGCAGCTCTCTCAGCCAATCAGCTGTCTTCCATAGGTTACTATGGAGAAAAGCGTCCGAGCCAAAACCTCAGGATCCGACAGCGGGATCCTGAAGTTTTGCCTTGATTGCGGATCTGATTCAGACGTGCGTAACCGAGCCTGAGAGCAGTCCCCAGCCCCTACTTTTATTTCTTTTGAAACCTCATCAATGTGAGCCAGAAAAGTCCATTTTAAATCAAATCACAGTGTTTAACATGGGTGACCCAGGTTCAGTGTGAAAGACACCAACCCGGGAATAACGCGAGTTGAAACTGCAATGTGAAAGGTTCTGAGGCTGCCCGGACTCGGGCCGGACACAGGTTCAAAAGCTGTGTCCGATCTGGGTTTGCGTAGTGAAGACGGTATTACTTATACCCCTTTCACACCGCCAATGCCGGATCCCTCCCGGGAATTGGAAACGGGTCCTTCCAGAGTGGGATCCAGCATTGGACGCTGCTGCTGGCTTCCCCGACCCAGCAATATGCCGAGCAGGTTGCCATAGCAGTGGGGGGGGCGGAGCCGGCAGCAGGGGCAGAGGCAGAGGAGGCGCTGGGAGATGAGATCATATCCGCGCCGCCTCTCCATGTTGTGGTGAACGGGTCCCAGGTCGCATCGACCCGGGAGTCAGTTTACGCTGCCATTGACACGGTATTCAACCCGGGAATAACACTGCTTTATTCCCAAGTTAAATTGCCGGGTCAGGCGACCCAGGATTTCCGACATGGCGCTTTCACACCGCACACTGACCCGTGTCGACCCGGCAACTTGCCGGGTCGATACCGGGTTATTTGTGCGGTGTGAAAGGGGTATCAGCCAACTTGCTCGGTGCAGCCTTTTGGCCTAAACTAGATGAAAACAATATTATGAGCTGTGAGGTGGTTAAAACTGAGTGTAACTGACTGGAAATTAATGTTACTGAGGGTAATAATACACTAGGAACAAAGATAAGGCCCAAATTATGTGATTTTAGATTTTGTCAATTTTTGAAAGAAAAATGCAAAACCAAAACCAGTCACGAACAAGATCCAAAACTGAATCCAAAGCCAAAACCAGACAACGAATTAGAGCCAAAACCAGCAAATTTGGTCAGGCGCACATCGGTAATATTAAGCAGTGTAAAGAGCGGAGAAGAGAACCAGTGAAGTTGCTGATAGCAACCAATCAGCTTTTAATTATCATTTAATATAATTGATAAATGCTACCTCAGAGCTGATTGGATTTGATACTCCACTTCTCCACTCTGCATATTGCTTGATACAACTGCCCCCTTGTCTCTCAAAATATACGTTTTGGTAAGAACTTATCGTTGATATTGGTATTTCTCTTAAGTCCACAGGATCCACAGGATAACATTGGGATATGATGACGCGACAGCGGATTTGCACCAATCGGTCAAAGCTTTTCGGCCTCCCAGCATACAACAGGCCTGTCCATATATCCCCACATCCTGGCTCAGACAAATCAGTTGTTTTCCCAAAGCTCAAGGCAGGAGCATCATAGATAGCCCTAATCAGGCGAGAAGAACACACATGCACACCCTTCCGTACAAGAAGGAAGAGGTTAGTGAATAAAAGGATCCTCAAACCTGGTGTGTCAGAGTAGGATCCCTGTGGATCCTGTGGACTTAGGAGAAATTCCGTTATCAAAAGTAAGTTCTTACTATAACGTATATTTCTCCGGCAGGGCCCACAGGTTATCCACAGGATAACATTGGGATTTCCCAAAGCAAATTAGTGGTGGGGACGCTACATATTGGACAGGAGAATCCTTCGCCCGAATTCAGTGTCCTGAGAGGCAAAGATATCCACGGCATAATGTCTAATGAATGTGTTAATGGAAGACCATGTGGCTGCCTTACATATCTGTTCTGCTGAAGCACCACATTGTGCTGGCCATGATGGACCTGCCTTACGAGTAGAGTGAGCAGAGACATTAGCCGGAACAGGGAGATCAGCGTGAGAATATGCTTCTGAAATAGTCATCCGAAGCCACCTCGCAAGTGTCGGATAATCGTCAGGCCATCCTCTCGTGAAATCCGTAGAGAATGAAGAGAAAATCTGTCTTTCTGATGGCACTGGTACGATCCACGTAGATCCTTAAGGCACGGACCACGGCCAGCGATGCATCTGCCGCACAAAGGCCCGGTTCTTGGAAAGCTGGGACTACAATTTCTTTGTTAAGGTGAAATTTAGACACTACCTTGGGAAGATACCCAGATTTAGTTCTGAGAACCGCTCTTATCTGGATAAAAGATCAGAAATGGAGGACAACATAACGATGGGGGTCATTCCGAGTTGATCGCTCGCTAGCAGTTTTCAGCAGCCGTGCAAATGCTATGCCGCCGCCCACTGGGGAGTGTATTTTAGCTTAGCAGAAGTGCTAACGCATGTGCTGCCGAGCTCTACAAAAACAGTTTGTGCAGGTTCAGAGCAGCTCTGAACCTACTCAGCGCTTGCAATCACTTCAGCCTATTCGTGTCCGGATTTGACGTCACACACCCGCCCAGCAAACACCCAGCCACGCCTGCGTTTTTTCAGACACGCCTGCGTTTTTGCAAACTCTCACTGAAAACGGTCAGTTGACACTCAGAAACGCCCCCTTCTTGTCAATCTTCTTGCAGCCGTCAGTTAAACTCAAAACTTCGCTAGAATCTGAGCACAACCACAAAGAGCTTTGTACCCGTACGTCGCACGTACACATTGCGGCCCATACGCATGCGCATACATGCCATTTTTTCACCTGATCGCTGCGCTGTGAAAATCAGCAGTGAGCGATCAACTCGGAATGACCCCCAATGCCCCTAAATCTGACACTCTTCTAGCTGACGTCATGGCCAGTAGAAAAAGAAGTTTAGCTGTCAACCATTTAAGATCCACTTTATTAAGTGGATCAAATGGTGCAACTTGAAGGGACTTTAGGACTAAACTTAAGCGCCAAGGCCCTGTAGGAGGAACAAAAGGAGGTTGAATGTGCAGCATTCCCTGGAAAAAAGTATGCACATCCTGTAAATTGGCAATTTTCTTTTGGAACCATACAGTCAATGCTGACACTTGCACTCTCAAGGACGCCACCTTCAAACCTTTATCCATTCCTGCCTGAAGGAATGCTAAGACCTTGGAAACTCTGAAAGACCTAGGGTCCTTTTTCCGTTCACTGCACCAGTGAATATAGGTTTGCCATATTCGGTGATAAATTCGAGCTGAGGAAGTTTTCCTTGCTATGAGCATTGTTTGAATTATCTGCTGTGAGAATCCTCTTGACTTCAGGATAGAGGTCTCAAGAGCCATGCCGTCAAAGACAGTCAATCCAGATGTCTGTGATAACAAGGACCCTGCGTCAGTAGATCTGGACATTGAGGGAGTAGGAATGGAGCATCCATCGACACTTTCTGCAGATCTGTATACCAATGTCTTTGGGCCAAGCCGAAGCTATTAGTATCACATCACCCTTTCCTTGCTTTATCTTTCTCACCACCCTGGGTAATAATGTGATTGGAGGAAACACATAGACCAGATGAAAGTCCCATCTCACCGACAGGGCATCCACAAAGATCGCTCTGGGATCATTTGTTCTTGACCCGTATGCGAGAACTTTGTTGTTCTGATGGGACGCCATGAGATCGCCTTTGTCTCTACCCGAGACGGGCTGGTACAAAAAAAGCCTTTGAGGAGGGTGTTTCTTGAAGGCAAACGCATAACCTAGAGATACCGCTTCCTGCACCCGGGCATCTGTTTTAGACTGCTGCCAGATCTGAGCAATCTGAAGAAGTCGGCCCCCCCACCCTGGAGTCCTCCAGGTGGAGGCCCGCACCATCAGACTGATGGCTTATTTTCTGTTTTACCAACCGGTCCTCTGGTAGCCCAATGCTTTTAGTCTTACCATACTTGTTGTATTGGGGCTGTTTGCCATCACTTTTCCCTTTTGCTTTTCCTTGAGACCGAAAGGGCCCAAAAGCTGGAACTTTAGGTTTGAATTTGTATGTGGAAGGAAATTTTACTTTCTTGGAGTCTGCTTCTGACTCCAAAATATCTGTCAATTCTTTACCAATAAAAATATCTCCAGAGAAAGGTAAAGACTCCAAAACCTTTTTAGATTGTGAATCAGCTTTCCATGTACGTAGCCAAACTGCTCTGCGAGCGGCTACTGTTGAAGCTGATGCCCTGGAGGCAATTGTTCCCATATCCAAAGCTGCTTCTTCCAAGAACATTGGAGCCTGTTTTACTGTATATGTGCCATATGGGATTTTTGCTCTCTAGATGCCATTGAAATATCTCCTTCCAATGCATCAGCCCAGGCAGCCACTGCTTTTGCCATTCAAGATGAAGCAATGGCTGGTCTTATGACTGCCCCAGACAGGAAAAACATTTTTTTTTTAAAAACCATCCACTCTCCTATCCGTGACATCATTTAATGATGTTGAAGGCAGAGGTTATGTAGTTTTTCGCACTAATCGAATAACATGCTATCTACTTTGGGGGCCACTTCCCTCTTTAAACAATCCCCAGCTGAAAGAGGATAATTGGAATTCCAATTCCTAGGAATTATAAACTTCTTACTGGGTGTAGGCCATGCCTCTTCCATGATTTCTGTTAGCTGATCTGACAAGGAAACTCAGTCTTAACTGTTTTGGGACGTTTACACACAGGTGCCTTGGATTTTAACACAGGCTCTGCTGATTCTTCTAAGGATAGAATGGATTTTATTGCCTTAATTAACTCAGCTATGTCTACTGAGCTGAGACCTATATCCTCTTCTTCATGTGTAGACTGTGAAGATATAGATTTAATTACCACTGGCTTTTCAGCCTGTTTCTTTTGAGAGGCTGCTGCTGAAAGTGATAAACCGCAGGTGGGAAGCTGCATGTAAGGGTTAATCGTGTAACCTATTCCTGATACAGAAGTTGGAATTATCCGCTCAGCTATACTGGATAATGTTTGTGCAAACATAGCCCAAGGGGGATCAACTTGCACCTGTATCTGCCCTATATTTTTCAAGAGACCTTGGTGAAAGCTAAAACAATTTGCACACAAACCATCCTGAACCAGATCCTGAGAGGTTAACTCAGCTTTGCAAAACAAATATGATATGAGTGTTGGTGTTACTGTGAGTGTATCTTCCTCACCTTTGCCACTCTTAGACATGATAATCAACACTTACACAGTGTACTACACAATTTGTGACTGTAATCACTTTAAGACTCATTAAAGTGACATGCAATCCGACCCTACCCTGCTATAAACCAGCATTGAGGATCGGAATAGATAGAAAAAAACTGACAGAATTATAGTAAAGTCAGCAATTACACTAGCAGTCAGTCACATGTTATACATTAGTATAATAAGCATTATGAGCACATAATCAACTGCAGATACATTTCAAGTATGTAGAAGAAACATATTATTGCATTACTTTATAAAACTTTTAACCGTATTCAGACGCATAGTGAAAGAAACCACAGTAATATTATCAGACTCATATGCATTATGCACTTATCCAACTATTCGTACTCAAAAGGTAGATAGAGACTTATGCCCTCATTCCGAGTTGATCGCTTGCTAGCTACTCTTAGCAGCCATGCAAATGCATAGTCGCCGCCCATAGGGGAGTGTATTTTCACTTTGCAAGAGTGTGAATGCCTGTGCAGCCGAGCGGTACAAAAACATTTTGTGCAAAATAAGATCAGCCCTTTAGTTACTTATTCTGGGCGATGATTGCTGCAACGAAGGTCACAAAATTGACGTCCGATACCCGCCCTGCAAATGCCTGGACACGCCTGCGTTTTTCCAAACACACCCAGAAAACAGACAGTTGACACCCATAAACTCCCACTTCCTGTCAATCTCCTTGCGATCGGCTGTGCAAATGGAATCATCGCTAGAAGCAGTGCAAAACAACAATGATCTTTGTACCCGTACGCCGCGCGTGCACATTGCGGCTCATACGCATGTGTAGTTTTGCCATTTTTTAAAATGATCGCTATGCAGCGAACAATGGCAGCTAGCGATCAACTCGGAATGAGGGCCCTAGTGCTGTATAACCCATACTCAGTAGAGTGGGATACAGGGAGACTTACCCCGCTTCCAGGATCGATCAATACGTCTGCAAACTCTGAGTGGATCCAGACGCTATTAGTGTACACCGCTGCTCCGTGAACCTATAGTGGACACAGACGCCCAAGTGAACACTGACGCACCAGTCGCAGAGCCGCCTGTGCTGCGAGTGGGTCCCTTAGTACACAGCGTCTCGACGGAAGTGGGACACACCATCACCAGACGCAATCTCGGGTCCCTCAACCCCGCTATCATGTCCTCCCTCGAGACCTTCCTCTCTCCTCTTTCCACTATGACTTGTCCCAACCAGGCAGCCTCCTTCTATAACTCTTCCCTTACTGCTGCTCTTGACTCTGTGGCCCCCCTCTCATCTGTCCCCCTCCGCCGCTCCAAACTCCAACCCTGGCACACCAAACTTACACGATTCCTACAAAAATGTTCACGGTCCGCAGAACGCTCCTGGAGGAGATTCCACTCTCTGGCGGACTTTCTCCATTTCAAGTTTATCCTCTCCTCCTATAGCTCTGCTCTTTCTCTCGCCAAGCAATCCTTTTTCCAAACACTCATCTCTTCTCAGTCCTCCAGTCCACGCCGACTCTTTGAAACTTTCAACACTCTCCTTCGCCCCCCTCCTCCTCCCCTCTTCCCTCACTCCCACTGACTTTGCCTCCTTCTTCATCTCCAAAATTGAGGATATTCAAAATTACATCTCCTCCCGTCACCCCTCTGCTGCCCCCCTGCTCCCACCATCCCTCCCGTCCATCTATCCCACCCTGTCCTGCTTCCGTCCCACCTCAGACTAGGAAGTCCACTCCCTCATCTTATCCTCTCCCCCCACAACCTGCCACTTGGACCCCCTCCCCTCCCGTCTTCTCTGCTCCCTCCCCCCCACTGCCTGCTCCCACCTTGCTCACCTCTTTAACCTATCGCTCTGTACTGGCATCTTTCCCTCACCATTTAAACATGCTCTGGTGTCCCCTATTCTCAAAAAAGCCAACCTCGACCCTTCATCACTCACTAGCTACCGCCCCATCTCTCTTCTCCCTTTCGCCTCCAAACTACTTGAACGACTGGTCTACAGCCGTCTCACAAGCTACCTCTCTGACCACTCCATCCTTGATCCACTACAATCTGGCTTTCGCCCACTCCACTCCACCGAGACTGCCCTGGTGAAAGTCACCAGTGACCTGCTTTCGGCCAAATCCAAGGGCCACTTCTCTTTGCTCATCCTTATGGACCTCTCTGCTGCCTTTAACACCGTGGATCACCCTCTCCTCCTCCGCACACTCCAAAATGTTGGCCTCTCTAGCACCGTCCTTGACTGGTTTACCTCATACCTCACTAACCGCTCCTTCTCTGTGTCTGCCTCCGGAACCACCTCACACCTTTCCATCCTTTCTGTTGGTGTCCCTCAAGGTTCTGTCCTAGGCCCCCTTCTATTCTCCCTGTACACCTCTTCCCTGGGTGCGCTCATTAACTCCTTTGGCCTTCAATACCACCTCTATGCTGATGACACACAACTCTACCTCTCCTCTCCTGATCTGTCCCCCTCTGTCCTCTCTCAGGTCTCCAGCTGCCTCTCTGCCATCTCCTCCTGGATGTCTGAGCGCTCTCTGAAGCTCAACATGGATAAAACTGAACTTATTATCTTTCCCCCAGCCAGAGCAACACCGCCTACAAATATCTCTATCACTGTTGACAACACTATCATCTCCCCCGTTTCCCAACTCCGCTGCCTGGGCGTCACTCTTGACTCCTCCCTCTCCTTTGCACCCTACATCCAAGCTCTGGCGCAATCTTGTCGGTTCCAGCTACGCAACATTGCTCGCATCAGGCCATTCCTCTCCCATAGTGCAACTAAACTTATCATCCACTCACTGGTCATCTCGCGTCTCGACTACTGCAATGTGCTCCTCACTGGCCTCACTTGCTCCCACATCGCTCCCCTCCAATCTGTCCTCAACTCCGCAGCTAGGCTCATCTTCCTCTCCCGCCGCTCCACTTCTGCCACTCCCCTTCGACAAAATCTACACTGGTTCCCATTCCCCTACAGAATCCTCTTCAAACTCCTCACCATCACATACAAGGCCTTCTCTAATTCCACTGCTCCCTACATCTCCAACCTCCTCTCCCTTCATACACCCTCCCGCCCACTACGGTCGGCTGATGACCGTCGCCTCTCCTCTGCCTTGGTCACTGCTTCCCATGCACGAGTTCAGGATTTTGCCCGTGCTGCACCCCTTCAGTGGAATGCGCTCCGCCGCTCCATTAGACTCTCCCCAACCTTGCAAAGCTTCCAACGGGCACTGAAAACCCACCTATTTATCAAAGCGTACCCCTCCAATGCATAACCTAGTCCTTAGGCTGCTCCTCCATCCCCCTGCCCCATGCCTTGGACATCTCTGCTTTGCTCGCATACCACCATCAGGCTTCTACCTGCTTGCTTGCACCTCATGTCATCTGTCTGTTGCCCCTCCCCACTAGATTGTTAGCTCTTCAGAGCAGGGCCCTCTTCCCTCTTGTCTAAGCCCTCTTCTTGACACATTTCACTTAGCGACCATCTTTACCTGCTTTTTCTCGTGCTGGTAAATGGCCCCTCTCTATCTATGGCCGCCAGCCCCAAGTAGTACAATGATTACTCCTTCGCTACTTACATCTAAGCTGTATTGTGTTTTGAGAATTGTGGTGCTCTTTGTTACCAGCACTCCATTTTTGTTATTTATTTACTGTTATGCTAAGTTTTGTCTCCCTGTACTGTCCTTTGTACGGCACTGCAAAACACTTGTGGCGCCTGTCAAAGTCAGAAAAATATCTCTATGCACACTACCATATTTGCACCTCACACAGGTCCGTGCTGCGCATGCATACGCTCTCCCGTACGTGCGCATACTCACAGTCGCGGGCACCCGCAGGCGCACGGTATGCGTATTTACGGTAGAGTTTATGTGATCGTAGCGTGCGACTCAATCGTTACATATTTTCACTATATAATGTATTTTGTAGATCATGGTCCCTTTGATAGATTCTGAAAGTTTGGTTAATATAGAATGTTCGTGAACAGAGAAATCCCTCTTTGTTTGATACGAAGGGTCAGACAGGAGTAATACAGTGGTGTTTAGTACCCATCGGAAAAGTATTTAATTAGCAATATTCCGGTGTTGGTTTGAAGCGGATTAATCGCTCGTGCGAATAGTTATGGACATAAGAAGTTTATGAACATTTACTGTATTTGCACTTACTTATCCATGCGGTGGGAAACCCAGTTTCCCTCCCACCTGAGCTGTTGGAAATAGTCACGGCCCACCTGTATGAATCAACCTATGACCTTTTGTTATAATGCGAGGAGGAATTCCTGTGTCCAATGAACAATGAGATTGTAGGGACCATTGAATTGCATTGTGTGTGGGGCATAAATAGACAGGCCGATCACATCCAGCTCTCACTCTTCAACGGTTATCATTGCTGAAAATCGGGAGCTGGATGTCCAGAGGCGCATGCGATCGTTTCCTTTGTGCGTAAGTTTTTCTCCGCAACTATATTGATCTTCTTGTTATTGTGGGCCAATTTCTCTCTCTCTCTCTCTTCTCCTCTTTCTCTCTTATTTTCCCTTAAATAGAAATTGTATTGTATTTCCTGTGTAGTTATCTGGTTAGGTAGTCTATGTTATATTGTAGTGTATGATTTGTATTTGTATTAATTCTTTTGCAAGTATATCATTCATAATATATATATATTAGGCGTTGGACCCTAAGCCCAGGTATCTGTGTATTTCTTATAGTGTTAAGTATTCTCAGAGCGTCGGTGACGCTAGAACAGCTAAAAAGGTAATAAGGTTACACTAGGTTGCATCTACACCCTATCTCTACACTAAGGTTTTACAGCATATTACATTGTTTATGGTTTAGATATAAAGGTTTAACATTGTGAGCGTCAGCGCCGCTGGTGATCTCCTCGTGGACCCGAGCGTCCGCTACGCTATAGCGAATCATTACGTTAGTCGGCAGCTAATAGCGTGCCTGCCTGTGATCTCTTGGCCGTGAGCGAAAGTGACGCTTGAGCGTCTCGACCACGGCTAAGCGATCGTTACGCAACGAGCGTACCCTTACGGTACTCCATACGTAAATAGCGTACAGTGTTCTTAGACCTCATAAAGGGTTTTATATAAGATAAATATTTAGCTTTATCAATTGCGGGCTCGTCCTGTCCTTCACACATCTCTGCTAGGTAATTTCAGCAGACATTATCCATCAGCAAAGGGCGGGAGGTTATATTCCTCGTAGTGCTGTCGGGATAAGCGTCTGCTTCACTTAGTAAAGGGTGCTGAAGGAATCCGGGAACCGGAGGTAAGAACAACACGCTAGTCTCTTTTAAAACTGTTTATTTTTCTGTCTGCGTACACACGCACGCACACATATATATCTGCATTTCTTTTTTTTCATTTGTGTATTTTCGCATATCACTCTCCTGTTTGCCAGTTTTATAGTTGATAAACGTGCTAAGAGAGATTTGCCGCTATTTCATAGTTTAAGAGTAAAGGTAACATAGTTAAAGTATAGACAAACACACAGGTTTGCCTGGGAGACAAGGCGAAGTCAGTGTGGTGTGCGGTAGATGATCAAGGATCATCTACATTTATAAACGTATAAATTGTGTTACGGTGGATCTTTATTTTGCGTACACGTGTCTCTAACAAAGGACTGAGACTTGCGTACGCAAACCAAAGGCCGACGCACGCAGCGTATATCACGCAGCGGAACGTCCGGGTACGCCCACGTAACTCAAATCACAAGTTTTTTTTCTCCTCTCAACGCGATAAGTAGCGCAACGCGGTAAATAACGCAAGGCGATAAATCGCGCAAATCTATTTTAACATTCGAAATTTAAATTAACAGATCCTTCTCCTAATTGGTAACACATCTGGTCTAAAGAAAATTTCTGCGCAGAAATAGAAATAGAAACAAAAGTGTATATGTGGTGAGTGAGTGTTTGTTTTTACAATTTTTGAGGTTGAACCACAAGAAAAGTCGAGTTCTCGTGAGGTACATGCGTGTAAGTGACGTACATGGTGGCTAGGGAGGCATCCCTGGTTAAAACATACAATTTGAGCATTAGAGTGTAGCAGACCAGGAGGTCATACTGTAACAGACCAGGAGGTCATAGCAGACCAGCAGGTTCAGGTACAGCAGACAAGGAAGTCCGCTATACAGTCCACAGGCACAACACCAAGAAAGGGTTGGTGCAACACCCATATAGGCCATACAAGCTCTGGCTGAAGGAATTCGCAGCCGTAATTTTCGATTCCACTGGTCGCTCCGTACATAAGATTAGTTGCTTATGTGCTGAACGATTGTACCGCACGTAATTGTGTACATTAGTAAACCTGACCGGTACTATTTGTGTACGAAGGTCATAAATGCTATTTGTACATTCTAACGTGATTTGTGTAATTTTTTTTATTTTAAGGGAGGTTCGCTGCTCACTCAGGAACTATCCAACAACCAATAGTTACTGGAAAGAGTAAGTGTTCTTCGGATAACCCTCGCAGGTTCCAGTAAATAGAGGTTCAGGTCGCAGGGGCCCTGGGTCGAGTACGCCAGCACTATATCAGTGTGATCAGGTCGTATTGGTCGGCGTGGGCGAGTGAGTGGGGTACTCGGTAAACCGCCACCGTCAGCCTATTTTGAACATTTTGGTTTGCGTAAGGGTTGGCTGAATAAAGCAACACCTTCGAACTATGGGGGCCACTTGTTCAGGTAGGGGGCGATCAACCTCGGTTCGGGTTGATTCAGTGAACCGACCAGTCGGGTCGGCAAGGTACGTAATGTGTGAGAAATACGGAAGTCACACAGAAGCTTTATGTGATGAATGGGAGAGAATGACGGTACATGACGGGGAGAAATTCCCAAGAGTAGGTAGCTTCAGCACAGAAGTGTTAACGAATTTAAGGAGAAGGATATGTCTCATTAAATCAGCAAAGAGACGAATCAAGCATTATGATTATTTGCAGTTGTGGCAACAGGAGGGTGACATACAGAGAGGATTGGCTCAGGCGGCGGGATCTGGCTCGATCAGAAAACTGATAGCCACGGCCCCACCGCCACCATATATATCGGGAGAAAAATTGGTTGCGGAGAATGACGCATTAAGGTGTAACAAACAAACACTTAGCAACTGTGTAAATGTTAAAGATAATGTTAACCAATTAACCAATGCAAGTATTAACCCGTGCAAGTTGTACCCTGTTTTGAACTTTCCTCAGGAGTGTGATCAAGAGGACGAATCGGCAACAATTTCAGCGCTCTCTCTAGCAGCCACCATAGCAGAGACCACAGTAGGCACAGCCCCACCCCCGAGATTAGTAACAAAGGCCCCTAGCGGAGGGATAGGTGAGGTCGTATCAACGGGTAAGTACGGCACCATACACTATGCTGAAACTATTTCACCACAGCCTGTAGAATCTACACAGAATGAGGTTGTTAGAGTTAATCCTGTTAAGGTAATAGTAGTTCCAAATGGGAAAACAGACACTACAGGAGTCACTCCTGTTAGGAACATTGCCATGTATAGCCCATTTTCCCGAATGGAATTAAGGACCATAGTGTCTGAATTCCCTGACCCTAGAAAAGACTTAGTTGCCAGCCAAAAATACATCAGAGACCTAGGTAACACGGTAGAGCCCAACAACAAAGACTGGCAGATATTGCTGAGAGCATGTTTACCCTCCAATGTTGACGCAACTCAATTTTTAGCTGACTGTGGATTAGATCAGGATGTACCTCTTACAGATGTGTACAACAAAGACAATGTAAAAAGAATAAGTTTACAGTTAAAAGAGTATTTCCCAGCGGTAGTTAAATGGAACAAAATTTTCTCCATTAGACAGAAAGAGTCAGAAACTGCTGCAGAATATTTTCACAGGGCATTATTAGAAATGGCAAAATACACAGGCATAGAGGACATTAAAACAAACATAAACCATCGAGAAGTAGCAGTATCGGTACTGATGGATGGTTTAAAAGAGTCATTGAAGACTAGGGTACAGACCACACAACCATGTTGGCGAGGTCTGTCTGTGGCTACTTTGAGAGAGGCTGCTATTGATCACGATAGGAACATCACCAGACACAGGGAACAACAAGGTGATAAGTTAATGGCAGTAAGTATACAGGCCCTGACCACAAGGCAGCCTTTGTTTATATCACCAAACCCTGTGGGTAAGTCAAATGTGGTTACTTGTTATTCTTGTCATAAACAGGGACACATGGCACGAGATTGTAGAGTGAAGAATTCACGAAACTCATACCAACCCCCTAGACAACGACACGACACACGACATTGGGATCAGGGTCCGCAGAAACGGAGTTATGAGCCACATACAGGGGAAACAAAAAGATACCCCCCGAACAGAGACTGGCAAACCTCTGGTAGCTCCCAATTAACTCCATCACAAGTAGTTGCTGCCAGCGGGATTCAGGGAGGTCACCATACCCAATAGGGGTGTGGCCATACCTGTAATCTGCAGCCAGTAAAATTGATTGCAAGCCTTGGAAGTGAACCAGAAATTGCAATCAATGTAGCTGGTAAATCATTAAACTTTCTTGTAGACACAGGGGCTGCCAAATCAGTGATAAATTCGACAGTGGGCATGAGAACCACTGGTAAGACAATTCCAGCCATAGGGGTAACGGGAGTAGTCCAGCACTACCCTGTTAGCAAACCAGCCGAGATTACAGTAGGGCCTTTACATACCAAGCATTCCTTTTTGCTGGCTGCATCGGCACCGACTAATCTCCTGGGAAGAGACTTACTGTGTAAAATGGGGTGCGTCATTTATTGTACTCCTGAAGGTGTATTCTTGGACATACCTGAGAATCACGCTCAGGAAGTACGAGACATGTTAGACTCCCCATCAAAATTAATGTCACATACCATTATGACAAATAGGACTCCCTCCCAAGTAGAAGAAATGACATCTCAGATACCAGAGTCACTTTGGACTAAAGATGGACAGGACACTGGATTAATGGCAAACGTAGCTCCGGTAGTTGTACAGGTAAAAGATGGTAGGATAGCTCCAAAAATCCCACAGTACCCTCTGAAGCCAGAGGTAGAGTTAGGAGTGTATCCCGTAATAGAGCGCTTGCTACAACAGGGCATTCTGGTAAGAACGTCCAGCACTGCCAATAGTCCCATCTTCCCTGTTAAAAAGAGTGGGGGGAGGGGTTACCGGCTAGTGCAGGATCTAAGGGGGATTAACAAAATAGTTGAGAGTCAGTTCCCCGTAGTGCCAAATCCAGCTGTCATCCTAATGCAAATCCCTCCCACTGCGAAATTTTTCACTGTTATTGACCTCTGCTCCGCTTTCTTTTCGGTACCTCTGCACCCTGACAGTCAATATTTGTTTGCATTTACATACAGAGGAGTCCAATACACATGGACTCGATTACCACAAGGATTCATAGATAGCCCAAGTATATTTTCTCAGGCTTTGCATGATTGTTTACAGTCTTTCCAACCAGTGAGTGGATCAGTATTAATACAGTACGTGGATGATCTACTACTGTGTTCTGATTCATTGGAAGCATCCCTGAAGGATACGAAACAGCTCCTGTTTCATCTTTCAGACACAGGACACAAGGTTTCCAAAGACAAGTTGCAATTATGCCAAACTAAGGTAAAATATTTGGGACACTGTCTAACACAAGGACTGAGACACCTGACCGCTGATAGAATTCAAGCAATTAGAGACATGACTCTGCCACAAACCCAGCAACAGATCAGAACATTTTTAGGAATGTGTGGGTATTGCCGTAACTGGATCCCAGGGTTTTCCATCCTAGCGTTACCCTTGCAGGAGATGGTCTCCTCAAACAAACCTGATCGGATTTCGCATACAGACGAGTCTGAGACAGCATTTGAGAGACTTAAACAGTGCCTAACGCAGGCACCAGCATTAGGTATGCCAGACTATGGGAAACCCTTTGAACTATACGGAACAGAAAGTGCTGGTTGCGCGGCAGGCGTACTAACCCAAAAGCACGGTGATGCCAGCAGGCCGGTAGCATATTACAGCGCTCAGCTAGATACGGTAGCGCGATCCCTCCCCACATGCTTGCGAAGCGGTGCTGCGATAGCATTGCTAGTAACGAAAAGCGAAGACGTCGTGCTAGGTCACAACCTCACAATTCATACACCACATGCAGTGTCAGCCTTGTTAAATTCTGCCCAAACCAGACACGTCTCATCAGCGCGGTTTACAAGATGGGAATTGGCACTAATGGCCCCCGTAAACATCACCATAAGGAGATGCAGTGCATTAAATCCTGCAACATATCTCCCAGGTGTGCCTGGACAGGCACAAAGGGTGAAGGATGAGAGTGGTGGGGAAGGAGGATTTAATACAAAGGAAGACACACATGATTGTATGGAATATTTGACCCAAAATTTTACCGCAAGGCCTGACATCAGTGACAACCCACTGGAAGATGTAGAACTTACGTTCTACACGGACGGTAGTTGTCATAGACAGTCAGACTCGGGAGACTTGTGTACTGGATACGCAGTCGTAGATGACCAAGGCACCATAGAAGCGGAACCGCTAGGCCCACCTCACTCAGCCCAGGTTGCTGAACTGGTCGCCCTAACCAGAGCATGTGAATTGGCTAAGGGCAAATCAGCCAATATCTACACCGATTCTAGATACGCATTCGGGGTAGTCCATGATTTCGGAGCCCTATGGCACCTCAGAAATTTCATGACGGCAGCTGGTACACCGGTAGCGCATGCAGCTCACATAAAAAGGCTTCTAACAGCGATACAGGAACCCGACAGAGTGGCTGTTATCAAGTGTAAAGCACACACATATAGCCAAGACCCAGTATCACTTGGTAACAGCCGAGCAGACGAAGCTGCTAAATTAGCAGTTGCTACCCCCAGACAGACAGACACCACACAACTGATGGTATTTAATACCATCAACACACAGAAGTTGTGTGAGATGCAAAATTTGTGTTCCACACAGGAAAAGGCAGTCTGGAAGGCAAAAGGATATGGCCAGGAGTCCTCAGGACTCTGGACGGATGGACACGGTAAACCAGTGGCCCCCAGAGCATACCTTCCATGTTTAGCTGAGGGAGCTCACGGGCTGACTCATCTGGGCAAGGAAGGGATGTGCAAGTTGGTAAGAGCATATTGGTGTGCCCCAGGATTTTCATCTCATGCGAGTAAAAGAGCAATGTCATGCCTTACCTGTATGAGAAAGAACATCGGAAAGGCAATACCTACAGAACCATCTCATATCCCACCTGCCGGCGGCCCTTTCCAGGTAATACAGATTGACTTTATTCAATTACCCCCTTGTCGAAATTTGAAATATGTACTTGTTTGTATAGATGTTTTCTCAAATTGGGTCGAAGCATTTCCGGCGGCCACAAATACCGCTATGTTTACTGCTAAGAAAATTGTGCAGGAATTTGTATGTAGATATGGTATCCCTAGAATTATCGAAAGTGATAGGGGTACCCATTTTACAGGTGATGTCTTTCAAGGAATGTGTAAATTGATGGGAATTGATAGCAAGCTGCACACTCCATACCGTCCACAGGCGAGTGCGAAAGTGGAAAGAGTGAACAGCACTATTAAAAATAAACTGAGTAAAGTGATGGCAGAGACAGGATTGACATGGCCAGAAGCTTTACCCATTGTACTGTACAGCATCAGAACCACTCCCAGGTCCCCTCTTAATCTGTCTCCCTTTGAAATCTTGTTTGGTCGACAACCGCATGTTATGATTAACCCTCAGGATGATTTGAAGTGTAACAATGAAGTGACTGTAAAATACTTGATTAACATGAGTAAACAGTTAAGGAATCAAAATGATAATCTGAAGTTAGTGATTCCTGATTTACCAGATAGTAATTGTCATGACATTGAACCTGGGGATTATGTAATGATACGGAATTTTCTACGCTCAGGTTGCCTTATTGACAGATGGGAAGGACCATACCAGGTCTTATTGACTAGCACTACAGCATTGAAGGTTGCTGAGAAAGAGACTTGGGTTCATTCGTCCCACTGTAAAAAGGTTGCTGATCCAGAGAGGCCCCGTGATAAGGAACAGACGGTAGAGGTTGTATCACTGGAGTGTCTGTTCCAGGAGGATTGAGGCGGCACCTGAGCATTGAAAATCACAAGACCAAAAGCAGTTGTCGATCCCCTGTTCCCTTTTATTGTTTTTCTCCAACTTCCCATCTCCTCTCCCTCAAATTAGTTTTTCCCCCTTCTCATTCTTCTCCGTTTCCTCCTACAAGATGGACTTGCCCCAAGAGACTGTGATCCGGATTTTCCTGTTGACCATGATGTTGACCAGAGCAGTCTGTTCCGGCGAGAGTACCATGGAGGTCGAGAGAGGTTCTGGAATGGGTTCTGATGACAGAGATGGAGGCGTAGTTTTCCAAGAACAACATAATCAACAAGCAAAGGCGAGTATCAGAAAACGATCCGATAGCATTGACCATAGAAGGAATTGTGAAGGATTGTTAGCTGAAGAAAACTGTATCTGTCGGCTCTGTAACAATGTCATTGAGGATGGGTGCATAAAGAAATGCCAATCCAGTTTTAATATCCATATGGACCGGCATCCATTGAGTGACTATCACTCCTTAGTGGGTAGTGTGTTAAATAAAACAGATTGTTGGGTATGCTCTCAAGTACCTCAAGGTCATAGCAAATCAGGGCTAGTACCATTTCCTTTAACGTTAGGGGAGGTACTTGAGTTAAGTGGTGGGAGACCGGTGGACAGGAGGTTTAATATCTCCAGCCCTCCTAGTTTGAAGCTCCACCAATACCATGTGGATAGGTCCCTATTATGTTTTAACATCTCCAATCCCCGAAAGCCGGGAAATTGGGAAGTGTCATGGAGTAATCAAACCATGACCTTTTCGCATAGAGCAGATAGAATGCCTACAGATACAGAGCTTATACGCCACATAGCCAGTAGAGGAAAATCTTTCCGGTATAGGTACACCTTAGGAAATAGGATTACGAGAGTTGGAGAGGTATCACCAGGATACTGTGCACATATCGTACAACCTGATACGTGTACTAAGCAGATGGAAGAATTAAGGTTAGGAGATTTCACATGGAAGGTGTGTAATATGGTTATGTCCTACTCCGTCCCATATGTTCTCCCCGATGATGCATATTTCATATGCGGGAGAAAGGCGTATAAGTGGCTTGCCCCAAACTCTGAAGGATTGTGTTATATTGGAAAAGTACTGCCTGAAGTAATGACTGTATCACATGACAAAATGAAAGACATACACCGTGTTGCCCAAACTCCTTATACTCACACCCATTACGAGCACGTAGTTAAACGGCACCTGATAGAAAGAACAGAGCATCCGGCCTCTGACATGATCCATGAATCCACCGGGATTCAGTTTCTAATCGCGTTAGATATCACTCGCACCGCTAGAGGAGTGTTGAATTATAAATACATATCTGCGCTCGCCAATTTGTTAGATAATATCACTGAAATGTATGATGACACGTTTAGGTATACTGGAAGAGAACTTCAGGCTTATAAAACAGAACTGGTACAGCATAGAATGGTTCTTAATTACCTCACAGCAGTGACAGGCGGATATTGTGTCACACTGGCAACACAATACGGCGTGAAATGTTGCACATATATTACGAATAGCACCGAGGACCCGGTCGAGGTCATAGACCAAAAGATGGACGATATTCTCCAACTGAAGTGGGAATTTCGCAGGAGACACAATCTCACTCTTGCTGCTGTAGGTAATGAGCTGACTGGTTGGGTGTCATGGTTGAACCCGCGAAATTGGTTCTCTGGTTTAGGAGACTGGGCTCAAGGAGTCATAATGGATGTTGGGAAGTTTCTCCTATGTATCTTAGGTGTTATCATAACGATTGGCTTGATATTTAGATGCGGTCAGGCTTTAATGAGGTGCAATCGTCGTACTAGGGTAATGAGTTTAAGGAGTGAGGAAACTGTAATTCCAATGGATTTGATTTATGACCCAACGGTATAAACAATGATGTGATGAAAATGCGATTTCTACGGTCCGTTTCTTTCACCTGTTTTTCCGTTTTCTCCAAGGTAAAAAGACCCACTTGGACGAGGAGTTTGATGAGCCGATATACAGACAACAGATGGATTAAAGAAGAAGTTTTGACAACCTGATACACAGATTTTTGATGAACTATGCCATGGATCCCCAGTTTCCCTAGAAATTTTAAAATTACGCTAGCCCAACACTTTTGTAAATCTATGGACATTGACAGCTTTTGCTCGCACCTTATGGGCAAAAGCACAAAGAAGACTGCATTCAACAGACACCAAACAAGACCTCAATCGACGAATGTACATTTACCCGACATAGAATACCACCGCATTTACCGTAATTATGTCTTTTCTTCATTTCTACAACCCTCAGGTAATGACACACATAGTCGATAGGGAATACAGGCACAGATATCAGCAATCACATATCTCCCCCATTCATGTATCATCAACTAAAATGTGCTCCCCCATTTTGTTACAACCAAAGCCGAAAAGAGCTCGGTAAAGTTTGACAGCCCATCCACAGACCCGTACCACGGGATAAGAAGGAATTCAAATGTATACTTCGCAATACCTCGAAGCTTGATTTAAAACACGTACGGCACGATGATACATGACCCCCAAGCACGGATTCATACACACATGCTTCTGCTATCTCACTAGGTCATACCCTTTTCCTACCTTCTCCTCTCCTCCCCTACCCAGCCATGTAAATGTATTAACCCCTGACATATATTTTTCTCTTTTTGAAATGTTTTAGAAGGTGGCAGTTATTGTTGACTGCCAAAGGGTGGACTGTCAAAGTCAGAAAAATATCTCTATGCACACTACCATATTTGCACCTCACACAGGTCCGTGCTGCGCATGCATACGCTCTCCCGTACGTGCGCATACTCACAGTCGCGGGCACCCGCAGGCGCACGGTATGCGTATTTACGGTAGAGTTTATGTGATCGTAGCGTGCGACTCAATCGTTACATATTTTCACTATATAATGTATTTTGTAGATCATGGTCCCTTTGATAGATTCTGAAAGTTTGGTTAATATAGAATGTTCGTGAACAGAGAAATCCCTCTTTGTTTGATACGAAGGGTCAGACAGGAGTAATACAGTGGTGTTTAGTACCCATCGGAAGTGTATTTAATTAGCAATATTCCGGTGTTGGTTTGAAGCGGATTAATCGCTCGTGCGAATAGTTATGGACATAAGAAGTTTATGAACATTTACTGTATTTGCACTTACTTATCCATGCGGCGGGAAACCCAGTTTCCCTCCCACCTGAGCTGTTGGAAATAGTCACGGCCCACCTGTATGAATCAACCTATGACCTTTTGTTATAATGCGAGGAGGAATTCCTGTGTCCAATGAACAATGAGATTGTAGGGACCATTGAATTGCATTGTGTGTGGGGCATAAATAGACAGGCCGATCACATCCAGCTCTCACTCTTCAACGGTTATCATTGCTGAAAATCGGGAGCTGGATGTCCAGAGGCGCATGCGATCGTTTCCTTTGTGCGTAAGTTTTTCTCCGCAACTATATTGATCTTCTTGTTATTGTGGGCCAATTTCTCTCTCTCTCTCTCTTCTCCTCTTTCTCTCTTATTTTCCCTTAAATAGAAATTGTATTGTATTTCCTGTGTAGTTATCTGGTTAGGTAGTCTATGTTATATTGTAGTGTATGATTTGTATTTGTATTAATTCTTTTGCAAGTATATCATTCATAATATATATATATTAGGCGTTGGACCCTAAGCCCAGGTATCTGTGTATTTCTTATAGTGTTAAGTATTCTCAGAGCGTCGGTGACGCTAGAACAGCTAAAAAGGTAATAAGGTTACACTAGGTTGCATCTACACCCTATCTCTACACTAAGGTTTTACAGCATATTACATTGTTTATGGTTTAGATATAAAGGTTTAACATTGTGAGCGTCAGCGCCGCTGGTGATCTCCTCGTGGACCCGAGCGTCCGCTACGCTATAGCGATTCATTACGTTAGTCGGCAGCCAATAGCGTGCCTGCCTGTGATCTCTTGGCCGTGAGCGAACGTGACGCTTGAGCGTCTCGACCACGGCTAAGCGATCGTTACGCAACGAGCGTACCCTTACGGTACTCCATACGTAAATAGCGTACAGTGTTCTTAGACCTCATAAAGGGTTTTATATAAGATAAATATTTAGCTTTATCACGCCCTATAAATAAAATGTAATAATAATAATAATGGCGGGAGACTCGGAGGAAACTGGGGGGGAGGGGTGACCAGGGGAGCGTCTGACTCCCCACTGCGGACATCAACCCTAGGGATCGCGGCCTCATACTACTCCTGGAGCCTATGATCCTTAAGGGCTAGCGCTGGTGCACCCGAGGTGGCTGCCGCGTCAGCTGTTTGGTAGTCTCCTCCCAAAGCAGTACGGCTGTGTCCGTATTCCCCCTCTAAGCAGAACCGATGCCTTACCTTCTCCCCGTGCTCCGGCCCCAGCCTGGTTACGTTTGCTGGACCTGCTAGTATATCCGACACAGACGCCCGCCAAAACAGCACTGTACTCGTGGGTAAGCGATGTTGCGGCACAGCGGAGAGTTGTTGGAGCGACTCTTTCTAAGGTACGTATAAGACGCTTTTTAGAAAGATCACTCAAAAAAAAAGTAAGACTATAAAAATAAAATAATAAAGCTTATGGCTGCTAAAAAAAACCCAGCAGCCTATTGACCATGGTCCGGCTCCTGCCGCACCAAACAAAAAACGACTGATTTGTCTGTGCCAGGAGGCGGGGATATATGGACGGGCCTGTTGCATGCTGGGAGGCTGAAAAGCCTTGACCGATTGATGCAAATTCACTGTCGCTTCCTCATATCCCAATGTTATCCTGTGGATAAAATGTGGACCCTGTCGGAGAAAATTATATTGCTTCTTGTCACCTCGTTTGCTTTCATATAGAGAGTAATGCTGGAAGACTTATTTCCACACTTTCTGAATGTGACACTGAGCGCTATTTACAGTATCTGCAGACTTTAATCAAATAGTTAATATCCTTACCTATAAGATCCTGTTATTACAGAGTTACCATCAACCAGCACAAATTTCTCTTTCAGCGTTCCTGTTACTTGCTTTAGTTGTCGCGTACCAAAAGTGCATCCTGACATCACCCTTATACGCATATTCTGGTAAAAAATGAGAGATAGAAGTACTTACGATGAAGCAAAACAGTAATATGTGAGCAGAATCGTATTACACAATGTAGAGTGCATGAGAATATTTACAGACTCAAATACAGATATTGTAACGCCAGGCAGATAGGATTGGTAGGAATTGGATGTTAATTAAAAATACAATTCAAATATGCATAATTTATTGCAGGTTTCTCTATTCTTAGTAGCAGTGTATACAGGGTATACTTGTCTACTCTCCCAGAGCTGGCCACTGCGCTAGTTAATCGCCCACTACCCACCCATACAATGGCGTTCATTTATGCATTGTATAGCGAGGGGTGTAGCCATGATGATGCGATCGTGGCCACCACGCCCTCGTATTGCCTCTTATGCCTTGCCCCAACCCCTTTGAGGCAAGATGCCGCCATGCACTCACCCCCCTGCTGTGCCAGAAAGTGGGCAACCATAATACAAGGCCTGATTCAAAGACAACTACGATTCAGTACCAAGCAGGTGTGTGAAAATATGCAATGTCTCAGCCGCCAGAATTTGTATGGAGACATGCACTGGAGGCCTCTGAGAACTGCTGCTTGTGTACGAAGACGTAGACATCGACGTGACCTTCGGTGTAGCCCTATGTGTGCCCAGCATGGCTGTTGGAAGTAAGGCACAGGAGCTACGTTAATTACTTACAGGATCGCAGTCACAAGATGTGACATACCCTCAAAATGATTCCAACACACCTGCGTTTGAGTGGCCACTCTCTTCCGTTACCTTCCACAAACATTCCCTGCCTGTCTTCAGTAATAAATCCTTGCTGCGACCATCATCACAAGAGCAGTACGCCTTATACGCATGTGCAGTGGCAAAAAAATCGCTCCACTGTGTACATAGACATTGCATCCATCTCTGATGGCCGACAGTGTGGTGAAGCTGTACTAGCTGCATACCTTTCCAGTAGGACATGCCCCTGAGTGTCTCCAGCATTACGCATATGAGACAGCATTACATAGTGACCCCTGGTAGTTCCACTGCACCACCACTGCTATGCCACTACATGTAGGGAGTCAGTGAGTATACTCCACTACCACCAAAGTATGCACAAACACAGGAGTATACTCCAACCAGTCGCACACTGCCTGCAGTCCCCTATACAGCCCTGGCTGGATCTGGTACATACATTGTTAGAGGGCTGTGTACCTGTTATTCATACATGCGGCATTAACCTTGTGTCATCCTGCAAACCTATTCTGCCTAAGAATAATAATAAATCTAAGACTTGGTTAAGTTATCTACCGTGTGGACTAACCTCCATTGCACCCCACTGCCGCCTATACTAACTATACAGTAGGATCTCCCAGTAGATGTCACATCTGTTTTCTATGTAGGATTGGACTGCTATCCAGACTATAGATCTACACTAAAAAGGCCTACAGTCAATAGGTCTACCACTAATGGTAGACTTGCATTAGGTTGACAAGGTCAAATGGTCGACAGGGTTAATAGGTCAACATGGCAATGATCGACACACATATGGTAGACACAATTTTTTTTATTTTTTGCTTTTTTTGTGATGACCATTTTCATGCCGACCTTTTAACCCTGTCAGTCTTTTGACCCTGTTGACCTAATGCATGTCTACCATTAGTATTAGACCTATTGACTGTAGACCTTATTAGTGTAGATCTAATAATCCACGCCCGATTGGACTATACCACCAGTGCTCTTTCTAGTAAAGCTTATGTATGAGTTTTATACATTTTGTGTTAATATCACAATAATCTGTTATAACGCATGAGTGGCACTGAGGCTTATTTGTTTTATTATTCAATAATTCTGCAAAGACCGATACCATTAAAGGGTAACCAATGCATATCCCCTTCACTTGTTTGGGAACATATTAAAATAATTCACAGCCACCTGCAAGATTTCATTTGAAGCATTAACAGGGATATTCAATTAGCCCCGAAGAGACATGAGGTGTAAAACCCCCCGATGTTTCTTCGGGTTTTGCGGTTGGTCTATTTGATAAGCTCGTCCGTTAAAAAGTGCATTTTCACCCGAAAACACACAGGTTCAGTGAAACCTGTGTGTTTTCGGGTGAAATAGCCCCATTTTCGGATGAAAACGGGGCTGTTATCGGGGTTTTCGCTTCGCCTGCCGGAGGCAGGTGAAACAAAATCCCTGATAAGCCGCGGCACGTGCCGGCTTAACGGGGCTAATTAGATAGCCCCCCCTAGCGATACTTTGCCCCCGACAATATGTGCGGGTAATTGAATATTCCCTAAGTCAGATAAGCATTGGAATATTTTTTCAATTACAGGTTGAGTACCCCTTATCCAAAATGCTTGGGACCAGAGGTATTTTGGATATGGGATTTTTCCGTATTTTGGAATAACTGCATACCATAATGAGCTATCATGGCGATGGGACCTAAGTCTAAGCACAGAATGCATTTATGTCTCATTTACACCTTATACACACAGCCTGAAGGTAACTTTAGCCAATATTTTTAATAACTTTATGCATTAAACAAAGTGTTTGTGCATTCACACAATTCATTTATGTTTCATATACACCTTATACCAGCAGCGTTTCTAGAGAGGAGGGGACCCATGTGCAGACTCCGTGTGTGGGCCCCCTCCTCTCCTGTAGCCGTCACCGCCGCTGCTAGTGCTCTCAGCTGCGCCATTTTTCCAGAGTCCTGCGCATGCGCTGTAGACTCTGCTACTGTGCCAGAGTCTCAAGCGCTCAGTGCGCTAGCAGCGGCGGTGGCGGCTACGGGAGAGGAGGGGGCCCACACACGGTCACCGATGGATGCCGGAAGGGTGAGTATAGAAGAAATGGGTGCACTGTGTGCGGTGTGGGCCCCCTCTGGACACAGGGGCCCTTGTGCACTGCACACTCTGCACCCATTATAGATACGCCAGTGCCTTATACACACAGCCTGAAGGTCATTTAATACAATATTTTTAATAACTTTGTGTATTAAACAGAGTTTGTGTACATTGAGCCATCGGAAAACAAAGGTTTCACTATCTCACTCTCACTCAAAAAATTCTGCATTTCGGAATATTTGGATATGGGATACTCAACCTGTAGTACAATTCCCTCTGTGTCATCCTAGAGGTACATGACTATCGATGTAACTGGGATTCCAAATCTACCTCCATAAGAGATCATCGCCATTTATAGAATACTAGCTAAGACAATCACCTTTATAAGATAAAGTACAAGGTCTGTGCTAAAATTAGGAGGCTGCCTAGACTGCATCTGGGGGGGGGGGGGGGGGGCGCCACAGAATTAACCCCCTTCACCCCCCTGTGTGTCATGTCTGTAGATTGAATTGATAGTGTTGGTGGCAAAAGATTTAATTGATTGGGCTAGAGTAGGGGTGGGCAACATGCGGCCCGAGGGCCGCATCCTGCCTGGCCCACTGTCCCTCACCAGTGTGCAATGACAAGCGGCACAACTGGCTGAGCTGCTTGTCATTGCGCTACACAGCTCCCAGACGCGGCACCGCTGAGGAAATCCCAGTGACATCATAGGGTCTGCTGTCCTGGATTTCCTCTGTGACGTCATGCGCTGGGCAGCATGGGGGCGGAGCCACAGCAGGAGCGGGAAGCAGCAGCAACTCCATGCAGCACAGTGGGCAGCGCGGATCATCTGGCAGCAGGCAGCGGGGTTCTGGCAACGGGCAGTGGATCGTCTGGGCAGCGGATCTGCCACTGTGAAAAGAAAGGTGATGGTATCTGTGCTTAACTTTAAAAGCCGCTATATGGGTCCAGGGGAGGAAGGGTGGAGGGGGGTAGAGACTGCTATATGGGTTTAAGGGAGAGGGGAGGATAGAGACTGCTATATGGGTCCAGGGGAGAGGGAGGGAGTAGAGATTGCTACATGGGCCCAGGGGGGTGAGCTAGTAACTGTGCCCAGGGAGAGACAGGAGCTGTGAATAACAGCATTACACAGGATGCTGTTTGTTTGTTTGTTTGTTTTCAGCACTGTTTTGTTTTTTGTTTCTTTGTTTTTTTATTACTGGATTGCTGTGTTTTTTTAGACATTTGTATTTTGCCTTTAAAAAAACTATGTATGCAATGTAATGTATATTGTGGTGTGTGTTTTTATAGTTCTATATACTATGTTTCTCATACGTCCTAGAGGATGCTGGGGTCACTTCAAGAACCATGGGTATAGACGGGATCCGCAGGAGACATGGGCACTTTAAGACTTTCAAATGGTGTGACCTGGCTGCTCCCTCTATGCCCCTCCTCCAGACTCCAGTTTAGAATCTGTGCCCAGTGAGACTGGATGCACTCTGAGGAGCTCTACTGAGTTTCTCTGAAAAAGACTTATGTTAGGTTTTTTATTTTCAGGGAGAACTGCTGGCTACTTCTGAACTACTTCTGTGAGTTTAAAGGCTCTGCTTCTTTGGCTACAGGACACCATTAGCTCCTGAGGGTCTGATCGCTAGGTACGCCTAGATGTTCGTTCCCAGAGCCCGCCGTCATTCCCCTTGCAGAGCCAGAAGTCAGGTGAGTAGAAGAAGATCAGAAGACTTCAGTGACGGCTTCTGAGGTACCGCACAGGGATCGCACGCTGCGCGCCATGCTCCCACACACAGAGACACTCCAGGGTGCAGGGCGAGGGGGGGGGGGCCTGGGCAGCATATAAATACTCATTTTGACACTGGCAAGAGGGGAAATTAGTGCCATGACACTGTCCTAACCCCCGCCAGTATAAATAATTGTTAAAAATTGCGGGAAGGAAGCGCGACATTAAGGGGCCGGAGCTTCTTCCTCACAGCTCACACACACACACACTGCTGACAACTGCAGGGTAAAGGGCGCAGGGGGGGGGGGCAACATAAATCCTTGTTTATGGCAAAAGGCACACTGTCCTACCCCCGCCAGTATAATTAACTATGGATTTAAGATCGGGGGAAGCACGCTATTACAGGGGCGGGGCTTCTTCCTCACTAAGCCAGCACACTAATCAGTGCCATTTTCTCCTCACAGGATAAACGCTAGTCCTCCCTTCACTATTGGGTGCAAATAGGGGGGGGGGGGGGCGATGTATATGATGCTTGTATTATGTATAAAAGCACTGCAGGTCTGTTTTCAATTATATGTTTCACAGATGGGTGTGCTTGGCGCTGGGGTGTGAGCTGGCTTTTCCTTTCTGTGTCCATCTGACAGAGGTCTGGTCCCTATAAGTACCAGTTTGTCTGTGAGTCTGTGTGGTACACGTGGGGGACATGTCTGAGGCAGGGAGTTCCTCCCTGGAGGAAGCCATTTTAGGGACACAGAGTTGTAAGGTGGTGATGCTACCGACACACCTAGAGCCTGCATGGGTGAAAGAAATGCGTGGTAGTATGCATCATATCAAAGATTAGATAAGGCTATATCTAATGCTGCATGCTGGATATGTAGAAGATGTGTTTTGTCAGCATTCTGTTCTTCCATCTGCAGGCGACCCTCTCTGGGTCACATAAAGTCCATTTACAAATGTTATGACTACTGCTACCGACACGGACTCTGAGTCCTGTGTCGCCGATGGGGATTCCAGGGAAATAGATCAAATAAGACTCCCTCCCACGAGCTTAATATTTTCTTTCCCAGCAGTCACCAGGTGAAAACTATATTAAAATCCATTTAGGTTGCAAAGAGTGCACTGCTCATGCCCACTATTGCTTGCGCGTAGGTGTCTCGTATTAAAAAAAAAAAAAAAAATGGTAAAAAATAGAGATGTGCACCGGACATTTTTCGGGTTTTGTGTTTTGGTTTTGGATTCGGTTCCCCGGCCGTGTTTTGGATTCGGACGCGTTTTGGCAAAACCTCCCTGAAAATTTTTTGTCGGATTCGGGAGTTGTTGTTTTTTAAAAAACCCTCAAAAACAGCTTAAATCATAGAATTTGGGGGTCATTTTGATACCATAGTATTATTAACCTCAATAACCATAATTTCCACTCATTTCCAGTCTGTTCTGAACACCTCACAATATTATTTTTAGTCCTAAAATTTGTACCGAGGTCGCTGGATGACTAAGCTAAGCGACCCAAGTGGGCGGCACAAAGACCTGGCCCATCTAGGAGTGGCACTGCAGTGTCAGGCAGGATGGCACTTAAAAAAATTGGCCCCAAACATCACATGATGCAAAGATAAATTAAAGAAAAAAGAGGTGCAAGATGGAATTGTCCTTGGGCCCTCCCACCCACCCTTATGTTGTATAAATAGGACATGCACACTTTAACAAACCCATAATTTCAGCGACAGGGTCTGCCACACAACTGTGACTGAAATGACTGGTTGGTTTGGGCCCCCACCAAAAAAGAAGCAATCAATCTCTCCTTGCACAAACTGGCTCTACAGAGGCAAAAGGTCCACCTCCTCCTCATCGTCCGATTCCTCACCCCTTTCACTGTGTACACCCCCCTCCTCACAGATTATTAATTCGTCCCCACTGGAATCCACCATCTCAGGTCCCTGTGTACTTTCTGGAGGCAATTGCTGGTGAATGTCTCCACGGAGGAATTGATTATAATTCATTTTGATGAACATCATCTTCTCCACATTTTCTGGAAGTAACCTCGTACGCCAATTGCTGACAAGGTGACCGGCTGCACTAAACACTCTTTCGGAGTACACACTGGAGGGGGGGCAACTTAGGTAAAATAAAGCCAGTTTGTGCAAGGGCCTCCAAATTGCCTCTTTTTCCTGCCAGTACACGTACGGACTGTCTGACGTGCCTACTTGGATGCGGTCACTCATATAATCCTCCACCATTCTTTCAATGGTGACAGAATCATATGCAGTGACTGTAGATGACAATTCAGTAATCGTTGGCAGGTCCTTCAGTCCGGACCAGATGTCAGCACTCGCTCCAGACTGCCCTGCATCACCGGTGGGCTCGGAATTCTTAGCCTTTTCCTCGCAGCCCCAGTTGCGGGAGAATGTGAAGGAGGAGCTGTTTGTGGGTCACGTTCCGCTTGACTTGACAAGTGTCTCATCAGCAGGTCTTTGCACCTCTGCAGACTTGTGTCTGCCGGAAAGAGAGATACAACGTAGGTTTTAAATCTAGGATCGAGCACGGTGGCCAAAATGTAGTGCTCTGATTTCAACAGATTGACCACCCGTGAATCATGGTTAAGCGAATTAAGGGCTCCATCCACAAGTCCCACATGCCTAGCGGAAATGCTCCGTTTTAGCTCCTCCTTCAATCTCTCCAGCTTCTTCTGCAAAAGCCTGATGAGGGGAATGACCTGACTCAGGCTGGCAGTGTCTGAACTGACTTCACGTGTGGCAAGTTCAAAGGGTTGCAGAACCTTGCACAACGTTGAAATCATTCTCCACTGCGCTTGAGTCAGGTGCATTCCCCCTCCTTTGCCTATATCGTAGGTAGCTGTATAGGCTTGAATGGCCTTTTGCTGCTCCTCCATCCTCTGAAGCATATAGAGGGTTGAATTCCACCTCGTTACCACCTCTTGCTTCAGATGATGGCAGGGCAGGTTCAGGAGTGTTTGCTGGTGCTCCAGTTTTCGGCACGCGGTGGCTGAATGCCGAAAGTGGCCCGCAATTCTTCGGGTCACCGACAGCATCTCTTGCACGCCCCTGTCGTTTTTAAAAAAATTCTGCACCACCAAATTCAATGTATGTGCAAAACATGGGACGTGCTGGAATTTGCCCTCATGTAATGCACGCACAATATTGGTGGCTTTGTACGATGTCACAAATCCCCAGGAGAGTCCAATTGGGGTAAGCCATTCTGCGATGATGTTCCTCAGTTTCCGTAAGAGGCTGTCAGCTGTGTGCCTCTTATGAAAAGCGGTGATACAAAGCGTAGCCTGTCTAGGAATGAGTTGGCATTTGCGAGATGCTGCTACTGGTGCCGCCGCTGCTGTTCTTGCTGCGGGAGGCAATACATCTACCCAGTGGGCCGTCACAGTCATATAGTCCTGAGTCTGCCCTGCTCCACTTGTCCACATGTCCGTGGATAAGTGGACATTGGGTACAACTGCATTTTTTAGGACACTGGTGAGTCTTTTTCTGACGTCTGTGTACATTCTCGGTATTGCCTGCCTAGAGAAATGGAACCTAGATGGTATTTTGTACCGGGGACACAGTACCTCAAACAATTCTCTAATTCCCTGAGAATTAACGGTGGATACCGGACACACGTTTAACACCACCGCAGCTGCCAAGACCCGAGTTATCCGCTTTGCAGCAGGATGACTGCTGTTATATTTCATCTTCCTCGCAAAGGACTGTTGGACAGTCAATTGCTTACTGGAAGTAGTACAAGTGGTCTTCCGACTTCCCCTCTGGGATGACGATCGACTCCCAGCAGCAACAACAGCAGCGCCAGCAGCAGTAGGCGTTACACTCAAGGATGCATCGGAGGAATTCCAGGCAGGAGAGGACTCGTCAGACTTGCCAGTGACATGGCCTGCAGGACTATTGTTTTTCATGTCTAATGAGGAAATTGACACTGAGGGAGTTGGTGGTGTGGTTTGCAGGAGCTTGGTTACAAGAGGAAGGGATTTAGTTGTCAGTGGACTGCTTCCGCTGTCACCCAAAGTTTTTGAACTTGTCAATGACTTCTGATGAATGCGCTCCAGGTGACGTATAAGGGAGGATGTTCCTAGGTGGTTAACGTCCTTACCCCTACTTATTACAGCTTGACAAAGGCAACACACGGCTTGACACCTGTTGTCCGCATTTCTGTTAAAATAATTCCACACTGAAGAGGTGATTTTTTTTGTAAGTTGACCAGGCATGTCAATGGCCATATTCGTCCCACGGACAACATGTGTCTCCCCGGGTGCCTGACTTAAACAAACCACCTCACCATCAGAATCCTCCTTGTCAATTTCCTCCTCAGCGCCAGCAACACCCATATCCTCATCCTGGTGTACTTCAACAGTGACATCTTCAATTTGACTATCAGGAACTGGACTGCGGGTGCTCCTTCCAGCACTTGCAGGGGGCGTGCAAATGGTGGAAGGCGCCACCTCTCCCCGTCCAGTGTTGGGAAGGTCAGGCATCGCAACCAACACAATTGGACTCTCCTTGGGGATTTGTGATTTAGAAAAACGTACAGTGCTTTGCTGTGCTTTTGCCATCTTAAGTCTTTCCATTTTTCTAGCGAGAGGATGAGTGCTTCCATCCTCATGTGAAGCTGAACCACTAGCCATGAACATAGGAGAGGGCCTCAGCCGTTCCTAGCCACTCAGTGTCGAAAATGGCATATTGGCAAGTTTACGCTTCTCATCAGACGCTTTTAATTTAGATTTTTAGGTCATTTTACTGAACTTTTGTTTTTTGCATTTTACATGCTCTCTACTATGACATTGGGCATCGGCCTTGGCAGACGACGTTGATGGCATTTCATCGTCTCGGCCATGACTAGTGGCAGCAGCTTCAGCACGAGTAGTGGATCTTGATCTTTCCCTATTTTACCCTCCACATTTTTGTTCTCCATCTGTTAATGTGTGGAATTATATGCCAGTAATATATCCATAGCAATGGCCTACTGTACCGTACTGCTATATATATATATATATATATATACTGGTGGTCATCAAAATTCTGCACTGTCCTCCTACTATATACTGCGCACAACTACAATGCAGCACAGATATGCATACTAGTATACTTGACAACACAGAGGTAGAGCAATGGACTACTGTACCGTACAGCTATATATATATATACTGGTGGTCAGCAAAATTCTGCACTGTCCTCCTACTATATACTGCGCATAACTACAATGCAGCACAGATATGGATACTAGTATACTTGACGACACAGAGGTAGAGCAATGGACTACTGTACCGTACTGCTATATACTGGTGGTCAGCAAAATTCTGCACTGTCCTCCTACTATATACTGCGCACAACTACAATGCAGCAGAGATATGGAGCGTTTTCAGGCAGAGAACGTAGATATTTGCAGCACACTGAGCACAGATATTTGCAGCACAGTGAGCACAGATATTTGCAGCACACTGAACACAGAAACTGAGAGAACGCAGCCACGTCCTCTCGCTATCATCTCCAATGCACGAGTGAAAATGGCGGCGACTTGCGGCTCTTTATATGCAATACGAATCTCGCGAGAATACGACAGCGGGATGAAGACGTTCGGGCGCGTTTGTGTTAACCGAGCAAGGCGGGAAGATCCGAGGCTGCCTCGGAACCATGTAAAATAGGTGAAGTTCGGGGGGGTTCGGATCCCGAGGAACCGAACCCGCTCATCTCTAGTAAAAAAGCGTGTCATCAGAAATTGATGCGATTGATAAAGATGAGATACTCCCTAAGTTAGGAGATATCAAAGACGCTGCCGAATACATGCTAGGAAAAATGAAAGATATTGGACTTTTGAGTTCACAAGCCACTACCAGGTCAGTATCGGCTCGGCGGGCGTTGGGGATTCGCCAGTGGAACGCGGATGCAGATTCCAAGAGAAATGTGGAGGATCTCCTATACAACGGTGAGGCCTTATTTGGTGAGGGACTGGAGACGTTGGTCTCGGCGGCTACCGCAGGTAAGTCGACATTTGTGCCCTCTACACCTGCACTGGCAAAAGAATCACCCTCACATGCAGTCCTTTTTCGGCCAAGTAAGTACAGCGAGAAGATGTCTACAACGGCTTCAGGTTACCAAGAACAAAAGTCTACCCCTGCTTCTGCCAAGTCCACAGCATGACGCTGGGGATCCCTCGCGGGAGGTAGCTCGGGTGGGGGCACATCTAAAAACTGCTCAGTCAGGATTGGAGTCAATCTGACCTGGATCCCGGGGTGTTACAAATAGTGTCCCAGGGGTACAAACTGGAGTTTCAAGACGTTTCCCCATGCCGAGTTTTAAAATTGGCCTTGCCAGCGTCTCTTCCAGAAAGAGAAGCACTTATAACAGTAATTCAAATTTTATGTTAGGACCAGGGCATAGTCCTGGTGCCTGGGTCACAACAAAGGAAGGGGTTTATTCAAGCCTCTTTGTAGTTCCAAAACCGGATGGCTCGGTCTGACCGATCCTGAACCTAAAAAAAAATGTAAATCTGAATCTCTACTTGAAACGGTTCAAGTTCCAGATGGAATCACTGGGGGCAGTGATTTCCAGTCTGGAGGAGGGGGATTACAGGGAGTCAGTTGACATACAGGATGCTTACCTGCATGTTCCCATTTATCCTCCTTACCAGGCTTATCTGAGATTCGCTGTTCAGGATTGCCATTACCAATTCCAGACGTTACCTTTCGGTTTTCTCCACGGCGCCGAGGGTTTTCACCAAAGTGATGGTGGAGATGATGGTCCTCCTGTGTCAAGAAGGAGTCAATTTAATTCCTTATCTAGAAGATCTCCTGATAAAGGCGAGGTCCAGTGAGCGCTTGGTACAAAACATCGCGCTCTACCTGTCCATACTCCAACAACACGGTTGGATCATAAATATTCCAGGAAAGATTTGTTTTTTCGAAGTGATTCTGGACAGGGTAGTTCAGAGAGTTTTTTTTTCCGGTGGAAAAGGCTCTGGAAATCCAGAAAATGGTAATACTAGGTTTGAAACCATCAAGAGTTTCGATCCATCAGTGCAAAGATGGTGACGGCCTACGAGGCCATACAGTTTGTCAGGTTCCATGCAAGGGTATTCCAGTGGGACCTGTTGGTAAAGTGGATCCCACCTACACATGCACCTGGAAGATAGTCCTGTTGTCGAAAGCCAGGATTTCACTCCTGTGGTGGCTACACAGCTCGCACCTATTAGAGGGACGCAGGTTTAGAGTTCAGGACTGGGTCCTGGTAACCACGGATACAAGTCTCCGAGGCTGAGGAGCTGTCACTCAAGGAAAAGCTTCCATGGAAAATGCTAAAGTCAGGAAGCCTGCCTTCGCATGAACATGCTGGAATTGAGAGCCATTTACAAAGGTCTTCAACAAGCGGTACATCTTCTTCAAGATCATCCCGTGCAGATCCAGTTGGATAATGTAACAGCAAAGCGGAACGAAAAGCAGAGCGGCAATGGCAGAAGTAACGAAGGTCCTCCTCTGGGCTGGAAAACATGTAAGGGCTCTGTCGGTAATTTTCATTCCAGGAGTGGACAACTGGGAAGCAGACTTCCTTAGAAGACACGATCTCCAGCCGGGAGAGTGGAACTTCCACCAAGAAGGCTTCACAGAAGTGACAAGTCTTTGCAGAGTTTCTCAAATAGACATGATGACATCTCGTCTCAACGAGAAGCAGTGGTGCAAGTAGAAAAAATGTCTTACGGGTACTGTGTGCGCGCGCCGAAGGCGCGCGCGCAAAAAAAATGGGTGTGGCCAAATGCCACATGGGGCGTGGCCAATGAAAATGGGGGCGTGATACACATATGGGGGAGGGGCAGATACACGTATGACCCCAATAGTGTCAGATACACGTTGCACCACAGTGCTAGATATACATTGCCCCACAGTGCCAGATACATATAACCCCACAGTGCCAGATACACATTGCCCCACAGTGCCAGATACACAAATGTCCCCAGAGTGCCAGATACACAAATGTCCCCAGAGTGTCAGATACACATTGCCTCACAGTGCCAGATACACATTGCCCCACAGTGCCAGATGCACATTGCCCCACAGTGCCAGATACACAAATGTCCCCAGAGTGCCAGATACACATTGCCCCACAGTGCCAGATACACATTGCCCCACAGTGCCAGATACACAAATGTCCCCAGAGTGCCAGATACACATTGCCCCACAGTGCCAGATGCACATTGCCCCACAGTGCCAGATGCACATTGCCCCACAGTGCCAGATACACATTGCCCCACAGTGCCAGATACAGAAATGCCCCCAGAGTGCCATACATTGCCTCACAGTGTCAGATACACATTGCCCCACAGTGCTAGATACACAAATGCCCCCACTGTGTCAGATATACATTGCCCCCCGTGCCAGATACAGAAATGCCCCTACAGTGCCAGATATGCCCCCAGTGCCAGATATCCTCCAGTGCCAGGTATACATGCCCCCCTGTGCCAGATATCCCCCAGTGCCAGGTATATATGCCCCCCTGTGCTAGATATGCCCCCAGTGCCAGATATCCCCCAGTGCCAGGTATACATGCCCCCCCAGTGCCAGATATCCCCCAGTGCCAGGTATACATGCCCCCCCAGTGCCAGATATCCCCCAGTGCCAGGTATACATGCCCCCCCAGTGCCAGATATCCCCCAGTGCCAGGTATAACATGCCCCCCCAGTGCCAGATATCCCCCAGTGCCAGGTATAACATGCCCCCCCAGTGCCAGATATCCCCCAGTGCCAGGTATACATGCCCCCCTGTGCCAGATATCCCCCAGTGCCAGGTATATATGCCTCCCTGTGCCAGATATGCCCCCAGTGCCAGGTATACATGCCCCCCTGTGCCAGATATCCCCCAGTGCCAGGTATATATGCCCCCCTGTGCCAGATATGCCCCCAGTGCCAGGTATATATGCCCCCCTGTGCCAGATATGCCCCCAGTGCCAGGTATACATGCCCCCCTGTGCCAGATATCCCCCAGTGCCAGGTATATATGCCCCCCTGTGCCAGATATGCCCCCAGTGCCAGGTATATATGCCCCCCTGTGCCAGATATGCCCCCAGTGCCAGGTATACATGCCCCCCCAGTGCCAGGTATAACATGCCCCCCTCCCCTACTCACCGCTGCCGTCGCTGTCCTCCTGTCTGTCATGTGAGGGAAGGAGAGTGCAGCCTGCGCCTCTCGTTCCCCTCAGTCTTCGGCGGGTGTCTCAGTTTAATTCAGCGCCGATCCGTGAGCCAATCAGAGCTCGCGGGTGCGAGCTCTGATTGGCTCACGGATCGGCGCTGAAGTAAACTGAAACACCCACCGGAGACTGAGGGGAACGAGAGGCGCAGGCTGCACTCTCCTGCCCTCACATCAGAGGCGTGTGCGGCGGTGCGGCGTGGGGGAGGGAGGGAAGGAAGAGGAGCGGCGGCCCGTCGGTGTGGGTACGGCGTACCCACGGCTAAATTCTTACGGGTACGCCGTACCCACCCGTACCCGCCCACTTGCACCACTGACGAGAAGCTTCAGAAATATTGTTCCTGGTCAAAAGACCCTCAGACAATAGCAATAGATCCACTGGTGACCCAGTGGCTATTCTGGTCAGTGTATGTATTCCCTACACTTCCACTGTTCCCAAAAGTTCTCGGGATCATAAGAAGAAAGAGGTTTCGGGAAAAAAGTTCATTGCCCAGACTGGCCAAGGGGGGCTTGGTGCCCAGATCTTTAGGAGTTTAAAAAAAAAAAGATCCTGGGCCTTTTCCTGTTCGCGAGGACCTACTACAGTAGGTGCCGTGCGTGTACCTGGACTTACCGCGGCTACGTTTGACGGCATGGCTGTTGAGAGCCGGTTTCTAGCCCGAAAGGGTATTCCAAAGGGCGTCATCCCCACTCTTATTCAGGCCAGGAAAGGAGTAACGTCTAAACGTTACCTCCGTCTCTGGTGAAAATAGATGTCTTGGTGTGAATCCAAGAAAGCTTCAACGGAAGAGTTTCAGTTAGGGTGTTTTCTCCATTTCCTACGGGCTGCAGGGAATGCAGCATGAAATTGGACTCCATTAAGGTCCAGTTTTCAGCATTGGCAATTTTCTTTCTAAAACTATTGATTTCCCTTCCGGAAGTTCAGTCTTTCGTGAAAGGCGTGTTGTGCGTCTACCTTCCATTTGTGCTTCCAGTGGCTCTTAATGTGGCCTCTTAATTAGTGGCCTCCAGTGGTTCTTAATGTGGTGTTGCAGTTCCTTCAGTCATGTGGTTGAACCTTTACAGAAGGTGAAGTTGCTGTTATTCACTTGAAAAGCGGTCATCCTGTTGGGCTTGGCATCTGCAAGGCGGCCTTATCTCACAAGAGCCCTTATTTGATCTTCCATGAAGATTAAGCTGAATTGAGGACACTTCAACGTTTCTGCTGAAGGTGTTTTCCTTTTTTTTCTGCAGGAACCGACCTATGGTGGTGCCTGTGGCTACTGACGCCTTCGCTGAGTCAAAGTCTCTGGCTATGGTTAGAGCTTTGAAAATTATGTCGCCTGGACGGCTCAGATTAGGAAAACAGAGGCTCTGTTTGTTCTGTATGTTCTCAACAACATTGGGTGTCCTGCTTCCAAGCAGACCATTGCGCGCTGGGTCTGTAGTGCGATTCAGCATGTGCATTCCACGGCTGGATTGCCATTACCGAAATCGGTGAAGGCCCATTCTACTAGAAGGGTGGGCTCGTCCTGGGCAGCTGTCCGGGGGTTCTCGGCATTGCAACTTTGCCGAGCAGCTGTTTGGTCGGGTTCAAACACTTTTTAAATGTTTTACAAGTTTGATACCCTGGCCGCTGAGGACCTCATGTTTGGTCAATCGGTGCTGCAGAGTCATCCGCACTCTCCCGCCCGTTCTAGAGCTTTGTTATAACCCCATGGTTCTTGAAGTGACCCCAGCATCCTCTAGGACGTATGAGAATATAGGATTTTAATACCTACCGGTAAATCCTTTTCTCTTAGTCCGTAGAGGATGCTGTGCGCCCGTCCCAGTGTGTACTGTATCTGCAGTTATTGGTTGTGGTTATACACAGGTTGTGTTACAATTTTTGTCAGCAGATTGCTGCAAATTCTTCATGCCGTTGGCTTGTGTTCTGTTGAATGCCACGTTCTGCGGCATGCTTGAGGTGTGAGCTGGTAAGATGTTCACCGTGGTTTAACAATAAATCCTTTCCTCGAAATGTCTGTCTCCCTGGGCACAATTCCTATAACTGGAGTCTGGAGGAGGGGCATAGAGGGAGGAGCCAGGTCACACCATTTGAAAGTCTTAAAGTGCCCATGTCTCCTGCGGATCCCGTCTATACCCATGGTTCTTGAAGTGACCCCAGCATCCTCTACGGACTAAGAGAAAAGTATTTACCGGTAGGTAATAAAATCCTATTTTTTATAGTTATATACATAACTATGGGCCTAATTCAGACCTGATCGCTCCTCCTCTTCCTCCTTTTCTGTTCCTTGTACTCCTACTTAGACATTTACTGTTTTCTATATTGTATCAGTGTTCATTTTCTTACTCTGTTTGCTTTGTATAATAAAAATATTTCTTATATAAATCTTACAGCATTTTTGTGATAGGTATTGTATATACAAGATATTTTGTGTGTGGCCCTCGAATATTCACTGGTCAAGTGTTAAGCGGCCCCCCAGCTGAAATAATTGCCCACCCCTGGGCTAGAGCCTGAAGAGATAATTGGGTCTGATAACTAAGTGTTGAGGACAGAGCAACAGGGGCAATCCGTCAAGCTGCTTTGTCCCAGTCTAAATGACATGTGACTGCTATGTTCATCTGAAGCACACTGCAGGGGGTTCCTGTGTGACCATGATAGTGGAGTATCAGGTAAGTACTATAGGAGGCAATATATGAGGCACACAGCTGGAGCAGGGATATGTGAGAAAAAGCACAGGGTGGCATGTACAATAAATGTTAGTGGTCGGGGGTGGCATGTATGGGCAAGATTGGTGGGCAGGGTGGCTCAATAGGGAAATGCTAGTGGGGCAGATGGGCAAGAGGGAAATGCTTGTGGCCAGGGGGCATTTGAGAGATACAGTAAGCTGGTGAGCAGAGGTGCATGGGAATGAAAAACAGGTGGGCAGGAGTTGCATTTAAGTGAAAAGCTGATGGGCATGGGGCAAGGGATGGAGAATGCTGATTTTCATGCTTGTATTATTATTATTATTTTTTTAATCTAAAATACAAATGTAAGTTACTGTGCAGGTCAAAAGTATTTCACAGTACATAGAAACAACTACATAATACATGGAAAAGGAATCTGATTTCTTTCAAGGGATCTGATTTTTCAGGATTGACAGTTTGTCTGTGATTTTCTTCAATGGGTTATTAACAAATTGATTTACTAAATGGTTGGATTTGAAATTTGGTCTTGTTTTCAAATTTACCAGAGGTTTTGCATTCAATAAAACAAACGGTTGCAACTTGCCAAAGCAAATACAGAAAACCTTATATTTTGAAAATGTACTACTTGATAAATCAGACTCACCCAAAAAAATAAAAAAAATGCCTATTGCTAAATTATTGCTAAATTATTACTGATTTTGTTTTGTTTTTTATCTGTTTGAAAATCAACATTACACAAATCTTGCCTTAGCCCTTGGACACCAGTGAATCAAGGGCAATGTTTCATTCAGACATAAGTATTTCTGGACTACAGTGTTACCAACCAGCCAGGAGGACGTCAGAGTTTAATTTTACACAAGTCTAGAGTGCAACGAGATGTGGTAGTAGGTTGAAACTTTGCCTAGGGTGCTGAAAATTTTTTCAACAGTCCTGATACATTTTGGATTATTTTTTTTCTTAATCTTATCCTTTATATCATTTAAATCTTTCATAGAGATTGTTTTGAAAGATAAACAAATATTATCACTTGAATGACATCCACTAGCAATTAATAACCAAACTTATTCCACAAAATTAGTTGGCATATAAAGTCAATTTTGAGATATGACTTCGAGATTTTAGATTTTTAGGGTTATTGCACACCAAATTAACACAGGTTGCAGACTGACCGTTTCAGAATGTAATGAAATTTGGTATAATAAATGCTTCCATGAGTGTAAAGAAAACCTCCAAATCTTAGGCTATGTTCAATGGTTTTGAAATTATATGCCTTTAAAGCTGCAATTTTTTCACAAAAAAAGTGCTGTTAACTTTTTGTTAAATTGCACTTGCAGCTCACCTAATTTAGCTAGTGAGTTGGGCAATGTCTAATTTAAAATCTTTTTTTTATGGGTTTTCATATGATACATAACACAGCAGCATGTTTCCTTTAAAAAAAAATCTAAACTTTTTTTAAATTTTTTTATAATTTCTCAAAAAGCCAATATATATTTTTTTTAAATGTAAAGAAATTGTTCATACTGTTGTTAATAAATCCCCAAAGTTTTATTTTTGGATCATGATGGGATCACATGCTATAAGAGCTTTAATTTTTAAGTGATTCATGAAAATTCTATTTAAAAATCATCAAACAATATTTTTTCCAGTTCACTACATTAGAGGAATGCATGTTCCTCTTCAGGTGTGTTTGGGGATGAGATTCTATAATAAACTTGAGTGTAAAGATACTCCATGGCGCATAAACTTAAGTGGAAAGATACTCCATGTGGAAAGGTACTTCAATTCTGTTCAATAGGCTGGTCTTTTACATTTTCCTGGACCCCTAAGGGTGGTCCAGGGAAAGGATAGGTTTGGGTGGGCTTTAAATGGTGAAGAAAAGCCCATTGGTTACTACTGTAAATTAAGCCCACTTAAACCTAACCTGTCCCTGGACCATTTATGTCACATTTGAAAAAGTGGAGTGTTTAATTACAGAGGAGTATCAGACTGGGAGAACGTGTGCTGGAAGCAGGAAGGTACAGCAACTTGGAGAACGGTGCTGTGAGGGAGAGACACAGCAGACTGGGAGCAACACTGTACACTTTCTAAACACCTCACACCTCACAATATTGTTTCTAGGCCAAAAGGTTGCAACGTGGTTGCTGGATGACTAAGCTAAGCGACACAAGTGGACAACACAAACACCTGGCCCATCTAGGAATGGCACTGCAGTGGCAAACAGGAGGGCAGATATACAAAAAAAGGCCCCAAACAGCACATCATGCAAAGAAGAAAAAGAATTGCAATGAGGTAGTTGTGTGACTAAGCCAAGCGACACAAACAATTGGCCCATCTAGTAGTGTCACGCAGTGGCTGAATGTCGAAAGTGGGCCACAATTGTTTGGTCCACTCACAGCATCTCCAGCACGCTCCAGTCACTTTTAAAAAAATCTGCAATTGGTGGATTTATACGGCAGTACCCCAGGATTAATACAGCAGTACCCCTGGACTCATACGGCAGTGTCAAGATGGCACTTTTCAAAAACTAGGCCCCAAACAGCACCTCATGCAAAGATGTCGAAGAGGTGCAATGAGGTAACTGTATGACTAAGCCAAGCGACACAAACAATTCCCACTGGAATTATATGTTCAAATCACTGTAATTATACGTCCAAATGACTGGAATTAATTGGCAAGATCACTGTAATTATACGTCCAAATCACTGGAATTAATTGGCAAGATCACTAATTAATAGTTATACGTCCAAATCACTGTAATTATACGTCCAAATCACTGGAATTAATTGGCAAGATCACTGTAATTATACGCCCAAATCACTGGAATTAATTGGCAAGATCACTGTAATTAATAATTATACGTCCAAATCACTGGAATTAAATGTCAAAATCTCGCTATCACCTGCCTAGTGAAGTGGAATCTAGATGAAATTTGGTACCGGGGACACAATGCCTCCATCAATTGTCTAAATCCCACTGCACTAATGGTGGATTCCGGACACACGTCTAACACCAACATAAGTGTCAAGGCCTCAGTTATGAACATAGGCCATGGCCTCAGCCGTTCCTTGCCACTCCGTTTCGTAAATGGCAAGTTTACATTTCTCCTCAGACCATTTAAATTTCTTTTTTTGGGTCTTTTTACTGAACTTTGGCTTTTTGGATTTTACATGCCCTCTACTCTCACATTGGGCATCGGCCTTGGCTGACGACGTTGATGGCATTTCATTGTCTATGTCATGGCTTGTGGCAGCAGCTTCAGCACTAGGAGGAAGTGGTTCTTGTTCTTTCCCTATTTTATCCTTCAAATTTTTGTTCTCCATTATTTTTTTGGAGTTATATAACACAATATGCGGCACAGGAATGACCACTGGTCTGATGCAGGACAACACAGCAACACTGTGAGGGACTTGTTGTTGTTGTTATTATTATTATACGTCAGCAGTGGACATATAGCAGCAGCGTATACCACTGTGCCTGCCTGGTCACTGGAATGACTGATGGCCAGGACACTACCACTGGTCTGATGCAGCACAACACAGCAACACTGTGAGAGACTTGTTGTTGTTGTTATTATTATTATTATTTTTATTATTATTATACGCCAGCAGTGGACATATAGCAGCAGTGTATATCACTGTGACTGCCTGGTCACTGGAATGACTGATGACCAGGACACTACCACTGGTCTGATGCAGCACAACAACACTGTGAGGTTGTTGTTGTTGTTGTTGTTGTTATACATCAGCAGTGGACATATAGCAGCAGCGTATACCACTGTGCCTGCCTGGTCACTGGAATGACTGATGGCCAGGACACTACCACTGGTCTGATGCAGCGCAACACAGCAACACTGTGAAGGACTTGTTGTTGTTGTTATTATACGTCAGCAGTGGACATATAGTAGCAGCGTATACCACTGTGACTGCCTGGTCACTGGAATGACTGATGGCCAGGACACTACCCCTGGTCTGATGAAGGACAACACAGCACCACTGAAAGGGACTTATACAGCTACACTGGATATATGGCAGCAGAGGACACCACCACTGTGACTGGTCACTGGACTGATGCTGCACAAGATACTACCCCTGGTCTGATGCAAGACAACACAGCAAAAATGCAAGGGACTTATACAGCAGCCAGCAGCACTGGGGACATATAGCAGCAGATGACACCAACACTGTGACTGGCTGGACTGATGCAGCACAATACACTGACTACACTGGACAGGACTGAGCAGCACAACACAGCACAAGACTCGCCACCCCACTTTCCCGCCCCCACGTAGACACTGAGGACGGAGACACGTCTCCTCCCTGCACTCTCCGAGAGTGGAGTGAAAATGGCCAAAACATGCGGCTCCTTATATGGAACCCAAATCCCGTGAGAATCCGACAGCGGGATGATGACGTTTTGCCTCGCTCGGGTTTCTGAGTCAGGCGGGAAAACCCGAGCCGGGCTCGGAACCGGATTCAGAGCGTGAAGTTCGGTACGGTTCGGTTCTCTGAGACCCGAACCCGCTCATCTCTACTTTTAAGATGTTACCTCCGCACTTTCACCTGAGGCTGAAAAGTGGATATTTGTGTGTGGGTTGGGGAGGAGGGGCCAGGGTGAATAGGCTAAAGTTTTGCCTAGGGTGGCAAAAAACCTTGCACCAGCCCTGCTTACATGTGAGATCAAGCAAATTAGGTTCAAACAACACAGTATAATGTACTGTACAAAGAAATACTAATAACTTCTTAATTAAAAAAACCCAAAAGGTATAAAAGGGTGATTGGCTGGTGCAATTTATCACTCACAGTGAAATTTATCACTCATTGATAAATAAGGGCAATAGTTTTTACTAGGTAAAGATGGAGAGATAACTTTTGCATCTACCTTTACGTCTTTATCAAAGTTTATATATGGACATAAGCATGCACATTTTTGGTGATCCTGTGCACTACTTAAATGTGTATATTACGCTCAAGAAATAGAGATATATCCAGCTGTAAATTAGTGATACAAAAACATATGGGGCCTGATTCAGATGTGGTTAGAGTTACTTACAATGCTGCTTCTGGGGCAGATGTATTAAGCCTGGAGAAGTGATGAAGAAGCGATAAGTGGAAGGTGATAATGCACCAGCCAATCAGCTCCTAACTGTCATTTTTCAAACCCGTAATGATTGGCTGGTGCGTTATCACCTTCCACTTATCACTGCTTTATCACTTCTTCTGGCTTAATACATCTGCACCTCTTCTGTATAGTACTGCAGCAGGAGGCGTTTAGTACAAGTAGAAATCTCCTGCTGCAGTAGTCATCTGGCCTGCATCCTAGGATGCAGAATTGGATCACTAACCTACCATCGGGCAGCTTGCAACACCCATGGGAATAGGTCCTGCGCATGCACAAATGAATGAACATTGGTACTTTACGGCATGCGCCTGGACCTGAATGAGGTCCACAGTGTAAGAAATTAACATTTAATTAAGATGTGCGGCTAGTGCATATCAAGTGGTGCCTGTCACTGGTCACTGTACCTCTCCATATGTAATACCCTGATGAGCTTGCCTATTGTATCAGACTAATCCTTGATTTTATTTCATTATGTCATTGTTTAGTATGAAGCTTTGAAGATTGGTGATGTCAAAATTCTCTCACATCTTTAGTTTAACCACAATCTATTTTTCTATTTTCCTGGTAAACTAAATATAACTTTGGTCACCTGCAAACACAGACATATTAATTTCACTTCCTTATTTTAAACTTCATACCACTACGTTACATAGGAGCCCCAGAACATCTCAGTATATCACCAACAACTCTAGTGCAGTTGCTAGGTAGATTTATAAAACCTGATAAAGATAGAAATGATATACATACCTCTGTGAATCTAACATTGACTCCTGTTGTTTCCACCATGTGAAGAAAAGACGAAAGATGATGAAAACTTAGAATTATATACACTGGGACCATACGTCTTGTCGCTGCTTCATACAGGTCCAAGAAAATATCCGGGTCTGTGAATAAGTCCATGACAACAGCAATCACCTGAAAATAAAAAATAATCAATATGTGTTAACTTATTTGTAGGCAACTAGTTAATTGTATACTTTCCAAGAGAAAGAGTATTTTGGTAAAAGGAACAGGATAACTTCCATCAATATGGATGATGTACAGTAATTAGTTGGTATACAGATATTTTTAATTTACATTTTTATTTAACAAAAAGTACACAGGTGTTTTTAATTATTAATATTAATATTCAGAATAATATCTTTCAAGTGGTATTAAGGTGCATTAACTAAAATATAACCTGCCACATAAATCCCATTAGCCATCAATCTCTTAATTTTTAAATGAGGCTTATTTGAATATTGTTCCTACAGAATAAAGGCTGTAATTCTCTACAACTATGTTCATCTTTCCAGTGATGCTTCTTGTATGGCTCTGACTTACACACGGAGAGATTTTAACTATGAGAGATTTTGAGTGTTTTCCCTTGAACTGGCAGTAGAAGATTTTGACTAACTTTTCCAGCGATTTTGGCTATAAGCGATTTTGGCTAACTCATTTAAGCAAGGGGATGCTTTTTCATTTCCAGCGACCTAGCCAAAATTGACTTGCCTGCACAGTCTATTTTTAGCAGCGATAGCGACCTGGCGGGGACGCGCATCGCTATCGCTGGCTGTGTACACACAGAGCGATATGCACTAACTTTCTGAGCGATTTTGACTATATAGTCAAAATCGCTCAGCTATATCGCTCCATGTGTATGGACCTTAAACTAAACTAAGCACACATAATCAAGGATCCCTGTGAAGCCTGCAAATGTATTTTTTTTTGTCATGTCCTTTTCCATCCAAAACTTATGTTTTTGTTTTGGGTGGTATTATCCTTTAGCAAATCACTAAACCCCTCCAACCCTATAAACCATGTAGTATGTACAGTATTAACCTTATAGCTCTGTTAAAACAGTGTAATAGAACCAGGGATAGTTTAGTAGTAGTAGTATTAGTAGTAGTAGTAATAATAATAATAATAATAATAATAATTTATTATTATTATTATTATTATTATTATTATTATAATAATAATAATAATATTTATTTATATATATAACCATTTGACATGGTCGCTATTTCATCAAATGTAACAATGATAGTTCTTGAATAATCTATACTGAACACTTGAATCATAGCATATGAAAACTGCAATTGCACTCAATTGAGCTGCTGTGACATCACTGCTAGCCTGTCATCCACAATCTGCAGTCTCAGATAGATACTCTAAGTACCTCCCTCCTAACATGGCAAATTGCAGCTACTGTATGAAGCTGTTTGATAGAATAGTTAAGTATAAACAATATATTTATTTCAGGCACAATATCTAATTCAATAGTGTACAGCTTTACCATCTGCATTAAAATCTATTAAGGTCTGTCCTGTCTCCAACATGAACGCACAGTGGGTGCTCCCACTGCAGCGTGCTGGGACAGACCATAGGGGTCTATTTACTAAGCCTTAGATGGAGATAAAGTCAACAGCGGTAAAGTGCCAGCCAATCCGCTCCTAACTAACATGTCACAGGCTGGGTTTGTAAAAATGACAGGAGCTGATTGGCTAGTACTTTATCTCCTTTAACTTTATCTCCATCCAAGGCTTATTAAATAGACCCCTAAGTTGGAGAACTGCTCTGTGCCGGAAAGGGAATCTTCAGTATATAGCGGGGAGTCAGCGGGACAAAGCGGGGAAAGGAGTGGGACACTGCAGGGGTGACGGCAGAGTGTAGGGTGGAGCAGTGGGCAGACTGAGGTGACCCTGGATATGCCAAGTCCCATTAATTTTATATAATAATGCTGAATACTGGTTTTACTTGTTCTTACAGATTTATCTGGGATATCACAGAATTAATGAAGTAACTCAAAATAACACTTGCTTGAAGGTAGAGACCATGCATTACTTATCGCTTATATTTCTGGAAGCGAAACAGACAGGGGTGCTTCCCATTTCTTCTCAATGATCACTAGGACATGCTCCTACAGAGCCCTTGTCCCGGCGACTCACTAATGGTAGTTCACAGCTGTGCAAACAAAGAAGATTCCTTATTGCCACACATTGCAGTGATAAGGAAGCTTTATTTTCGGGGGCTGAAAGATTGATTTCTCTGGCGTCCTAGTGGATGCTGGGAACTCCGTAAGGACCATAGGGAATAGCGGCTCCGCAGGAGACTGGGCACAAAAGTAAAAGCTTTATGACTAGCTGGTGTGCACTGGCTCCTCCCCCTATGACCCTCCTCCACGCCTCAGTTAGATTTTTGTGCCCGGCCGAGAAGGGTGCATGCTAGGTAGCTCTCCTGAGCGGCTTAGAGTAAAAGTTTAAATAGGTTTTTTATTTTCAGTGAGACCTGCTGGCAACAGGCTCACTGCATCGTGGGACTAAGGGGAGAAGAAGCGAACTCACCTGCATGCAGAGTGGATTGGGCTTCTTGGCTACTGGACATTAGCTCCAGAGGGACGATCACAGGCTCAGCTTGGATGGGTCCCGGAGCCGCGCCGCCGGCCCCCTTACAGAGCCAGAAGAGCGAAGAGGTCCGGAAAAATCGGCGGCAGAAGACGTTCCTGTCTTCAATAAGGTAGCGCACAGCACTGCAGCTGTGCGCCATTGCTCTCAGCACACTTCACACTCCGGTCACTGAGGGTGCAGGGCGCTGGGGGGGAGCGCCCTGAGACGCAATAAAACACGTTTTAAACCTTATATGGCAAAAGAAATGCATCACATATAGCTCCTGGGCTATATGGATGCATTTAACCTCTGCCAGTTTTCCTAAAAAAAGCGGGAGAAAAGGCCGCCGAAAACGGGGCGGAGCCTATCTCCTCAGCACACAAGCGCCATTTTCCCTCACAGCTCCGCTGGAAGGACGGCTCCCTGACTCTCCCCTGCAGTCCTGCTACAGAATCAGGGTAAAACAAGAGAGGGGGGGCACTAATTGGCAGATAATACAAATACAGCAGCTATAGAAGGGAGAAACACTTATATAAGGTTATCCCTGTATATATATAGCGCTCTGGTGTGTGCTGGCAAACTCTCCCTCTGTCTCCCCAAAGGGCTCGTGGGGTCCTGTCCTCTATCAGAGCATTCCCTGTGTGTGTGCTGTGTGTCGGTACGATTATGTCGACATGTATGAGGAGGAAAATGATGTGGAGGCGGAGCAATTGCCTGTAATAGTGATGTCACCCCCTAGGGAGTCGACACCTGACTGGATGGTCGTATGGAAGGAATTACGTGACAGTGTCAGCACTTTGCAAAAAACTGTTGACGACATGAGACAGCCGGCAAATCAGTTAGTGCCTGTCCAGGCGTCTCAAACACCGTCAGGGGCTCTAAAGCGACCGTTACCTCAGATGGTCGACACAGACCCAGACACGGATACTGACTCCAGCGTCGACGGTGACGAGACAAACGTAATGTCCAGTAGGGCCACACGATACATGATCACGGCAATGAAGGAGGCTTTGAACATTTCTGATACTACAAGTACCACAAAAAGGGGTATTATGTGGGGTGTGAAAAAACTATCCATAGTTTTTCCTGAATCAGATGAATTAAATGAGGTGTGTGACAAAGCGTGGGTTTCCCCTGATAAAAAACTGCTGATTTCTAATAAATTATTGGCATTATACCCTTTCCCGCCAGAGGTTAGGGCGCGTTGGGAAACACCCCCTAGGGTAGATAAGGCGCTCACACGTTTATCAAAACAAGTGGCGTTGCCGTCTCCTGATACGGCCGCCCTCAAGGAACCAGCTGATAGAAAGCTGGAAAATATCCTAAAGGGTATATACACACATACTGGTGTTATACTACGACCAGCAATCGCCTCAGCCTGGATGTGCAGCGCTGGAGTGGCTTGGTCGGATTCCCTGACTGAAAATATTGATACCCTGGATAGGGACAGTATATTATTGACTATAGAGCATTTAAAATATGGAAGTTTTGCCGTATAAAGGGGAGGAGTTATTTGGGGTCGGTCTATCGGACCTGGTGGCCACGGCGACGGCTGGGAAATCCACCTTTTTACCCCAGGTCACCTCTCAGCAGAAAAAGACACCGTCTTTTCAAACTCAGTCCTTTCGTTCCCATAAGGGCAAGCGGGCAAAAGGCCACTCATTTCTGCCCCGGGGCAGAGGAAGGGGAAAAAGACTGCAGCAGGCAGCCTCTTCCCAGGATCAGAAGCCCTCCCCCGCTTCTGCCAAGTCTTCAGCATGACGCTGGGGCTTTACAAGCGGACTCAGGCACGGTGGGGGCCCGTCTCAAAAATTTCAATGCGCAGTGGGCTCACTCGCAAGTGGACCCCTGGATCCTGCAGGTAGTATCACAGGGGTACAAATTGGAATTCGAGACGTCTCCCCCTCGCCGGTTCCTGAAGTCTGCTCTACCAACGTCTCCCTCCGACAGGGAGGCAGTATTGGAAGCTATTCACAAGCTGTATTCCCAGCAGGTGATAATCAAGGTACCCCTCCTACAACAGGGAAAGGGGTATTACTCCACGCTGTTTGTGGTACCGAAGCCGGACGGCTCGGTGAGACCGATTTTAAATCTGAAATCATTGAACACTTACATAAAAAGGTTCAAATTCAAGATGGAGTCACTCAGAGCAGTGATAGCGAACCTGGAAGAAGGGGACTATATGGTGTCTCTGGACATCAAAGATGCTTATCTCCATGTCCCAATCTACCCTTCTCACCAAGGGTACCTCAGGTTTGTGGTACAAAACTGTCATTATCAGTTTCAGACGCTGCCGTTTGGATTGTCCACGGCACCACGGGTCTTTACCAAGGTAATGGCCGAAATGATGATTCTTCTTCGAAGAAAAGGCGTCTTAATTATCCCTTACTTGGACAATCTCCTGATAAGGGCAAGGTCCAGGGAACAGTTAGAGGTCGGAGTAGCACTATCTCAGGTAGTGCTACGTCAGCACGGGTGGATTCTAAATATTCCAAAATCGCAGCTGATTCCAACAACACGTCTACTGTTCCTAGGGATGATTCTGGACACAGTCCAGAAAAAGGTGTTTCTCCTGGAGGAGAAGGCCAGGGAGTTATCCGAGCTAGTCAGGAACCTCCTGAAACCAGGACAAGTGTCAGTGCATCAATGCACAAGGGTCCTGGGAAAGATGGTGGCTTCTTAAGAAGCGATTCCATTCGGAAGATTCCATGCAAGAACTTTTCAGTGGGATCTGCTGGACAAATGGTCCGGATCGCATCTTCAGATGCATCAGCGGATAACCCTATCTCCAAGGACAAGGGTGTCTCTCCTGTGGTGGTTGCAGAGTGCTTATCTTCTAGAGGGCCGCAGATTCGGCATTCAGGACTGGATTCTGGTGACCACGGATGCCAGCCTGAGAGGCTGGGGAGCAGTCACACAGGGAAGAAATTTCCAGGGCTTGTGGTCAAGCATGGAAACGTCTCTTCACATAAATATCCTGGAACTAAGGGCAATTTACAATGCCCTAAGTCAAGCAAGGCCTCTGCTTCAGGGTCAGTCGGTATTGATCCAATCGGACAACATCACGGCAGTCGCCCACGTAAACAGACAGGGCGGCACAAGAAGCAGGAGGGCAATGGCAGAAGCTGCAAGAATTCTTCGCTGGGCGGAAAATTATGTGACAGCACTGTCAGCGGTGTTCATTCCGGGAGTGGACAACTGGGAAGCAGACTTCCTCAGCAGACACGACCTCCACCCGGGGGAGTGGGGACTTCACCCAGAAGTCTTCCACGTGATTGTAAACCGTTGGGAAAAACCAAAGGTGGACATGATGGCGTCTCGTCTCAACAAGAAACTAGACAGATATTGCGCCAGGTCAAGGGACCCTCAGGCGATAGCGGTGGACGCTCTGGTAACACCGTGGGTGTACCAGTCAGTGTATGTGTTCCCTCCTCTGCCTCTCATACCCAAAGTATTGAGAATCATAAGAAGGAGAGGAGTAAGAACTATACTCGTGGCTCCGGATTGGCCAAGGAGGACTTGGTACCCGGAACTTCAAGAGATGCTCACGGAGGACCCGTGGCCTCTACCTCTAAGAAAGGACCTGCTCCAGCAGGGACCTTGTCTGTTCCAAGACTTACCGCGTCTGCGTTTGACGGCATGGAGGTTGAACGCCGGATCCTGAAGGAAAAAGGCATTCCAGATGAAGTCATCCCTACCCTGATCAAGGCCAGGAAGGATGTAACCGCGAAACATTATCACCGCATTTGGCGAAAATATGTTGCGTGGTGTGAGGCCAAGAAGGCCCCTACAGAGGAATTTCAACTGGGTCGTTTCCTGCATTTCCTGCAAACAGGACTATCTATGGGCCTAAAATTAGGGTCCATTAAGGTTCAAATTTCGGCCCTGTCAATATTCTTCCAAAAAGAACTGGCTTCAGTGCCTGAAGTTCAGACGTTTGTCAAAGGGGTACTGCATATACAGCCTCCTTTTGTGCCTCCAGTGGCACCTTGGGATCTCAATGTAGTGTTGAGTCTCCTAAAGTCACATTGGTTTGAACCACTCACCACTGTGGAATTAAAATATCTCACATGGAAAGTGGTCATGCTGTTAGCCCTGGCTTCAGCCAGGCGTGTCTCAGAATTGGCGGCTTTATCATATAAAAGCCCTTACCTAATTTTTCATTCAGACAGGGCAGAACTGAGGACTCGCCCTCAATTTCTCCCTAAGGTGGTTTCAGCGTTTCACATGAACCAGCCTATTGTGGTGCCTGCGGCTACTAGGGACTTGGAGGACTCCAAGTTGCTGGACGTAGTCAGGGCCCTGAAAATATATGTTTCCAGGACGGCTGGAGTCAGAAAATCTGACTCGCTGTTTATCCTGTATGCACCCAACAAGCTGGGTGCTCCTGCTTCTAAGCAGACGATTGCTCGTTGGATTTGTAGTACGATTCAGCTTGCACATTCTGTGGCAGGCCTGCCACAGCCAAAATCTGTAAAAGCCCATTCCACAAGGAAGGTGGGCTCATCTTGGGCGGCTGCCCGAGGGGGTCTCGGCTTTACAACTTTGCCGAGCAGCTACTTGGTCAGGGGCAAACACGTTTGCTAAATTTTACAAATTCGATACCCTGGCTGAGGAGGACCTGGAGTTCTCTCATTCGGTGCTGCAGAGTCATCCGCACTCTCCCGCCCGTTTGGGAGCTTTGGTATAATCCCCATGGTCCTTACGGAGTTCCCAGCATCCACTAGGACGTCAGAGAAAATAAGAATTTACTTACCGATAATTCTATTTCTCATAGTCCGTAGTGGATGCTGGGCGCCCATCCAATACTTGCAATACTTGTATATAGTTATTGTTACAAAAATCGGGTTGTTTATTGTTGTGAGCCATCTTTTCAGAGGCTCCTACGTTTATCATACTGTTAACTGGGTTCAGATCACAAGTTGTACGGTGTGATTGGTGTGGCTGGTATGAGTCTTACCCGGGATTCAAGATCCTTCCTTATTATGTACGCTCGTCCGGGCACAGTATCCTAACTGAGGCTTGGAGGAGGGTCATAGGGGGAGGAGCCAGTGCACACCAGCTAGTCATAAAGCTTTTACTTTTGTGCCCAGTCTCTTGCGGAGCCGCTATTCCCCATGGTCCTTACGGAGTTCCCAGCATCCACTACGGACTATGAGAAATAGAATTATCGGTAAGTAAATTCTTATTTTTAACAATTAGTCAAATTGTCCCCCACAAGATAAAAACAAAACTACATTACCCCCCACAGGAAAAATATAAAACCACATTGTCCCCCACAGAAAAAAAAATCACATTGTCCCCCACAGGGAAAAAATAAAATCGCATTGTCCTCCACAGGAAACAGAATAAAACCACATTGTTTCACACAGGAAAAAAAAAAATCCCATTGTCCGCCATTGAAAAAAAATGAAACCAAATTGTTCCCAAGTGGAAAAAAATCCACATGGGCCACACAGAACTAAATATTTGCCTCCAGTCCCCAACAGAAGACTTACCTGACACGTAAGTTCGCTTAAGAAGATAAGAGGAGCTCCCAGTCCCTCCCTGCTCTCAGCTGCTTGGCCATCGGTGATCCAGCAGTGGCTGCAGCATCAATGCAGAGTGCAGACTCCACTCCAGAAGAGCACTGCACTGGCAGGATGTCAGGCAATGATGTGAACTATGATGTCACGGCATAGACCACATACAGGAAGCTTGAACTGGCGGTGAGGTTGCTGCCAGCACCACCATTCTTGGTCAGTAGAGTGTCCCGGCGGTGACCACATTGGTCCTCCAGCCATCCATGCTTCTCTGTGCCCCCCTGACAGATGGCACTCAGAGGCAAATGCTTCCATTGTCTCCGGACCCCCAACTCCAAATGCTGGAGGTAACTTATTAATAAACTATTGACTTCATGACACTATAAATCATCCCATACCCTGCAATTTTACCAACAATTTTTACCAATCAATGCAACATTTTAGGGAATGCATCAGCTGGCCACACTGATGTGTAATCTGGGTACTGTACTTAGGGGTCTATTTACTAAGCATTGGAAAGAGATAAAGTGGATGGAGATAAAGTTACCAGCCAATCAACTCCTAATTGCCATGTTACAGGCTGTGTCTGAAAACTGACAGGAGCTGGTTAGCTGGTATCTCCGTCCACCTCATCTCCATTCAAAGCTTAAATCTTAAGGGGGGTACACACGGAGCGACGTTTACTTAATTTCTAAGTAATATGACTAGATTGCTTAGAAATTAAGACCACATTGCTCCGTGTGAAGGGGTGCCAGCAACAGTGATGCACGGTCCAGCGCGTCGCTATCGCCGGTGCTAGATTGACCTGCATGCAGTCACAATCTAGCAGGTCGCTCATTTCACCGCTGGGTGAAATGAGCGGCCCCCCCGTGTCGTCCCCTCCCTCATCAGCACATCGCGCTGTGCTGAGCGGGGGGAGAGATGTGTGCTGAGCGGTTCGCTCAGCACACATCTCCCTCCACATCCCCCATATGTACGGTCCTTTACAGGATTCTATATGCTTAGCCATTTACCAAACTGGTTACTACAAGATATAATCTCCCAAGTGTGAGGTTGCTCACATCTTTTCTATATTAACGTCGGGATCAACCTACATAAAAGGAGATTTATGGTAGACTTACCATAGTTAAATCTCTTTCTGCGAGGTACACTGGATTACACAGGGAATAGATTGGGGTGTAGAGTTGGAGCTTGATCCGAGGCACCAACAGTCTAAAGCTTTGACTGTTGCCAGGATGCACTGCACCGCCTCCTCTATAACCCCGTCTCCGGGCACTGGAGCTCAGTTTCGTTAACCAGTCCAATGCAGTAGCAGGTAAAAGAGACCGTAGATGTTAGTCACATAGAACCACATTCTCATGACAGGAGAAGAGACCAGCGGCTAATGCCATACAAACCCAAAGAAGCTAAGAGGTACACCCTGTGGAATCCAGTGTACCTCGCAGAAAGAGATTTAACTATGGTAAGTCTACCATAAATCTCCTTTTCTGCATTGGGGTACACTGGGATTCCACAGGGAATACATCAGGGATGTCCTAAAGCAGTTCCTCATGGGAGGGGATGCACCGTAGCGGGCACAAGAACCTGGCGTCCAAAGGAAGCACCCTGGGAGGCGGAAGTATCGAAGGCATAGAACCTAATGAACGTGATCACTGAGGACCACGTAGATGCTTTGCACAATTGTTCAATGGACGTGCCTCGGCGGGCCGCCCAAGAAGGTCCACCAGACCGAGTAGAATAGGCTTTGATAGCAGCAGGAGCTGGAAGTCCAGCCTGCGCATAAGCTTGTGTAATCACCATTCTAATCCATCTGGCCAAGGTTTGCTTATTCGCAGGCCAGCCACGTTTTTGAAAACCAAAAAGTACAAAAAGGGTATCTGACCTCCTGATAGAGGCAGTCCTCTCCACATAAATACGGAGAGCCCAAACCACATCCAAAGACCGCTCTTTGGAGGACAAACCAGAAGAGATAAAAGCCGGAACCACAATCTCTTGGTTAAGATGGAGAGATGACACCACCTTAGGGAGATAACCGGGGCGAGTTCGAAAAACTGTCCGGTCACGGTGAAAAATCAGAAAGGGCGGACGACAGGACAAAGCGCCTAGGTCCGAATAGACAAATGAAAAACGACCTTAAGTGTAAGGCATTTAAGGTCCACAGACTCAAGAGGTTCAAATGGAGACTCTTGTAGGGCATCCAAAACAACAGACAGATCCCATGTAGTCACAGGCGGGACATAGGGAGTCTGAATCCGTAAAAACACCCTGAGTGAAAATATGAACGTCAGGAATAGATGCAATTTTCCTCTGATACCACACCGACAAGGCAGATATATGAACCTTGAGAGAGGCCAGACGAAGGCCTAAGTCTAGGCCTTGTTGCAGAAAAGCCAAAAGTCTGGAAGTTATGAAAGGATACACAGCATAATTCTTACCAGCACACCAGGTGAAATAAGAAATCCAAACCCTGTAATAAATCCGAGCTGAAGCCAGTTTACGGGCTTTTAACATAGTTTGGATGACCGCCTCAGAGAATACTTTGGCTCTCAGGTGTGATGCTTCAAGAGCCACGCCGTCAAAGCCAGTCTGGCCAGGTCCGGGTAGACACAAGGGCCCTGAACGAGGAGGTCTGGGTGTTGAGGAAGTAGAATAGGATGCTCGATCCATAGACCTTGCAGGTCTGAGAACCACTGCCGCCTGAGCCACGCTGTAGCGACTAGAAGTAGTATACCTCCTTCTTCCTTAAACTTCCATAGTACCCTGGGCAGGAGTGACACTGGAGGGAACACGTATGGCAGCCGAAAGTTCCATGGAATTGCCAGTGCATCCACGAACGCTGCTTGAGGGTCCCTTGTCCTTGATCCGAAGACTGGAACTTTTTGATTGTGTCGAGACGCCATCAGGTCTACATCTGGTAGGTCCCACTTGTCCACCAGGAGTTGAAAGACTTTCGGATGAAGACTCCACTCTCCGGGGTGTACGTCCTGACGACTGAGGAAATCCGCTTCCCAGTTGAGGACTCCGGGAATGAACACTTCTGATATTGCTGGCAGATGGCGTTCCGCCCAATGAAGGATTTTTGACACTTCCATCATTGCCACGCGGCTTTGAGTGCCGCCTTGATGATTTATGTATGCCACCGTGGTGGCGTTGTCTGACTGTACTTGGACAGGCCTGCTCTGTACCAGAGGCAGGGCAAGAGTCAAGGCATTGAACATTTGCCATCAATTCCAGAATGTTTATCGGGAGGAGAGATTCCTCCCTGGTCCACCAACCTTGGAGAGAGTTCTGCTCCAGCACCGTGCCCCATCCCGCAGGCTGGCGTCCGTAGTCAGTAGGACCCAGTCGGGAATCCAAAAGGGATGGTTCCTGCTCAGCTGTCATTTATGTAGCCACCAGCTCAGTGACAGACGGACCTCTGGAGTCAAGGAGATCATTTGAGACCTGCTCCGATGAGGTAGGCCGTCCCACTTTGAAAGGATCAACCTTTGCAGAGGGTGGGAATGAAATTGAGCGTACTCTACCATGTCGAAAGCTGACACTATGAGGCCTAGTACTTGCATTGCCGAGTGTATCGACACTCATGGGCAAGAAAGTTAGCATCTGATCCTGTCCTGAAGTTTCAGGACTTTCTCCGGAGGCAGAAACAGTCTTTAGCTGTGTGTGTCCATTTATGCCCCCAGGTGCACCATACTACGAGCAGGGACCAGTGAGGACTTCTTCCAGTTGATGAGCCACCCGTGGGCTTGCAGGAATTGTACCATCAGTTCCAGATGATGGAGGAGAACCTCTTGGGAGTTCACCAGGATCAGCAAGTCGTCCAGATACGGCGGGATCCTGAAACCCTGATGGCGGAGAAGAGCCATCATCATGGCCATGACCTTGGTGACAATCCGAGGGGCCGTGTCTAATCCAAATGGCAGAGCCTGGAATTGATAATGTAGGTTGCCAATAGCAAATCGCAGATATTGCTGATGCAAAATGGCAATAGGATTATGCAGGTAAGCATCCTGTATGTCCAGGGATACCATATAGTCCTTGGGTCCCATGGCCAGCAAAATAGAGCGCAGGGTTTCCATACGGAATTTGGACACACTCACAAATTTGTTCAAAGATTTGAGATTGAGTATAGGCTGGAAGGACCCGTTGGGTTTTGGAACTAGAAACATAGTCAAATAGTATCCCCTACCTATCTGGGACAGAGGTACCGGTACTACCACTCCTGTGTCCAGGAGGGATCGTACAACCAGGTGTAGAGCCTGCGCTTTCAACGGATACGAAGGAAGAACCATCATACAGAACTGGTGAGGGGGACGTCTCTTAAAAGAGACTGCGTATCCTGTGATAGACAATTTCTTGCACCCATGCATCTGAAGTGGTCTTTAACCAGATCTGGGCGAATTGTAGAAGTCGGCCTCCCACCCTGGGATCCCCCAGGAGGAGGCCTGCCCCGTCATGCAGCGGGCTTGTCCTGTTTGGAAGCAGGCTGATGGGCAGCACGTGACTGTTTAGATTTGGGCTTAGTGGCTTTGGAAGTACGAGCCTGTCTCGGTATGTCTGACCCTTTGCTTTTCCTGGAGAACGAAAGGAATGAAAGATGGTACTCTTAGCCTTTGGAGAAGAAGGATTAGTACTTGGGGGAAACGCAGTCTTGGCAGACGCCAAGTCAGTCACAATTTTGTTCAGATCTTCCCTAAAGAAGATGTCTCCCTTAAAAGGGAGCACCTCCAGCATCTATTTGGAGTCCAGGTCCATCTTCCAGGACCTCAACCACAGAATACGGCGAGCCAGTATAGACGTGGTAGATGCCTTGGCCGCCATACCACCTGCCTCCAAGGACACCTCCTGAATATAGTGGGAGGCAGTGGTAATATGAGACAGATATTGCCTGGCAGTGTCAGATATATCCTGAGGTAGCTCATCCTCTATTGCCTGAACCCTTGCTTTATTCCTTTTGCGGCCCAAGAGGCTGCTATAGTGGGTCTATGTACAGCACCTGTAAGGGAGTAAATAGATTTCAGGCATCCCTCCGCACGCTTATCCGTTGGCTCCTTCAGTGAGGTGGCAGTGGTGACAGGCAGAGTAGATGACACCACAAGACGGGCGAATGAGAATCCACCTGCGGTGGATTTTCCCATTTGTTACTCAACTCAGCAGGGATAGGATAATGAGCTAGCATCTTTTTAGACAGGGAGAATTTCTTTACGGGAGAAGACCAGGATTCCTGACGTATGTCAATTAAATGGTCAGAATGCGGTAAGACTACTTTAGCAACCTTCTGACGTTTAAACTTTTTCTTAGACGCGGTAGTTGGAACTACCTCATCATTGATTTGTAGAATCAGCTGAATAGCCTCCACTAGGTCAGGAACATCAACCTGAGTTGTAGGTTCCTCATCAGAAGCAACTGATTCAGTGTCTGACGGATCAGTATATTCCCATCCTCATCAGAAGTATTACCTGAAATGTTAGTGGATTGTGAGAAGGTAGTGGCCCGCTTAGATGACCTCTTGACCCCAGCGGTGCATGTGGTATGCTTTTGCACCACCAAAGATTGATTTCATTGTTGTATCTGGGTAGACAGAGCGTCTGCCCATGGTGGATTAACTACAGGGACAATCTGTGATTGCAATGGCACAGGAGGTCCTACAGGGGGCGTAAGACTTGACACCAGTGTATGCAACATACTTGAGAATGCTTGCCAAGGTGGCTCCTGAGTTACTGACCGGGAGATGTATGGCACCCAGTACACAAACCATCAGTTATAACTTCCCCCTCGGGTAAATCCGTGGTGCACGCCCTGCATGATGCAGAAGCGTCCGCGGATGTCCCGCCCTACGTGGCAGACATGATAGTAAATGTAGCCACAGAGCTAAACAGTACAAAATTGCCAGACAAACACAATACCTGCAAATAACCCCGTTATGTTATGTGACACAAACAGAGGATTAAAGCAGTATGATGTGACTGAAACACGCAGTAAAACACACTAACTAGTATATACTGTGTAACACTATATATGAGACCCTGATGCACCTAGCCCCCCAGGGTACAAAATACAGTGATAGCAATAGGTGGGATACACTTGTGAAATCCACACAGCAGCTACAGGCACACTCAGTCACAGTTACAATGCAGAAATTAATTTAGACAAACATTAAAACTGCACTGGACTAGTAAAAGCACCCATAAATATATGTAGAAACAGATATAACAATGCACAGTAGATACTGGAAGTATATCTCAGAACACTTGTACTAAATGTTCAGGCAGAAGCACACTTGTTCTTAACTAACACTGTCTAAAATGACATGTAGAATACTTAAGTGACTGTAAAATCACAGCGCTGATGAGGCAGGCAGATTTAAAGAGGAGATTTAGCCCAGCAGTCCTGGAGACCAGACGCAGCTATGTGAGAAAATGGCGCCGAAATCTAAGTCAGGGAGTGAGGGAGAGTGATAAGCAGCTCCAGGGCGGGAACACCAGCAGTAGACGGTGCCTGGAGCTGATGGAGGAGCAACAGGTCAGAGCCTTATCCCCTCTGCTGGTCCTCACCACCGGGTACTGTGGAGCCTATGTAATATGGAATTCTTAAAATCCGACCTGTGCTCCCTGCCCCGGTGGATATAGTGGGGTCCCTGTGCAGTACAGTGTTCACACCTGCATCGCGGTCCTTCTCCTGGGACTGCGACCGGAACGCGATTTACAGGCGGGTCCAGCCTGATGTGCAGCCACGCGATCCTGGAGAGTGTCAGCAGCAGTGTGCCTATGAACCGGTGCGCCTCCGCTGCAAGTACCCGGGATCCGACCATGGGAGTATGCAGCGCTGCTGGGGAGGTGTTGGAGCAGCAGCACAGCTTGTCAGAATGACATGGAAAGTGCTGGTGCCCCTGAAGTCTTCTAAAAAAAAGCTCTTTTCAGGGCTGCCTAGCGCAGCCCCACCTGTTAGGCGACCCTCTCTGCAGGCACCAACTCACAAACTGAGCTCCAGTGCCCGGAGGCAGGGTAATAGAAGAGGCGGTGCCAGAGGACTCACAGGGAAGATTACCGGTGGGCCGACGCACCCAAGGGGCCTATTTTATTTGAGGACATGTGGTCCTATTTATAGACAATGAATAAGATGCAAAATAATTTGCTTATATGAAAATTTCTTTGCCACTTAGCCTGTGATTGCAGATGATCTAGTGTATGCTCTGTCTGCCTGCTTGGCTGACATATAAGATTGAGTGAATAGTGATTGGGATACGCGGTTGGTGTAATAAGCAAGAAAATATATCTTTCTAAAGAATTATATAGTTTCCTAAATTCTGAAGATGTATCATATAATGTGCTCATAATATTTAATTTTATTTCCCTTTAACTTCCCCCTTGATGCTGGACATGCCCACTATCTGGAAAGTCTTGGGGGGAGGGTGCTGCTGCCATGGCCCATGGCTAGACCTCACACCTCTGGTGCTGCCCATGTGGGGCCACTAGTACAAATTTTTCCAGGGCCGCTTTTTGTTCCCAATCCGCCCCTGGGTGGTGCAGTGCACCCTGGGAACAGTCAAAGCTTTAGTAGCCTGTTGGTGCCTCGGATCAAGATCCAACTTTACACCCCGATGCATTCCCTGTGGAATCCCAGTGTACCCCGCTGCAGAAAGTAGTGATAACAAAAACACATTTGTCATCTATTCTCATAAGCAGACCTTAAAAGGTTCCTGTGCTTAATGACAGATAGCATATGAGTGCTAGACTTACACACCCCTATTGATTTTTCTATTTGTCCATCATATCAGCAACCCTGATCTGCAGATAGTGGTTATCTGTGTCTGACAGTATTTAGTTTATTTCCAGATATGTATTTCAGTCCCTGTTGTGAAGTTCTAAATAGAGTTTATAATGGAAAAATGAATCAAACACATTTATCATTAAGTACAGATTATTCCTTCGCCATGGCATAATCATATGTGTTTAGATGCCATTGTAATATTTTATGCACATTGATTTATTTTAGGCTTTAAATTCCCCTTGTTGTTTTTATGTGAATAAGGGTTTTGCTATAGAGAACAGCTGTGGTGGACTATTCAGATTGTATGTACAGTAAATAGTAAAGTGGGTAGGTCTGGACAAACTGGTATGACCTGATTGAATGGCACAACCCACTCATATTTCACCTACAGTATGTCCATAAGAATGCAGGTAAGTTATGTCTTTGAATAAGATTTCACCTGATACAAACACCTTTGTTTCATACAAACGCATTAACACTTAAAGTGAGATTGTTTTAATTTTTCCACTGCATCAAGCTAAATCAACACAATTTCTAGGTGCACATACAAAAGGCTATAAGGGTCATTCCGAGTTGATCGCTAGTGAAAAATGTTCGCAGCGCAGCGATTAAGTGAAAAAGCAGCACTTCTGCGCATGCGTATGTGGCGCAGTGCGCACACGCGACGTACTTTCACAACGGCCGATGTATTTTTACACAAGGTCTAGCAACGCTTTTCAGTCGCAATGCCAGTCGCAGAGTGATTGACAGGAAAGGGGCGTTTCTGGGTGTCAACTGACCGTTTTCAGGGAGTGTTCCAAAAAACGCAGGCGTGCCAGGAAAAACGCAGGCGTGGCTGGCCGAACGCAGGGCGTGTTTGTGACGTCAAATCCGGAACTGAACAGTCTGAAGTGATCGCAAGCTAGGAGTAGGTCTGGAGCTACTCTGAAACTGCAAAAAAAAAATTTGTAGCCGCTCTGCGATCCTTTCGTTCGCACTTCTGCTAAGCTAAAATACACTCCCAGAGGGCGGCGGCTTAGCGTTTGCACGGCTGCTAAAAACTGCTAGCGAGCGAACAACTCGGAATGACCCCCTATGGGGGTAATTCAGAGTTGATCGTAGCAGCAAATTTGTTAGCAGTTGGGCAAAACCATGGCTCTCATTCAGAGTTGACCGCACGTTTTGCTGCTCGTGCGATCAACCTGATGCTGCCTATGGGGGAGTGTATTTTAGCATAGCAGGGCTGCGATCGCTTGTGCAGCCCTGCTATGCTAAAAAAGGTTTCCTGCAAAACAAGACCATGGTCAGACTTACTTACCCAGTGCGACGGATCCAGCGAGGAAGGTCCTGGGATTGACGTCAGACAACCACCCTTCAAACGCCTGGACACGCCTGTGTTCGCTTCACCACGCCTGGAAAACGGTCAGTTGACGCCCCGGAACGCCTCCCGCCTGTCAGTCTTCTTGCGATCGCCGCTGCGATCACTTTTTCCACTGGCGGCATCGCTGCACGGCGACAGCTGTCGCCGGGCAACAACGCGCATACGCAGTTCCGACCCGTTCGCACCGCTGCGACAAACTGCAGCATGCGAACGGGTCGGAATGACCCCCCATGTGCACTGTATGTGTGGCAGATATAACATGTGCAGATAAAGTTAGATTTGGGTGGGTTATTTTGTTTCTGTGCAGGGTAAATACTGGCTGCTTTATTTTTACACTGCAATTTAAAGTTCAGTTTGAACACACCCCACCCAAATCTACTCTTTCTGCACATGTTATATCTGCCTCGCTCTCAACGCGTCCCCCCCCCCCCCCACCTCCCCTGCAGTGCACATGGTTTTGTCCAACTGCTAACAAATTTGCTGCTACGATCAGGTCTGAATTACCCCCTATACCTCCACCGCCGGACAATAAAGCAGATATTGACGTACTTTAAGTATGAATTTTTAATGATGGTTATATAATGAATTCAATGACTTTCACTAATCATGGGTAGCCCTGTTGCCTTTTCTTCTTGTGTATACTCTATCCAGATGAGATTTGATGGGGGGTTTGATAATGCAATGATGCTGGCAGGGGAAGAGTAGGTGCTACAGTATGTAAGTAGCAGACACAACTTTTTTGTTTTGTTTTGTGGTGCAGTGGGAAAACTACATTTCCTTTTGCAAAGTGAGTTTATCATACTTACCTACTTTCTAATTCTCCTCTCTGGGAGAAGCCCGGAGAGGAGAAGATGCAGGAGACTTTGGGGGGCGGGGCCGGACTGTGACATCATCAAGTCACGCCCCCACATTGGGAAAATGCCACGATTTGCGGGTCGGTGAAAAAGGCGGCTGGGCAAAAATGACGCAATTCACGTCATTTGAACCCCTTCCCCTCCCCACGGACCTACGAATACGGGAGAGTATATCTCCATCCTGCCCCCATCACTAGGGTGCAAGCAGGATGCAGAAGACCTGCCTACTCTTCCAGGGGTGCGGGGGGCTACCCCAAAAAACAGGAGCCTCCCGCAGCTTCCGGGAGAGTATGCAAGTATGGAGTTTATTCAAATGAGACAAAGGTTGAACCATCATGCAGACCAAGTCCTTTTGCAGTTCACATGAAGTGTGTTTAATTAGTGAAGCCTTGTGATTGACAAGCAGTTAAACACAATAAAATGGCGTATTTCCATGAATTAGAAAGACTGTTACCATTAACAATATGAAATGAAGTTTGCATTACCAAAGTGCACATAATATGCACTGTACAAGTAGTTTGGACTATATACTAATAAAATCAGCGCCTTTTCTCAGAATACATACTAAATCAAGCCGGTCGGGATGCCGCCGGTCGAATGACTGACCACGACATTCCAATGCTGAAGATCCTGACATCGGAGGGGGTTAAGTATTTCTTTCCCCCCATCCCCTACCCTAACCCTATTGCTAAACCTCCAGGGTAGTCGGCCATGGATAATCCTCAGGGGGTGGCTAGGGCTAACCCTAACCCACCCCCATGGTCCTACACCTAACCCTGAAGCCCGATACTTACATTGGGGATGTAGGTGATCTGATCTCCTGAGTGTTGTCAGGATTCTGGCATCAGTCACATGACCGCCAGCATCCCGACAGCTGGGATGCGAAACGCATCCCCTCTTCTCACAAAGGGCCTACAGTAATTCAGATCCTGTCGGCTCTGAGTCAAATAGCGTAAAGTAGCGATGTACAGTGCTTTGTGCATGCACCAGACCCGTACTACGCATGCACTATGGCTGCAGATGTCACTGATCTGCAGCCGTTTGGGAGTGGGGAGGGGGCAGTTTTGGGGGAGTGCCCAGACCACGATCTCCATCAGAAGTTGGAGATTTCATGGCCTCTTTGTAGGAACTGTGGTGTCTGGCTTGCATGCGTCACGCATCTGCAGGGCTTGATAAAGCCTTGGGGGTGCCAGGGACACTTAAGACAAGGGGGCCCCTGGTGGAAGGCGGAGGAGTGTATTTTATGAGTGTATTTTATGAGTGCATACCCCCCAACATGACCCATTCCAGGAGGGACAAAATGCTCTCTACCTGGACTTCCTTCTTAATATATGATTGGTGTCACCTGTGTTGAACTATTTAATAGGTAAGAAAGGTGTTTCACCACAGGTGATTGCAATCATAACTTAAGATAGCATGTTATCCCTCCAGGACTGGGTCATGTTAGGATGTATGGATTGTGTATATTAAATTTAATCCAATGGGGTATATTAGATTTAAATAGTTGAATAATGCCAGGTTATATAGGACCCAGACACCCAGGCAGAGAGGAGGAGAAGTTGGGATCCCTCGGTCACTTACAGCTCTCTCCACCCTCCTATCTCTCCTCTGGTCGGAAAGCTCAATCGGTAGCTCATAAAACCTGATACTCTGCCTGCAATGCATACTGCCCTGCTCGCATTCTGGTCTGGTTCTGCTACTGCGTGAGAGGGAAAGCTAGTGATATAGGTGTGCTCTGGCTGGGCGGCCCCCTAACAAAGGGGGGCCTGGGGTACTGTATGCCCTGCGACACCCCCTTAATCTGGCTATGCGCATCTGGCCGATGGTGGTGCAGGTGATCCAATGCTGTGTCCTCGTCATCTACTTATATCAGATGCCTCTTGCTGCATTACCATACTACAGCATTGTTGCTACCTCCAAGTATATAATGCTGTATTTTCTAAAAACTATAGTATTTAAATAATGTATAAAATGCTGGGAGTACATTTTTGGTAGAAACATCCAAGGCTGGCAAAATGTTTAAAACGGATTTTGCATTTACACGATTCCCCAACATATCTAAAACTTATCACTACAAATTCAGTGTCCCATAATTGTTGTAAATGGGTTTGATATGAAATGCCGGCAGACAGGATGCCGGCTGCCACTATACCGACAGCAGCTTCCCACCCGCCAGAAGTGGTGCGAGCACATGGAGGCCCCTTGTGGGCTCACTGCGCTCACCACGCTGCACTCGCCAGTCGCCACAGGTTCTATTCACACCCTGTTGGTGTCGTGGACACCCACGAGTGGGAATAGCCCTGGAGAGGATGTTGGCATTCTCGGCTGTCAGGATTCTGGCGGCGGGATTCTGAACACCGGGATCCTGACAGCCGAGATCCCGACAGCCGGGATATTAACATTCCATTTAATTAATAACTACCTATCCAGTGGCTCTATTATGTCTTCTACAAAATATTGTATAAAAAGGACACACTGTAACACCACAAGACTTTCAGTATAAAACTCTCACACAGCCCTTTCAGTCATTGTTTTTCTACAGTAAACACATCTCTGTTGAATTAAATAAAAGTTGATCTAAACGATAACTTCAAAGTCATAATTGCTCCTAGCCTCTCAATAATCCCGTCACAATTGATCTTGGACAGGGATTTATACAGAAATTGTGTTTCCTGAATAGTGTTTTGCTTTTGATGATATCAGTCATGGAAAAAAATAGTAAATAAGCACAGAAGGTATATAATGAAGGATCATATTTAATCACGCCATTGGCATCTGTACAGTATTTGTTTGAATAATGTAGAAAACTGGGATGTGTGCCATTCATGTGTTATTATTTTATATGGTTATTATGTTTTTGTTGAAAGATTTCACAAAACATTAAATATAACATTAATAGATGCCATATAAAAGTTTATATCCATTTTTGCAAATACTAAGTTCTTCAAATGACCTTTAGAAAAGATACATACAGTAGAAACAAAACTGAAAGTATGACACATTAATATAATAGCAAATGATGGGACAGATTTATGTGATATTCTAGTTATCACTCATTACTAATCTTAAATGGTGCTCCAAACAATCAGCTCTTAACTGTCATCTTAAGGCCCGTACACACTGGTCGATATATCGGCCATTCTCTTGAACAGCCGATATATCGCGGGAGCGTCGGCCAGTGTGTATGGCCGATACGTCTGTGAACTCTGTCGTTCACAGACGTATCGCGTCGGCAGCGCAGCACAGCCGACGGGCAACATATCTACCAATATATTGACATGCTGCGGCGGCCGGCGGTGGTTGACAGCTGAACTGGGCGGGCGTGTGTACACGCCCGCCCAATTCATGAGGTCAGTCCCCGACGGATCGGGCAGTGTGTATGCTGAACACACTGCCCGATCCGTCCATAGATATATCTGCAGATCAATTGATCTGCAGATATATCTACTAGTGTGTACCCACCTTTAGATTAGTCATGTTAAATCTTCCCCTTTATTTAATCAACACTATTGTTTACCATGGTTGTTTACTATTTGGTTGTTTAGAATGATAATATATGCTATTTTTTTCAGAAGCAATGTTTTCACCACTTTTGGTAAATAACCCCTGATCGATTAAATATCAAATAGTTTTGGAGATTGATCACGTATCCTATTAGCCTCGATCAATTTTCAGGTGATAAAAAAACAGGATGATATCACAATTTTAGCCCAATGGTGAGTATCTATTACAGGCTAATTTCTTCATCCGAAAAATGTGCCATGATTGCCGGATTACACATGGGACCTAGGATAAATTCACAAAATCATGTGTTGTCGTGGGTCTAAAGGGCTGCTTATTGGGTATTATGCTTAGGCACACAAAGCTTTGGGTGCCTGAGGCATGTGAAGCATAATACCCAATAAGTGCCAGCATCTTGCTGGAACTAGCAGCAGTGGTGTGAGCATTAATATAACGGCTGCACTGGTGATTTGTTTGGAGCTGGCAGTTTTTAAAAGTGTACATAGAGTGGACCAGCAGACATGTATGCACATGGGAGAGAGGAGAAATAAATTAACAATAAATTATCAGTCACACAGACAGCAACACCCACGGTAGGGACAGAGGCAGAAATGAACAGGGACAGAGGCACACACAGGTGTAGGGACAGAGGCAGAAATGAACAGGGACAGAGGCACACACAGGTGTAGGGACAGAGGCAGAAATGAACAGGGACAGAGGCACACACAGGTGTAGGGACAGAGGCAGAAATGAACAGGGACAGAGGCACACACAGGTGTAGGGACAGAGGCAGAAATGAACAGGGACAGAGGCACACACAGGTGTAGGGACAGAGGCAGAAATGAACAGGGACAGAGGCACACACAGGTGTAGGGACAGAGGCAGAAATGAACAGGGACAGAGGCACACACAGGTGTAGGGACAGAGGCATACACAGGCAGGGACAGAGGCACACCTGACTGGAGCATATGGAGATACATAGACGAAACTGGTGACAAAGAGGGAAAACAAAGGCAGACACAGACAGTGGGTGACAGCCACAAGCACACTTGGGTTGGGGAGGCAGAAGAAGGCCGCTTGTCTAGACAGATAAGCATGTAGGGGCATAAAGACTCAGGTGTTAGCTAGGGGAGGGATAAAGCGCAGCTGTGAACACGTGTGGCCGGGCTGGCAACAGATGCAGAGATCTCTAGTCACGCACCAGGCTCCTCAGCCGCTTTCCATCCCTCCTCCCCTACAGCACTGCAACAGTTCCTGCTAGAGCAGACAAGCAGACAAATGAAAGTCAACCACAGTGACCTCCATGCATATGTAATGCAGTCCAGCCAAATGGAGAGCAGAGGCGGAGCAACTTGCCACCAGCTAAAAGGAAGAGGTGGGGGCGGGGTCATGGCCATACCTCCCAACTGTCCCGATTCCGGCAGTTGGGGCAGCCTTTGATCACCCGCTGCTCTGCTCTGCTCAGCAGCCGGTGATCATTGAATATGTGCTGTGCGCACGCACACGACTTGTATTCCATGCTAGGAGGGGAGCAGGGGGCTGTCCAGCTGCTTGGAGAGCGCTGGGCAACCCCCCAAAAGGCTGGAAAATCGTCCGTTTGGAGAGATCACACCCCCTCGTGCGGCTTTGTTGCACGATAGTCCTGACTCCATCAAGGCCAAAGTTGAAAGGTATGCATGGCTAAAGTCGGCAATTGGCAAGCAGAACTGTGCTGCAACGCAATATAATATGGCTGCGTACTGCACATCAAATGCAATAGGCAGCACACAGCTAATGCTACAACATTGTGCATTCTGGAGGTCTGCGGCCGGGCCCAAGCAGATGTAAATGGGATTGGCACAGGGGGGGCCTTTAGCACCCTGCCACCCGGCCCAGCCCCACCACTGGTCACAGTGCATTAAATTACAGATAATCTGAATCAGGGACCAATTTAGATGGTCTCTCAATGAACAGTATGCCTCACATTACATTGTATGCGCTGCAGAAGGCCTGTCCATATGTCATAGCTATCTGTTGTAAACAGGCTAAGGAGTGTTTGCTTAGGAATACAGTAAGTGGACAGTAAATGATTGGAAATGGGTCATGGTTATGGTATAATAGGTTTACAGTCAAAAGGTCAACAGTGTCTAGGTTGACACCAAATAGTTGACATGCACAATGTCTACATGTTTAAAAGGTTGACAGGCTGAAAAGGTCAACACGGAAATGATCGACACATGAAAAAGTCGAAATTAGTTTTTAATTTTTTTGGTGTCAAAGATTACCTTGAAGCACATGGAACCACAACTAGTGTACCGCTTCGTTCGCCATGTTGTAGGCAAGGTTGCTATCCCCAATCGTATTCCACGTCGATGGTAAAGTATGAAATTGTTGATAACAAAACTCATGTCGACCATGTGTTGTGTCGACCATTATCATGTTGAACATTTGAACCTGTCAACCTTTTCACCATGTTGATCATATACATGTCGACCATTTGGTGTTGACATATCGACTGTCGACCTTTTAACTGTTGACCTATCATACAAGTACCACGGGTCATGTGATCAGACAAACCAGATTTTCAATCACACCATGTAGATCAGGGCTGGCCAAACCAGTCCTCGAGATCTACCAACAGTTCCCATTTTCCAGACCACCTAGCTGGTGCACAGGTGTAGTCATTACTAATTAAGATGTGCTGCATTCATTCCTAACTGACAATTCTACAGATCTCCAGGAGGCCTAGAAAACATGAACTGTTGGTAGATCTCGAGGACCGGTTTGGCCAGCCCTGATGTAGATGGTAGGGTGAGGATATGGAGACAACAGCACAAAAGCATGGATCCTTCTGGATCCACTACCATCAATCCTTCAGAAACTGGAAGATGCAATTCATTGCATTTGGGCTAATATTTCCCATGAAAAACATGCAAACAGTAGAATCCACCCCTAGAGCGATTCAAGTCATATAAAAAATAAAGTAGTAACCCAGTGGTCTTAATACTTTAGCCACTCATTGTATAGAACGGAAAACTGGAAAAGAAGATCAGTTAGGGTGGCTACTAAGAGGCATAAGGCATAAGAGGGCAGATGTATTAAAGCCTGGAGAAGTGATAAAGCAGTGATACGTGGAAGGTGATAATGCACCAGCCAATCGGCACCTAACTGTCAATTTACATATTGGAGCTGATTGGCTGGTGCGTTATCACCTTGCACTTATCACTGCTTTAATACTTATGATATTTTCCTTCTTGTTTTTTTTTTTTTTTTCTGCCAAGACAGCTTCTTCAGTTAGTGACTATAAAAACAAGGGACAAGTCAGATGCTGCCTATAGGGCAGAATGCAGCCGTTATATGCCTCCTGGCTGTGAGTCATGTAACTATCACATGTCACCTTTTTGAATGTATGCAGGTGATCATCTCTAGTTTATTCTTCCTTAAGTAGATGCTGACAAAGAAGTAAACATACAGTGAGGTGGTCTGGAAGCATCAACACTCAAGGCAATTTTCATATAGTGAATTCTACTGTATATAATCTGCCAACATTCACTGCTTTATGTGAACATTATACATGTCAATGGGGCAAATGTCGAATATAGTAGCTACCTCTAACCCTTATGGCAGCTTAATCTTAACCCTATACCGCTGATCTGCTCATAGGGGGTTTGTCAGATGTGGTTGGAGTTGTTTTGTGTGTCGCAAAGTACCGATCATCAGTACATGGCGCATGCACAGAAGCCGTTCTGCTAGTGCTGAAAGGGTCCTGCGATGTAGGAAGCAGGTTGGCAGCAGACTGTCAGTGATTGACAGTTGCTGCCGTTTGGGGGCAGGGAGAGGACGACGATGACCTTCATTTCCCAAAATGGAGGTGTGTTGCTGCTGTTTAGGGGGAGGGAAGAGGCCAGGGATGGCTGATGGCGAGTGACTGATCCGATGCTGCGTGCTAGGGCACAGGTCGGATCACTATTGCAGCAGGAGACGTCTGTGTGTAATAGACGTCTCCTGCTGCATCACCATACAGCGCTATCACTGCTGCTCCAACCACATCTGAATTAGTAGACGTGCATAATGTCAAACTTTTGAACATGCCGAAATGTTGCCTGTTGACATTATAACCACATCAACACTATGAACACAACTGCCGACACTCTGAATGTCATGTGGGCTTTTTCATGCAAACATAGTGTCATTTATCAGCATTTGTTTATTTTATTTTGTTGTTTTTGTAAGTTTCCGTTTTTTTATTTGGAACTTCATCCAAGCCATAGTTAAGTGACCGAGCATTATCATGTTTTGCTTTGCTGCTGCTACATTAATGAACTTAAGAAACCTCATAAACAAACAGCAGCGGGATCACTTTCTATACACATGGGAGCTGTTTGCAGGGAAAGTACACATATTCAGTGTCCCATGCAATTCTAATTACAATGAGGACCAGTAAAATAGAATTCTGGATTTGCATTGGCAAATAACATGTAAATCAGGGTATAGTGTCACACAAAGATAAACCGTACTACAGTGGTGATGCCAGTGTTAAATATGTAATACCGTGGGCCTGATTCTGAGTTGCACGCACTGCTGGTGTTGGAACGCAATTGAGCGCTGTTTTCCTACTGTGCTGGTGTCTAAAGCTGGGAACACACTACACGATGGGGGTAATTCTGAGTTGATCGCAGCAAGAACTTTGTTAGCAATTGGGCAAAACCATGTACACTGCAGGGGAGGCAGTCGGCAGATATAACATGTGCAGAGAGAGTTAGATTTGGGTGGGTTATTTTGTTTCTGTGCAGGGTAAATACTGGCTGCTTTATTTTTACACTGCAATTTAGATTGCAGATTGAACACACCACACCCAAATCTAACTCTCTCTGCACATGTTATATCTGCCTCCCCTGCAGTGCACATGGGGGGTCATTCCGAGTTGTTCGCTCGCTAGCAGATTTTAGCAGCATTGCACATGCTAGGCCGCCGCCCTCTGGGAGTGTATCTTAGCTTAGCAGAATAGCGAACGAAACATTAGCAGAATTGCGAATAGAACATTCTTAGCAGTTTCTGAGTAGCTCCAGACTTACTCACAGATTGCGATCAGCTCAGGCTGTTTCGTTCCAGGTTTGACGTCACAAACACGCCCTGCGTTCGGCCAGCCATTTCCCCGTTTCTCCAGACACTCCCGCGTTTTTCCCTGACATGCCTGCATTTTTCCGCACACTCCCAGAAAACGACCCGTTTCCGCCCAGAAACACCCACTTCCTGTCAATCACACTCCGATCACTTTGACAATGAAAATTCTTCGTTCGGACGTGAGTAAATCTACTAAGTTTTGTGTTAAAATACTTAGCGCATGCGCACTGCGTACCATGCGCATGCGCATTTTAGCCTAAATTGCTCCGTTGCGAATATCAGCAACGAGCGATCAACTCGGAATGACCCCCACGGTTTTGCCCAACTGCTAACAAAGTACCTGCTGCGATCAACTCAGAATTACCCCCCATATGTCTTCCGAATCAGCGGATCGTGCAGATATGTTGTGCATGTCATTTAGTGTGAACGGACTATTGTGCACTCCCGCTGGTCGTTTATCACGTCTTCTGATCGGCCTGCAGAGCAGGCGCTTATGGATGTGGCCACTGAATGATACATCGCACGATCGTGCGCTATATCAATCAGGGTGTATGGATCAGTCGATGTCTAATACATTGAACATCCCGTCAGCCGACAGACACATTGTCTAATGTCTGCGCATCTTAAGTAGCACAGCCTATGTGTCCTGATTGTCTGCAGACAGAGTCGCAGTACTGATTCAGATGCGCAGTAGGACCGGATTCAGGGGGGAGGGGGCAACAAGGCGACCCACCAAACACAGACCTGATCAGCACACTATTCTCAGGCATCCTTGCTGCAAGGCCATTTGTCGGGTGCCCGCTACAATGTCCCTGGCCTGGCTCCTGCTCCCGCACTCTGTCATATCTCCTTGTGCGAGGACAGCAGAGCGCACAGGAGTCGATGTCAGAAAAAGGAGCTGAGTGGCGGATGCGGAATGCTGCTATTATACCATTGTAACTGTACTTTTATGTATGCCTGTAATGCTCCACCACTTTAGATCTTTAAGTAGTACTGGAACCTGGCTTAATATATATACACCCTATCTCTAAGCATATTAAGAGCCGCTACCATGATAAGGCTTCTAGTACTATGCTGGAGAAAGAAAAAGAAAAATGCTGATGCACACTGTATTTTTAGCATTAAGAACACTGATAGTAAAAATGGAGTATAAGTGATGTTCTTAGAACACTGGCGTGAGTCAGCTGACAGCACCTGGGCAGCTCTACTAACGCCAGGCTTCTTTTTTTGCAGAAGATATGTAAATAGGACTGAAGGTGCTTAACAGTATGAAATACAGATGTGTCCCGTGGCATGACTCGGAAGCACCGAGTGTCTTTATGTGCAACTTTTTCCATTTAAATACGTGTTATTCGCATCGCTATGTGAATAGGACGCACAATCAGCTCTCTGAATAAAATTATATCCGGCATATATTTTCTGTGCATCTGCGGCTGTATCTGCATACGGAATGCTACATTACAGTGATTTCCAGGAAAACACTGTAACATAGCATTTCGTGTGCAGATACAGCCACAGTCGCACACAGAATATAGGCATGCCACATATCATTTTATTAGCAAAAGCTGCTTGTGCGTCCTATTCACATAGCAATGCAAATTAGATGCATTTAAACAGAAAAAGTTGCACATAAAGATGCTCGCAGGGTCGGACTGGCCCACAGGGGTACAGGGGAAACCACCGGTGGGCCATACTGCCTGAGGGCGCCACCCCCTCCTCTAAGGAGGTTCCAGACTGTGCACTTGTATTATACATGGTAGATATGTTGCATTACACTGCACAAGACAATTGTGTATTTCAAGCCTCTGTGAAGGCTGACCACACCTCCTTTGTAGGGTGTCCACACCCCTAAGTATGGGCCCCCTATCACTGCATTCCCCCAGTGGGCCCTTCATGCCCCAGTCCGACACTGGATGCTCAGCGCTACCGACTCATGCCACAGGACACATCTGTATGTTCATACTGTTAAGCACCTTCAGTCCTATTGTAGAAAGAGCGCTATATAAATCAAATTAATTATTATTATTATTATTATTATTAATCGAGCAATGGCCAACAGTATGCCATCAGTGTACAAATAATACAGACATTGGGCCGTTACATTATACTTGCAATCCCCCTTAATTCCATCAGTGCACATAATTTATAAGCAAATGTCTAGGGTACTTTGTATAAGGAATGGCAGGACACTATTCCAGCACAGCCTCAGGCTACAGAATGATCAGGTACATCCCTTACACCACCGACAGCAGTATGGGAAACTCAACAGCCACTGTACCTTTGTAGCATCCTGTATCGACCTTCGAACAACCACCTTTATGTGAGGAGCATTATTAGAAGGAGGATGTGTGTACACTTCTGCCCGTGTAATCCCTTTCCATGTGTCCCCTTCTGGCCATCCCAGATCCAGCATGGGTGTTGGTACATCTGTCTTCCCAGGCCAATAGCTAATACTGAAATCTTCATCTAGCTCTGAATCATCCTCCAATTCCATTTTCCCCACTTGAAAATCGACTGCAGAACTTGCTATTGAAGTAACTTCTTCTCTAGAGAGGAACTGTCGAACGCCTTCATTTTTAAGGTAGTTTTGAAAAGCAGGTTCCCCAGAAGATATCAATGTTTCCAAAGCAGTTCTCTGTTTCTCAGAGTAATAAAACCGAGGGCTTGCCTCAGTGATGTCCACAAATTCCAGGTCATCTTCTAAGCATTTCTCCTGAGAGTTAGCCATCTTCAACACAAGTTTGTCTTGTCCAATCCTTTTTAATCAAGTAACAATCTATGAAAAATATATGTAGTTTATATGTCCCTTAAGTCGGTGCGTCCTGTAATTGCAGGTAATATATTCTGTGTGTTGAATGCAAGGAAACATCTAAAAAAGATGAAAAGCATAATTACCACTTATTGCATATATTATTAGAAATAGGTAAAGTATAAAAGGATACGTAATGTGAATGCAATTGGCTGCAAACGGATCATGGTATACTAATGCGACTACACAACCAAATTCGGAGTTGTGAACATTTTTGCGATCGCACCACCAACTGTTTCATTCGTAGGAGTAGCTGTAATCACTGTCGTTGGTACTTACGCCTACACCATGCTTGGTTGTATTTGGAGTCCACTATGCATACGCACGACACAGAATAGCGGGTAACTCTGGCAACATGCTCACGACATACCTAAGGACACTAACATTGTGGTTCTCTTACGTGCATTCCCATTGTTGCCGTCCTGTTTGCCATGCCAAATCGCCCACTTAGTGGAAGCAGGAAACACTTTAGCAAAAATGCGCATGTAGTCTGTAAAGCAAAAGAAAAAAAATGCTCTGTGTCGCCATGTACAAAGTTGTGTGTGACTTGGAATCAGGCCCAATATGTTCAGGAAAAATTTTGAAAATGTATGGGTGGGTGAAAAATTTCATATTACAATGGAATACGCTTACCTGGTAAAATACATTTTCCTGATGTTTCACCCCAAAAATTTTTACGGGGTTTCCAATTAGATCTCCCAAGAAAAAATATTTTTTGCCTGAAAACACACAGGTTCAGTGAAACCTGTGTGTTTTCGCTGCCGCAGCCCTGAGACGCCGGCACTTAGAGGGGATTTTGCTTCGCCTGCCTGAGACAGGTGAAGCAAAATCCCCGATAAACTGAGGCAACCCCTCCAGTCAGTGTCCCGCAGCAGCCGGGAACTGTAGGGGGAGTGCCCGGAAGCCCGCCCTGTGGACGCATGTCTCCCCCTTTTTCACCGCTTCGGGTTCCTCCAGCCAGGCAGAGGTCGTGGTGGGGATGGGAGCAGACCCGGAAATGCCGGAGCATGAGAGCAACCGTGGGAGCCAATGGCTGCTATGCAGCGATGCAGGTATCCTATGCACCGATGCAGGTATGCAGGCATCGGAAGCCCTGATAAGCCGCGGCATATCGGGGCTAAGAGGATAACTCCACGCGATATCATTACCCATGGTAATGTACCGTGGGTAAATGGATATCCCCCTCTGTCTATGTTGTTCTTGTGTGATGTCATACCAATATTCATTTTACTTCCTGTTTTTCTGTGTTAATGGGTACATTCAGCATACTGTACCTTATAGTTACGTTTCTTCTCATATGCATGGTACTTTAGAATACAGTCAAAAGTGATCTACTGTACATTAAAGGGCCTCATTGGAAACTGAAAGTAATTAATTAGACTGAGGACCAAATGACCTAGATACTGTCCAATCTGACCTCTGACATGGTCACCCAAAGTGGGCCTAATTCAGATGTGGACTGAGGTGTTATTGCTGATGGTTACTGGGAAGCAGCAGCGGTGTACAGATATGGTAACGCAGCAGGAGGCGTCTGATATAAGTACATGCCGCTTGCAGGCATTTGTGATTCAGTGCTGCATACTAGGATGCAGCATTGGATCACCTGCAACACCATCGGCCGTCTAAGATGCAAGGAGGAGACTGTCACTGCTCCGCCCAATGAGTCAGAAAATCTCTGTCTTTCGACAGATAACCTGGCCTCAGTACTCCCCCAAAATGGAGGTGACAGGGCACCATTTTGGGAAACACTATCATCGCCACCCCCTGCCCACCCACAAATGGCTGCAAACTGTCAATCTACTGATGTCTACAGTTGTAGTGCATTCAACATCGCAGGACCCGTACTGCACATGTGAAGTACGGGTCAGGCACTTGAGCAAAGTACTGAATAGAGTGAAATTTAATTTATTAATCAGACAGACAAGTTTAGTACCTGTTGGATGGCTTCTGTATATACATCTGACCCAAACTATTGTAAGTTTTACAGGTAAGCGAGCTTCATGCCATTTATTTCAAGTAATGTATGTATGTAGAGATGTGCCCTGTGTCACACGGCACATCAGAGCAGTGGCGGCGGGTGTCCGGTGCCAGGACCGTGTATTGGATCCCTGCACCGGACCAGGAGCGGCGATGCAACGCGCCGCGGCAGCGGCTTTTAAAATTTGGCGCCGATTCGGCACCCAATAGGAAGCGCCACCCGTGGCCTTTCAAAACTGGCGCCCTCCATAATCCAATCACGGCTCGCAAGCTAAGTGGAGCTCACCGCGCTGTACCTGGCCCCGCCAGGGTGGGAGCCAAAGACAGAGGCCGCGCAGAAGAGCGGTGAAGAGTCGGGCTGCGCCGGAGTGACGAGGACGCCGTGGAGGGAGTTCCAGAGGCAGCGGAAGAGGCCAGAAGACGCCAGCTCCTGAAGGAAGATGTCCAGCGGCGGCTAGATGCTGAGACAAGGCAGCGGCGCCGCTGGCCAGCATGGGCCAGCAGCAGAAGAGCGCTGCTGAGGACCCGGAGAGGCCACCAGGGGAGGAATGCAAAAGAGCTAACGAAGCTCCCCCCTGGTGCCTCTCCCAATGGACAGGTAGGCCCTCGGTGAGGGCACCTGTCACCTACCCTCCCTCCCTAGACCATCAGGGATCGGGCATTAGGCCCGTGGGGACAGTCAGGCCACAGGCCTGTGGCGCAGCAGGCGGGCACTAGGCCCGTGGGCTAATATCAGGCAATAGGCCTGTGGCTACATTAAAGGGAATTAGGCTCTAGTTCATTTACTGCCGCTTAGGGATATAAGGTGACCCTGGGCGCTAGGCCCGAGGGTAAACTCAGGCCTCTGGCCTGTGGTTAATTAGGGGGCACTAGGCCCCGAAAATAGTGTGTGTCCCCCCCTGTGAATAAGGGTGGTGCTGGGCACTAGGTCCAGCGTGTACTTGTAGGCAGGCCCGCAGGGCCTGAGCCCCCTGGTAAATTGATATATGGGAGGTGGGCAGGCTGTACGGCGCCCACTCCCCAGTAATTCTAAAGTAGGTTTTACCCTGTATAGAGGAGCAGTACAGCTCCACACAAATAGCCACAATAGTATCCAGGGACAAGGAAAGGCTGGCCAGTGGCAGGTAGGGATTTAAAGGGACAGCACCGGTTAATCTTTTACTGTGATATTATGATGCGTGTTGTTACCGTGCAGGGCAAAGTGTTTGTTTAAAGTTTGTGCATAGAGTTTGTGTTGCACCACCCACACCTGAGCTAGTTTGAGGGCTCTGTTCATGTAGCTAGTGTAGCGGACGCACACTAGGGTAGTTCTTGGCCCTGCGCAGCTGTTTTCTCTGTGCCTCCTTACAGGGACCTGTAAGTGGAGAAGATCGGGGTGCAAGATTTGTGACGGTGAGAAACATCTCTATCTGTGTGTCCCTTTCTGTGTGTGTTTGTCCCTATCTGTCTCCCTTCCTTCAGGGCGAACGGTGAACCTTGCACGCTGGTGCAAGGTTGAATTTACACCTGGTGCGAGAGTACCGATAGGTGAAATTCGGGCTCTGAGGCCGAGTGCCGAGGATGACCTTCACCTAGCCCGAAAATTCTTTTTCTCTTGTTGGAGGGCGTTTTGGTCCGCAGTTAGGAGGAAAGGCACTCAGCAATCTCCTTCCCCCTAGGACATCGTGTCCTGGTCCATTTGGAGTTCCAGGTCTGTCGGAGTTTCCACGACCTGAAGGTGAGAGGGTGCGGCGCCTGGTAAGTAGTGAGTCTACACCTGCACGGCAGCAGGCACTACACCGCACTGCCACTCTCACATATCTATTTTAATAGATTTTGGGCCTAATTCAGTAAGGATAGCAAATTCTGCTAATTAGCAGAAATTGCTATCCTTTCCTAGCATGCAGGGGGCCGCCCAGCATACTGACCGGCACTCCCCCCCCCCATCCTTAAAAAAAGCAGAAATTGTGATCGCCTCGCAATTTCTGCATCATCGTAGAAATTAGTGATGGAGGAGCCCCACCACCATGTTTATGATCGCGGCAGCTGCCATGACCCCCCCCCCCCCCACACACACCACCCGTTTGGCCTTCTCCGCTCCCCGTTCGCACCGCACCACCCCCGGAACGCTCCATCTCCTCCCTGGAAGCAGAGCTCTGCATTTGCAGTCCTTAGTGAATGAGGCCCACAGTAAGATTTGTGGTCATATTTATCAATATTATTTTTAATAAAATAATGTGAAAAAATACATTATTTTAGTATCACCGCAATTTACCAAAGGGCAGTTGGAGGAGAATTTGTTAAATTTTCCTCCAAGCTCTTAATATTGTATCTTTTTTAGTAATCAGATACGATCTAGCTGAATTTACTAAAATAATTTTTTTGTTAAATACCGGAGGGAGCCCTGTGATAAAACGATATCTTGAGATAGCATTATCTGGGCTTCCCTCTGGTTCCCCAACTTCTGATCTGCCCTGCCAGTCATCTGACAGGCATAACAGATGCACAGATCCAATGTCTGTGGTCAGCCTGTGTGTCTAAATAGGCCACAGAATGATCACCTAGGTGTAGAATATAAAATAAATAAAAGATAACTTACGTACATCAGAGGGGGCTGATTGGTGACCTCCTTACAGTGTGACCAGCCGATCAGCTGATGTATGCGGTCAGAGAGGAGGTCACCGATCAGCCATCTCTAGTGCGTGTAAGTTACATTTTATTTATTTTTAACATACATGGGTGCTTAGGCAGCCGCAGAGAGGATGGGCAGAGGCGTCAGCTTTCAGGCAGCGGGGACAGGAGCAGGAGCCGAGCAACTGCAGGGTCAGAAGAGGAGGCAGCCGGGCTTAGGAAGGAGCAGCAAGGGGGAGGGTGGAAAACTATAGTGATAACTGTGCTGAGTAAATTCACAGGGACAGAGCTTTATTGCAAGCTTTTTCCCCGCATGCGATAATTGAAACATCCTTGTGATATATTTAATTATCGCAATGCAAATTTGGGCAAATTTTTCACATCCGATCTGCATCTAAGGTGCGGATCGTGCATTGTTGCCTACTTCTAAGGTGTCCTTTCTGGGTGAAGCCCGGAGAGGAGACTCTGTTTGTCACTTCGGGGCAGGGCCAAGCTCTCAGTCACCAGCCCCCAAATTGCTGCGATTTGTGGGTCTGCGGGTAGGGGACAGGGATAAATTATGCAATTTTACATCATTTAGTTCCACCCCTCCATACAATGTTAAACCTAACCTTCACTCCTAAACCTAACCTTAACTCCCCCGCAGCGTAACTGTAACACTCACCAGTGATGCCTAACCCTATGTCCACCTCCCCGCAGCCTAACCCTAACATTCCCCTCCCTGCAGCTCCCCCGCAACCTAAAGCTAACCTCCAAATGCAGCTTACCACTCCGGTGGCCCGCCAAATCCTCGTTCAGGATCCCGGCACCGGGATACTGATCAATGTTGGGATCCCTGCTCCGGCATTCCGAGTATTGTCGGGATTCTGGCGACGGGATCCTGAATAATTCCATGGAACGTAAGTATAGTGATCCCAAAGAAGGATAGAGACATGCTGCCATGCATTTGTGTAAACACAGTGTCGGACTGGGGCATGATGGGACCACCGGGGAAATGCAGTGGTAGGGTCCCATTCTTATAGGCTTGGCTAACCATTAGTGCATGGTCTGGGCCCCTTGATAAATAATATATATAGTAAATACTGCTAGTGCATGCATGATAAATGTACCAACCAGATTAATAACAGCAATGCACTGTAGAAAATACACCATAGTCCTGTGCAGTATAATGTAACATATTCATAATGCATAATTGAGAGGGTGGGCCCCCAGGCAGTGGGACCCACCGGTGGTTTTCCCTGTACCCCTATGGGCCAGTCCGAGCCTGTATAAACAGTAGAAACATTTACCAGGGCATTAGAAAATCACTTTATCAGATATATAAATGCTTACTTTTATAATATATGAATGATTACAATTTGAAAGCCATGGTCTCCTAATGTAATGTTTATTAGCCCATTAAAAGGGTGGAATTTTTTTGAATAGTGAAAACATACAGCATTACTGACAGCAGTAAATGTTCTATGGATTACAGTGCACAGCAGTGTAAATGTGAAAGATCACTGGATAAGCAATGTTACCAGCAGCCTGTAAAGGGACGCTAACTTTGACTCTTTTTTAATCATTAACATAGAGCAATAAAGGAGTGTATAGCAGTAAAACATATAGCAGACTACAGTAACTAGTAATTACTGCTTACTGAGGCATGCAACTTAGGAACTGTAATACAATATACTGTACTGTACAATAGAAAAATCTGTAAACTCTATACATATAATAATTATAAAAACTCATGGTACGTAGTGTATACACTTATGTCTTCCACAACCCTTAGGATATATAGCATTGTCCATTTACACTTTTGTCTAGTAATTGTGCTGGCTGCAATGTTAAACTGAACAATGCTGCGATTTATTATATAATAAGCAATATTTATAAACCACATGTGTGAAAAGTATGGTAGAGCTTTATATATAGGGGTGTAGTATGTTATGACGGCGGTCGGGTTCCCGGCACCAAGCACACCGGCGCCGGGATCCTGACTGCCGGCATGCCGGCAGCGGGATGAGCGCAAATGAGCCCCTTGCAGGATTGCTGCACGCGCCATGCTGCGGGCACGGTGACCACACTATTTATTCTCCCTCCAGGGGTGTTGTGGACCCCCAAGAGGGAGAATAGTTGTCGGGATTCAGGCGCCGGTATACTGAGCGCCGGGATCCCAACAGCCGGCATACTGAATACCACCCATATACAGTTTATGTAACTAATTTAATCATGGTTACTTTTATTTCTAAAACATCATTTATAAACTTTCCTCCAGGTTTTGGTGGGGCCTAAAATAAGCAAAGTTCTACTAAAAAGGGAAAATCACTATATTATTTATCACTATATTATTTATCACTATATTATTTATCACTATATTATTTATTACATATGAACGGGGTGTAGTCACCATCCTGGCGGTCGGGATCCCAGCGGACAGCATACAGACGCCAGGATCCCGGCCGCCAGAATCACTCGTCGGTGATCACAACACCCATAGAGTGGGAATAGAACCCGTGGCGAGTGCAGCGAGTCACCGAGCCTGCAGCGCAGTGAGCGCAGCGAGCCCACAAGGGGCTTTGTCGAGCACACCCCCCTGCCGGCATTCTGGCGGCCGGGATCCCAGCGTCGGTATGCTCACCGATGGGATCCTGGCCGCCAGTCACACATACCCAACGTGCATGAACAGTCTGTGTCAAATCATTAGATTTGAGTCCAGTGCCAGACTGGGGCATGTAGGGCCCACCGGGGGGGGTGCAGTGGTAGGGGCCCATGTTTAGGGGTGTGGCCAGCCACCACAGAGGCTTGGCTAACCATTAGAGAGCGCATAATCAGGACCCCTTAGGAAATATATATATTGGGAGGAGAGCAAGAAGAAAAAAGGATCTGCTGTAGGTGTACTAATAAGTTAAAATATAACTTATAAAAATTTGCTTAAAAATTAAATGTATTTTTATGTGTTTCTGAACAAACCATATGCAAAATATTTTAAATAGTTTGCAGAAAATACAGCATAGTCCTGTGCAGTATAAGGTAACATGTATAATGTATAATTAAAGTGCACAGTCTGGAACCTGATCCATAGAAGAGGAGGTGGGGCCCCAGGCAGCTGGGCCCACCAGGGGTTTCCCCTGTACCCCTGTGGGCCAGTCCAACCCTTTTTGAGTCCCAGTGGCGGATATCTCCTATGGGCTGCAGCCCCACTCAGGTAAAATCCGCCACCCCTCTCAGTGTCAGTGAGCCAGATGCAGTCTGTGATTGCTCTAGCTTCACTGGGACTGGCAGTGACTTCCTATTGGATGTCCTACCTGTCAGTACCAGACACTACAGGCAGTCCCATTGGGAGGTGTTTCCTCCCTCCGGGACTGCCAGACCGGGCAGTGATAAGCAGAGAGCTGTCTAACTCCCTGCCTTTTGTGCAGCCTAATACGGCTTTAAGGGCTGCAGCTGATGCAGTCCATAGAAGCCGGGGGTTTGCATATGTGCAGTTGCACCAAAGCATCTGTGCATGCACCGTTCCATCACGCAGGAGCCGGGACCCCAGGCTGGCTGTGTCCTCTCCAGGCAAAGGGATAGCGGCAGTCCCCCTACTACAATTAGGTAGGAGCCTCCGCTCGATTTGACATTGGCCCTCATTCCGAGTTGTTTGCTCGCTAGCTGCTTTTAGCAGCATTGCACACGTTAAGCCGCCGCCCTCTGGGAGTGTATCTTAGCTTAGCAGAATTACGAACGAAAGATTTGCAGAATTGCGAAAAGAAATTTCTTAGCAGTTTCTGAGTAGCTCCAGACTTACTCAGCCATTGCGATCAGTTCAGTCAGTTTCGTTCCTGGTTTGACGTCACAAACACACCCAGCGTTCGCCCAGACACTCCCCCGCTTCTTCAGACACTCCCGCGTTTTTCCCAGAAACGCCAGCGTTTTTTCGCACACGCCCAGAAAACAGCAAGTTTCCGCCCATAAACACCCACTTCCTGTCAATCACACTCCGATCACCAGAACGATGAAAAATCCTCGTTATGCCGTGAGTAAAATACCTAACTTTTGTATAAAATAACTAAGCGCATGCGCTCTGCGAACCTTGCGCATGCGCAGTAAGCGACTAATTGCAATATAGCGAAAATCGGTAACGAGCAAACAACTCGGAATGACCCCCATTGATCACAAATGCAGACGTAGTTGTCCAATTTGGAAATTTTCAACCCCCAAAACTGATCGTGCTGACTAGTCAAAAATAAAATAAATGACTCTAAACAGTCAAATCCAAATAAATTGGGTCCAACAGAAAAAAGAAACCTGATCTATTGATGAGCTTCTTCGGTGTGTGCAATATTGTTTGCTCAAACAAATGAACTGCCAGTCCAGCTGTATGAGCTCCATTTGACTAACAATGGTATAAAATGAGTTACTGTACAAGCCACTGTGCTTTATTCTATGTCATTCTGACCTACTTATGTTCTGCTCATCCTGAGGCAGCAGCTTGTGCTCACTATTTGATTAGCTACCTCTTGGAGGGCGGGATGTATTAACATACATCGCCGCCCCTCGCCGCCCATCGCAGCGATGTTGATCGCATGTGTATGAACATACGCGATCAACATCGCAATGCGGTGACGGAGGCCCCCCACGATACCTGTAAGGTATCTGTCACCTCCCTGGGCTCTCCTTCTCCTCAGCTGCCGGGAACACGGCAGCAGGCTGTCCCCGGCGCCTCCTTCTCCCCCCTGCACCCGGAAAGGACCTCCGGCTGCGTTGCTAGGGGGAGGAGAAGTTTACCTTCCGGGTCCAGGCTGCCTGGAGGAAGGTATGCCGGGGAGGAGGGGGGTCGGCATCTGCGGTGGGAGGCGGGTTGCGGCGGCCGGCTATAAGAAGCCCATAGGCTTCTATAGGGTATCACCATCCAGAGATGGCGATACCCTGGGCGGCGAAAAAAACAGCGACCAGGTCTTGGTACATTTGAAAATGCGGTAAAACCCCCAAAAACGGTGGTTTTACAGCATTATTCCCTTAGTACATCCCGCCCTGAAAGTTCAGAAAGGCTAGAAACTTATTAATGTCTCAATAAGGAGATCACAGAGGTTGCAGTGACATAATAGCATGTTAAACTACAGCAGACACTGCCTTGTATTTATAGCATAGGAAAATAAATATATGTTTATAAAAAAGGAATTAGGAAACAGTAGTTAAGTACACATTGGGGTTTATTTACGAAGCGTCGGGCTGTGAATCCCGGAGCTTCTGATCGTGTTTATGCCCAATATTTTAAAGGGCAATGCTTTACTAGCTTTGTCTTGCTACTAAAAGCTTTGCCTTTTTAGATATCAGGAATAAACACAATCAGATCGCCAGGTTGCTTAATAAATAAACCCCAAAGCCTCTCTTAGCACAAATACTACTACTACTATTACTACACCTAGTCCTCCTCCTCCTAATACTACTACTACTACTACTACTACTACTAATAATAATAATAATAATAATAATAATATACCTGAAAACTGTTCCTCTTCATTATTCAGTCAGCAGTTCACAAAAGCTTTTATATTCAATCCTTGCAAGTAAATGAGGCTTGTCTTTCCTTCATGTCGCCCCATTGCCATCACATCCACTATTGTGTATTGTGAGCTTTGGCTTGTTCTCTAACTTTCCTAACAATAATAAATACACATGTAGAGATCTATTTTTCAGGCATGCATCCGGCTCCGGAATATGGGAACATAAGCTGTATTCACCTGCTCCTGAGCTGTGAAGCTTCATCTGAGTCTGTGAGAAAGGTGGCAGCGGAGTTCACAGTAACTGGCTTTCTCTGGCTTGTCACTCTCCACCTGTTCTATCCCTGCCTTTGTTCTTCCTGTCATAATGCCAGACACATAAGACACACCAGCAGTTCATGCAGCGTATCTTTAGCAACCAGGAAGCATTGTCACCTCAAACAGATCAGTTGACTTATTTCCAAGATAAAGATGTTACACCACCAGAAACAGCATTGGAATCAGTCCTGCATGAGCAAAATGTTATTAAATGTTCGTTAACCACTCGATTATGCATTCATTCACTTTTATTTATATAGTGTCTACATATTACGTAGCTCTTTAATTGTTCCAAGCCTTAGCTACACTTATTCCCAGAAGCTCTATGGGGGTCATTCAGAGTTGATCGCTAGCTAAAAATGTTCGCTGCGCTGCGATGGTGCAAAAAAAACTAGCACTTCTGCGCATGTGTATGCGGCGCAATGTGCACGCGCGACGTACTTTCACAACAGCCAAAGTAGTTTCACACAAGGTCTAGCGAAGTTTTTCAGTTGCACTGCTGGCCGCAGAGTGATTGACATGAAGTGGGCGTTTCTGGGTGTCAACTGACTGTTTTCAGGGAGTGATCGAAAAAACGCAGGCGTGGCTGGGCGAACGCAGGGCGTGTTTGTGACGTCAAATCCGAAACTGAATGGTCTGAAGTGATCGCAAGTTAGGAGTAGGTCTGAAGCTACTCTGAAACTGCACAAAATTATTTTGCTGCCGCTCTGCGAACCTTTCGTTCGCACTTCTGCTAAGCTAAGATACACTCCCAGAGGGCGGCGACATAGCGCTTGCACGTCTGCTAAAAACAGCTAGCGAGCGAACAACTCGGAATGAGCACCCATCTGACAAGATTAAATATTTTCAGATTTTTCTTCTGTAGGAAAATAAATAATGGTAGCACCATTTGGGTCCTTTGGGACCAAGTCAGAGGTGCAGGCAAGTCAGCCATAGGGAAATAGTTTGCAGAAGTTTTCAGGTAATCATATAATGGGTACAAAATCTTGTCTGTCAGGATCCCGGCAGTCAGGCAACTGACAGCGGAATCCCGATGGATCCTGGTAAGTATTTCAACCCTACCTCTATCTCTAACATAACCTCCCCTCCCGCAGCCTAACCCTACCTGTGCCACCACTGCCTGTAGCCTAATCCTCTCCCTAGTGCCTAACACTAACCCCAGTACATACCGGCGGGATCTATTGGGATTCTGTGCATTGGGATTCCGCTGTATTCTGACCATTGGGATCCTGACTGCCAGGATCCTGACCGCATCCCCATATAGTACAGGGTTACTATAAAAGAAATAGACACTTTCAACATTTTATAAAAACCAAAGTATTATTGATATAGCCAAAATACTTACATGGATATGTAGCATACTGTATGTCTGTAAGGTTCTATGACATAAGTTACAAATATGGAAAATAGATGAAATTAAACTAAAACCAAAGATCCGTGATTGGTGGGCTCACTGAGCATGGATCCCTAAATGAAGGTAAGTGTAATTTCATTTATTTTCTATTAACTATTTTAAAGGCCCCCCCCCTCTGATTTTATACTTACCAGTCGCAGGAGCCGGCGTCCGCTGCTCCAAGAGGCGGCCGGGCGCCGGGTCCTTCTTCTGCACTGTAATCCCCTGTGCTGTAAAGTGAGCTGCCGTTTTGCAGCGCCACTTTACTGCACCGGGGTCACAGTGCAGCATATGGAGGTCCCGACCCCGCTCAATGGAGCACCGATCACCGGCTCTTAGGACAGGTGAATATGGTTATTTAATTATTTTTTTACACTGTGATCAGCTTGTATGTCCTTCGGACACACATAGCTGATCTCTGGAGCCTGGTACCCGCACAGCTTTCTCTGCCAGGGGAAAGCTGAGCAAAAGGCTGTACATCGCAGTGCTGCCCTGTGAATTCGCCAGCCTGAGCAGGCGAAATTATTACAGGTTGCACTGCAGTGTTATTTTTTTATGTTTTTTTTGTTTTGTAAATTCGTCCACATTGCATTTCCCATTACAAGTATGGGAAATGCGATGTGAGTTACTAAAAAAAAGTGAATTAAAGGGTTTGGAGCAGTTTTTCATGAAAACTGCTCCAAATGCCCTTTAATACTTTGGAGTGATACTAAAATAATGTTAATAAATAGGCCCCATAGTATTTTGACTATATCAGTAATACTTTGGTTAATATAGAATGTTGAAAGTGTCTATTTATTTTATAGTAACCCTGTATATAACTAGATATTACAATTATTTTACATGGTGTTAGTCCTTTCAAGATTCTTCAGACATTGGAGAATCAAATTACAAAGAGGGGAACTGACTGGTTTTACAGGTTAACCATTTTACTAACATTTATTATTATAGCACAAGTATAATCGTCAGAAGTGGGAACAAACAGCAACAAAAAGCTATTTAAAAAAAAAAAAACAGACAAAAGTGAATGCGCTATAGAACATATTTATACCTTTGCCATATCAAGCCCGTCGGCTCCAACATTAATGTTGATTTGTAGCTTCCTAATGCCACCCATCCCATGTGTCCTAGTCAGTAAAATCATAACATTCTTTGCTCAGGCAATTCTATCAAGGCACAGCATTCTATCAGTGACTCAGCTGTCAAGAAAAGGTCAATGGGCAATACCTTTACTAAAAAGGACAGCTTACAGGGGTAGTATGTGCATGTCTTACCCATTTACACTCCTTTGAAGTTGGCATATGGCACAGTCCAGTGGAAATATTTAGCAGTTATTGGTACAATACCACCACAAGCATCCAAGTGCCACCCTCAAACAAGTGTCGCCCCTAGGCACGTGCCCCACATGCCTAATGGGAAATTCGCCACTGGACCTCTTCCTTACACAGAAAGAACACAGAGGGCATATTATATGACCAGAGTGTCATAAAACTCTAGGACTGGGGATGCTGAAAGGTAGCACATGATGGATTACAATATCAGCCTATGGGAGGTGGTTTATTGTAAAGTGGGTGGTCCTAGGTGCTTTGTATGTTTGCTTCAAGGTTAGGGCGTTCTCTTGGGTGGTCTCTTTAATGTAAAACGTTGCCCGACCTCCCATCCCAAAGTTTTTGTTGTCAACTTTGCAGGTGGGTCAGCCTATTTTTGTTAATATGTTTAATGTGAAGGTAGGTATGGGCAGGTTCGGATTTTGGAAATCCGAACCCCACCAAACACCCCCAATCCGAGTTGGGAATCGAGTCTGGCTCGAGTTTTCCCACCAGACTCAGTTCCCAGAACGAGGCAAAACATCATCATCCTGGTGTCAGATTCTCGCGGGATCCAGAATTTGTATATTTTGTGCCTCCCGCCCCGCCATCTTCACTCCAGTCCTGGAGAGTGTAGCGAGAGGACGTGTCTCCTCAGTGTCTGTGCGGGAAAGTGGATTGGCGCGTGGGGTGGTGACCTGCTCTTTTGTATCATCCCAGTGGTGCTGTTTTGTGCTGCATTAGTCCAGTGGTGGTGTCTTGTGCTGCATCAGTCCAGTCACAGTGGTGGTGTCCTGTGCTGCCATAAGTCCAGTGGTGCTGCTGTATAAGTCCAGTCCAGTGGTGCTGTGTTGTGCTACATCAGTCCAGTGGTGGTGTCCTGTGCTGCCATAAGTCAAGTGGTGGTGTCCTGTGCTGCCATAAGTCCAGTGGTGCTGCTGTATAAGTCTAGTCCAGTGGTACTGTCGTACAAGTCCAGTGGTACAGCCGTACAAGTCCAGCGGTACAGCCGTACAAGTCCGGCGGTACTGCCATATAAGTCCAGCGGTGCCGTATAAGTCCAGCGGCACTGCCGTATAAGTCCAGTGGTGCTGTTCTGTGCTGTATATTATTTACTTCAAATAAAGGGGTTATTATTATTTAATCCAAATAATTTTTACAGGGTTTGCCCTGTGTGGTGTATGGGTACACTTTCCTGTGCTGCATATTATTTATAATAACTCCAAATAAAAGGGTTATTATCCAAATAATGTTTACAGGCTTTGGTGTGTGTGTGTGTGTGTGTGTGTGTGTGTGTGTGTGTGTGTGTGTGTGTGTGTGTGATGTAGTGGTACACTCTCCTGTGCCGCATTTTGTTATATAACTCCAGAAAAATAATGGAGAACAAAAAATTGGAGGATAAAATAGGGAAAGATCAAGAAACACTTCCTGCTAGTGCTGAAGCTGCTGCCACTAGTCATGACATAGACCATGAAATGCCATCAACGTCGTCTGCCAAGGCCGATGCTCAATGTCATAGTAGAGGGCATGTAAAATCCAAAAAGCCAAAGTTCAGTAAAATGACCAAAAAATAAATAAATTTAAATCATCTGAGGTGAAACGTAAACTTACCAATATGCCATTTATGACACGGAGTGGCAAGGAACGCCTAAGGCCCCGGCCTATGTTCATGGTTAGTGGTTAAGCTTCACATGACGATGGAAGCCCTCATCCTCACACTAGAAAAATTAAAAGAGTTAAGCTGGCAAAAGCACAGCAAAGAACGATGCGTATCACAAATCCCCAAGGAGAGTCCAAGTGTGTCGGTGGTTGCTATGCCTGACCTTCCAAACACTGGACGGGAAGAGGTGGCTCTTTCCACCATTTGCACGCCCTCTGCAAGTGCTGTAAGGAGCACCCACAGTCTAGTTTCTGATATTCAAATTGAAGATGTCACTGTTGAAGTACACCAGGACGAGGATATGGGTGTAGCTGGCGCTGAGGAGGAAGTTGATGTGGAGGATTCTGTTGTGGTTTGTTTAAATCAGGCATCGGGAAGACAGTTGTTGTCAGTGGGATGAATAAGCCCATCGTCATGCCTGGGCAGAAGACAAAAAAATCCACCTCTTCGGTGTGGAATTACTTCTATCCAAATCTGGACAACTACTGTCTTATCATATGTACCTTATGTAAAGGTGTCATAAGTAGGGGTTAGGATGTTGACCACCTAGGAACATCCTCCCATATACGTCACCTGCAGCACGTTCATAAAAAGTTACTATCAAATTTAGAAACTGTGGCTAAGATCATAAGCAGTCCAGGGACACCTAAATCCTTTTGTCCTGTTGTATCCAAGCACCTGCAAACCACACCAGCAACTCTCTCCTTGTCAATTTCCTCCTCAGTCAGGATCAGAAGTAGTCCTGCAGGCCATGTCACTGGCATGACTGACTCCTCTCCTATCCGAGATTCCTCCGGAGAATCCTTGAGTGGTACGCCTACTGCTGCCACCGCTGCTGGGAGTCGTTTATCATCTCAGAGAGGAAGTTGGAACACCACTACTTCTTCCACCAAGCAAGTGACCATCCAACAGTCCTTTGCGAGGAGGATGAAGTATGACAGCAGTCATCCTATTGCAAAGTGGATAACTGAGGCCTTGACAGCCATGTTGGTGTTAGACGTGCATCCAGTATCCGCCACTAGTGCAGTGGGATTTAGACAATTGATGGAGGTAGTGTGTCCCTGGTACCAAATCTCGTCTAGATTCCACTTCACTAGGCAGGCGATACCGAGAATGTACAGAGACGTCAGAAAAAGTGTCCTGTGCGGTTGCACCCACTGTCCACTTAACCACGCACATGTGGACTAGTGGAACAGGGCAGACTAAGGAGTATATGACTGTGACAGCCCACTGGGTAGATGCATCACCTTGCGCAACAACAACAGCAGCGGCACCAGTAACAGCATCTCAGAAATGCCAGCTCGTTCCAAGGCAGGCTACGCTGTGTATCACCGGTTTCAGTAAGAGACACATCACCAACAACCTCTTAGAGAAACTGAGGGAAATCATCGCCCAATGGCTTATCCCCCTTAGACTCTCCTGGGTATTTGTGATATCAGAAAACGCCACTAATATTGTGCTGGAATTAAATCAGGGCAAATTTCAGCATTTTAGAGAACACTATCTGTGTCTGGCGCTAATCACTAAATATATATATATATATATATATATATATATATATATATATATATATAGTGACAAGAACACTGGGATAGTGTTTGAGGGCAGGTATGTTTGTCCCAGGTTCTTGTCTTACATGTTTTAGAAAATGAAAACTTCTAGGAAAATGCTTTTGTTTTGTCAGAACCTTTTCAGTTTGCTGGAAAAGCTGGATAAGGGCCCTGAGAGAGATAGGGCGAGTTCCAGACATTGGGCCCAGTTCGGATCTTTGGCCTCACAGAGGGCTAATCAGGGCTTTCAGCTGTGCAAGAGTCTTATAGGGCTTCTAGCCTGATTAATGTGTGCAGACTGCCTGGGAAGACTGCAGGAACTCTGTGAGAGAAACACGCTTCCTGATACAAGTGAGCTATACAGTGTTTACTGGAGAACTCTTTGTTTTTGTTTAGTGATAGTTAGGAACATCTTGTGTTTAGTTAGTGCCGGACAGGCAAGGTATTTTCTTTTGCTGTTTGTTTTATTTTCTGTATAATAAAACTGTCTGGGGCCAGTTGTACCGGAAACTGGACTTGTGTGGTTCCTAAGCTGTTGCATGCTGCCATTTATCCCAGGAAACGGCACCTTGTACCCTTACAGTGTTACAACATGGTGGAGAATGCGAGCATGCCGTTCTGCGCATAAGTGAAAGCAGCAGCTTTGTGAGGCCTGCAGAAAATGGTGGTTTATGCAGATACAGCCCAGTGTGAAGTTACTGAGACTCGCCCTGAGGATTTGATATATGTCCTGGGTGAAAGCAGCTACAAAGCCGCCTGAAAAATCTGTCGACATGGAAGAACTGCTTAAAGCCTTGCTGCAAGCTACAGCTGCTCAGCAGGAGGCCAACAGACAGCAGCAGGTGGCAATGGAGGAAAATTGGAGACAGCAGCAGGTGGCAATGGAGGAAAATAGGAGACAACAGCAGGCAGCTGCTGACGAACTTTACAGGCAACAGCGTCAGGATAGAGAGGCCTTAACAGAAGTGGTGCAGAGCCTTGCAGCCCGGATTGGAGATGTGGCCGTCAGTGCTCTGACCAGCTCTAGTTCTATACGGGCCAGTCACTTCCTGCAGAAAATGACAGATGCTGATGATGTGGAGGCCTACCTGACCACGTTTGAAAGGACTGCCAAGCGTGAGAACTGGACGAAAGCACAGTGTGCCAGTCTGCTGGCACCTTTTCTGTCAGGTGAGCCCCAAAAAGCGTACTTTGATTTAAGCCCTGCTGAGGCTTGGGACTATGATAAACTAAAGACTGAGATCCTGACCCGCCTGGGAGTCACGCTGTCAGTACGAGCACAACGGGTGCACTGTTGGGTGTATGCCATGGAGAAGCCTCCTCCCTCCCAGATGCATGACCTTATTCAGCTAACAAAAAAATGGTTACAGCCAGAGACATTAACTGGTCCCCAGATGGTTGAAAGAGTCGTCATGGACCGCTACTTGAGATCTTTGCCCATGGTCCTGCGCAAGTGGGTGAGCCATGGAAACCCGGGTACTGCTGACCAATTAGTGGACATGGTAGAGAGGTATTTGGCAGCAGAGGAACTACTGATGACCACCCAGCAACCCATAGATCCTCTACAGCGCCCTTCAGTAAAGACTGGTAAGACTGTTCCGTGGGAAAATGTGTTGCTGGGCGGTTAAGAGAATGCAAGGCTGGAGAGACTGTAAACACTGGCCCTGGAGACAGGCCAATGGGGCTAGAACGGTCTATGCTGCCCAAACGGGTTGATAATCATGTGGTTAAATGTTTTAGGTGTGGTATGCCAGGTCATGTTATTGCCAATTGCCCAGTCACGCAAGAACCCATGCAATGTGATGCTGCCTTTGAATGTCGCAGAATGTCTTTCTTTGCTAGGTTAGCCTGTACTGTGGTACCTTCACCTGAGCTGGAAAAACAAATGTGTGATGTGTTCTTAGAGGGTAACCGGGTAGAGGCCTTGCTAGATTCAGGAAATTTAGTTACCCTCGTGAAAGTGGGGTTAGTGAACCCCTTAAATGTCCAGCAAATACCTATTGGGGTAACTTGCATACATGGGGATACCCAACATAATGTCACTGCTAAAGTGAATATAGAAACTTGTTGTGGGTCAGCAATTGTTAAAGTAGGACTGGTCCCCACCTTGGTGCATGAGGCCATAATAGGGAGGGATTTTCCTCATTTTTGGAAACTGTGGGAATCACGTTTATCAACAGATGTGAGAAGTAAAGAGCCATTTGATAATACCGGTGATTTCATGGATGTACGTGTGTCTTCGGAACTTTCTGACCCTTTGCCTTTTGCTAGTTTGGTTGGGGAAGGGACAGATGGGGAATCCAGTGAAGACCCTCTTGCTGGGAACAGAGACATAGTAGTTAGAACTGAAAGCATGCCTGACCTGGAGGTAAAGAAGGATCTGTTTGCGTCTGAACAGTTAAAGGATCCTACCTTGATAAAGGCTAGAGAGAATGTTAAGATTGTTAATGGGGAACCTGTGGTACCAGGTGACAGGGTTACATATCCCCACATGGCCATCTGTAATGAGCTCTTGTACCACATTGTCAAAAGGGGTGAGGATGTGGTGGAACAGCTGGTAGTTCCCTAGCCTTGTCGGAGAACGGTACTAGATTTAGCTCATAGTCACGTTACCGCAGGACATTTAGGGGCAGAAAAAACCACTGAAAGAGTTTTACAAAGGTTCTTTTGGCCAGGGGTTTATAAAGAAGTGTCTGAATATTGTTCTTCCTGTCCTGAATGCCAGTATCATGCCCCTAGACCCCATTTCAGGAGCCCACTAGTTCCCATGCCTATTATAGAGGTCCCTTTTGACAGAATAGCCATGGATCTCGTGGGGCCCTTGTTAAAGTCTGCTCGGGGCCATCAGTATATCCTGGTAATTATGGACTATGCCACTCGATATCCTGAGGCTGTCCCTTTACGCACTATCACAACCAAGGCGATAGCTAGGGAGCTGGTGCAGGTTTTTAGTAGAGTGGGAATAACAAAAGAAATTTTGACTGACCAAGGTACTCCATTTATGTCAAGGATCATGAAAGAATTGTGCAAATTATTTAAGGTCACTCACCTCAGGACGTCCATCTACCATCCCCAAACTGACGGGTTGGTGGAAAGGTTTAATAAAACATTAAAAAGTATGTTAAAAAAGGTTGTTGAGAGAGATGGGAAAAACTGGGATTGTTTGTTGCCCTACTTGTTAATGGCCATCAGAGAAGTTCCTCAGTCCTCTACGGGGTTTTCTCCAGGGTCATTCACTTTTTCCCTAATCTCAAATGGACCCTGGTAGATTTGTTCGGGTTACAAAGTATACCAGCCAGGAAAGAGAAAACCCGAACAAATCTACCATGTTAACTTAATCAAACCCTGGAAAGATAGGTTGTCTCTGTCAGCGGAGCCCTGCCCTTCGGTATCTTCACCTCGGTTGCTTCCCGCAGTAAAGGTGTCAGAGACATTATCAGCTGATCAGAACAATCAGGTTAAAGAAGTTCTCATCCAAAATAGGGAGATATTTTCAGAGCTGCCTGGCCGAACGACCATAATAAAACATGACATTGTCACAGAACCAGGGGTCAGGGTTCATTTAAAGCCATATAGGATTCCTGAAGCTCAGCGAGAAGCTGTTTCTAAAGAAGTTAAAACCATGTTAGAACTTGGAGTCATAGAGGAATCTAATAGTGAGTGGTCCAGTCCCATAGTTCTCATCCCGAAGCCCGACGGTAGCATACGCTACCGTAATGACTTTCATAAGTTAAATGAGGTGTCCAAGTTTGACGCATACCCCATGCCCCGTGTGGATGAGCTTATAGAAAGTCTGGGAACAGCCAGGTTTCTCACCACGTTGGACCTGACCAAAGGTTACTGGCAAATACCTTTATCTGATAGCGCAAAAGAAAAAACAGCCTTTTCGGTTCTGGAGGGGCTGTACCAGTATAAGATGTTACCCTTTGGGTTGCATGGGGCTCCAGCAACCTTTCAACGGGCGATGGATAAAATTTTGAGGCCCCATAGAAAATATACAGCTGCCTATTTGGATGATGTGGTAATTCACAGTACAGACTGGGGGTCCCATTTGGTTAAAGTACAAGCAGTACTGGACTCAATCAGAGAGGCAGGGTTAACTGCTAACCCAAAGAAGTGCTGCCTCGCAATGAAGGAGGTCAAATACTTGGGCTTCACCTTAGTCAGAGGTCTGATTAGGCCCCAATTGAATAAAATTGATGCTATTCAAAACTGGCCTCGTCCAGTGAATAAAAAACAGGTAAGGGCTTTTTTGGGAATAACTGGGTACTATAGACGGTTTATTCCCAATTTTGCGGCCACAGCGGTGCCGTTGTCAGACCTTACCAAACGGAAGCAGTCAAATATGGTGAAATGGAACCCTGATGCAGAAAAAGCGTTCCAAGCGTTAAAAGTGGCTTTGTGTTCACAACCGGTGTTGATAACACCAGATTTTTCAAAAGAATTTGTGGTACAGACAGATGCATCAGAGGTAGGGATAGGGGCTGTGTTGTCCCAAACCAGAGATGGGGACGAACACCCTATCATTTATTTGAGTAGGAAACTCAATGAGCATGAAAAAAGGTATGCCATTGTGGAAAAGGAGGCTATGGCCATTAAGTGGGCACTAGATACCTTGAGATATTACCTCTTGGGTAGACAATTCAGACTAGTGACAGATCATGGCCCTTTAAAATGGATGTATGTAAATAGAGGCAAGAATGCTCGTGTAACTAGATGGTTTCTAGCATTGCAGGATTTTGTCGAACATAGACCGGGTACACAATTGGCCAACGCAGATGCATTGTCCCACATCTTCTGTTTGGGGGCTACAAGTGTTCCGGCCCCTAGGTCGAAACAGGGGAGGGGGATATGTGACAAGAACACTGGGATAGTGTTTGAAGGCAGGTATGTTTGTCCCAGGTTCTTGTCTTACATGTTTTAGAAAATGAAAACTTCTAGGAAATTGCTTTTGTTTTGTTAGAACCTTTTCAGTTTGCTGGAAAAGCTGGATAAGGGCCCTGAGAGAGAGATAGGGCGAGTTCCAGACATTGGGCCCAGTTCGGATCTTTGGCCTCACAGAGGGCTAATCAGGGCTTTCAGCTGTGCAAGAGTCTTATAGGGCTTCTAGCCTGATTAATGTGTGCAGACTGCCTTGGAAGACTGCAGGAACTCTGTGAGAGAAACACGCTTCCTGATACAAGTGAGCTATACAGTGTTTACTGGAGAACTCTGTGTTTTTGTTTAGTGATAGTTAGGAACATCTTGTGTTTAGTTAGTGCCGGACAGGCAAGGTATTTTCTTTTGCTGTTTGTTTTATTTTCTGTATAATAAAACTGTCTGGGGCCAGTTGTACCGGAAACTGGACTTGTGTGGTTCCTAAGCTGCTGCATGCTGCCATTTATCCCAGGAAACGGCACATTGTATCCTTACAGTGTTACAACATATATATATATATATATATATATATATACATATACATACATACATACACACACATATAGGTATACGTATGAAACCACACATACACCTAACTCGCATATACATACAAACGACTTCAATATAAATATTGATTTATACACCTTAATATGAACCCATATGTTCTAAAAATCACATAAGCAGCGAAGGTAAATTGGCTTGTGGATATAGCCAAAAAATTCCACCTGATGCAAACCAGATGTAAAACTGCAAAAAATGTTGTATCCCCTCGCGCTAATGAAATCAAATTGAGACAACAGGACATGAATGTACTCAATACATTAGTTACTTTATGATATTTTTAATATCTATAAAATCAATCATATAAAGAATAATAACATCAAAAATTAATATGCGCATATAAAATCCCCAATAATATAAAAATAATAGTAATTAAGCAAAAGAGGTGGATCATATATCTATATTTCTATAATTGACCACAGTGGACTAATCTGATAATTGTAGAAATGTTAATATCCTTATTTTATTCCTAAATAGGACAGTCCCATAAGGTATGCTATATGTTGTCCCCTGAATTGGATATCATACAGTAAAGCATGGATGGAGGTTTTTTTTACCAATGTAGGGAATTATCCGTGTGCTCTCAGTAGGGTAAGTTCTCACTAGGGGAGAATTGTCCTTCAAGTCCAACTAGTGTTGCCTATCACAGCTGCCAATCAAAAGTGACAGGGATAAACATAACTAACTTTACAGATGGCAGGTAAGCAAAGGTTTGTTATTTAAATCATTTTTGCTGAGAATCTCAATAGTAAATCTTTGGCCTGCAAATGGTGTGACAAAAATGGCAAGACACTAAGGACGCCATGATCTGAGTGCGTATGGGAACCACTGTCTTACAGTATGTGCTATTTTGCTGCAGGTACTGTAGCAAAGATTGTAAGGTCCAAGTTCCTGTCACACATAGGCTGATTCATTCTGCCAGTGGTGTTTACAGTGTTCACAGTGCAATGCAATGCACTGTGCCAGAAAATTACCATTTACTGTACGCTGTCTACCATGTGCAGGTAAACAGTGTAAAACATAGACTTACTTCTGTTATTATACATGGGAGCACAAAGGGACCACATGCTATAGATCTAAGGGGGCTTGAATCCCTTCCTAGGCTGCTGTGGTTATTGCCGGACTTAGTCTAAAAACATTTTACATGTGATAAAACAAAAGCTATTTTACTCTTTTTTATTCTCCGTTGAGTTTGTAAACTCTTATCCTAGAATTAAATGGATAGTGGGGCATTATCTGCATAACTGGAAAGCACAGAAAGTTTAGCTATTTTGCTTTTTATCTTCTAGGTATTATACCACTAAAAACCAACATAGTGATATACCCTGCAGCAATGTCCTGTCATATATGAAAAATAAACATTGTGCTTCGGTACAGTGTACCTGTATATATAGTTTCTCCAGAAATAGTCAAAGTTGCAATCTTTAAACATTCCTCTTTAGCCAGCTTTTTGTGTGATTTGGGGTGCGGGGCAGACAAAAATGGTGTTACACCTGTCTGTATAGTAGTAGTAAAAAGTGCTTGGGTTAAAATAAAAGTGCAAGAGATTTACAACAACTGTCTACATTTTTATGTTTTAGTATACACTAGTGCTCCACAGCAGTAAGGCAAACTCAGTGTGAGTCTGTGACTTCATAACCCGCTTGTGACTATCCAGCTTCGGTGTCTTAGGGGCTGATTAAAATTGGAAACAGTGTAAAAAAAAAAGGGGGCATGCAGGTAAATTCCAACTGCAGGGACAGTGCTTGCGAGAAAACTTTGTCCCTGTGAATCCTCTCCCCGCACTTCTCACCACCCTGAGAATGTGTCTGCGCATGCACTGCCCCGCTGCCCCCTCCCCCATCATGCTCCCGCTGTGCTCCTGAGTACTGCCTTTCTGCCGCGGCGCCCCAGATCTCTCCCTGTGCTGCTGCCGGCTCTCTACCTCCTCTCCTGCCCCTCTCCCTACTTGAAATAGAAAATAGATTAAATTAAACTTTCCTGCCCAAGGATCCGTGATTGGTGGAATCAAACCAGATTAAGGGGGGATGCAGGGCATACTGTACCCCGGGCCCCCCTCTGTCAGGGGGCCCCCCAGCCAGAGCACACTGAAATCCTAGCTTTCCCACTTATGCAACAACAGAACCAGACAGCCAGAATGCTAGCTGGACAGTATGCAGTGCAGGCAGAGACACAGGAGTATCAGATTTCATGAACTATCGACCGGGCTTCCCAACCAGAGAAGAGATAGGAGGGTGGAGAGAGCTGTGACACAGGGTGGAATACATGTGTCACTTATACTCCTTTTCCACCTGTAGCACGGGTCGCAGCCGGGTGCCTGACACAGCTGCGACCCGTGCTACAGCCCCCTTTCCCACAGCGCTCACCAACCCGGCATATTGCCGGGTTGGTGACGCTGCTGCTGACGCGGCAGGGGCGGCGCTGGGAGATCACATGATCTTCCAGCGCCGCCCTTCCATTCACTGTGAACGGGAGCCGTGTCGCCTCGACTCGGCTTCCGTTCACACTACACAGCTTACCGGGTTGAACACATGTACAACCCAGCAAGATACCCGGGTAGGATTCCCAGATCACTTTATCCGGGAATTTGCCGGGGGGGGGCGTTTCCACTAGGAAAAAACATGGGTAAATGCGCACCCCCGCGCATTTAGCCGTGTTTTTAAAGGTAGTGGAAAAGGGGTATTACAGTTCTCTCCACACCTGGGTGTCTGAGTCCTGTGTTAATTGTTATCTAATTAGGCTCTAGAGACACACAGAGTCCTCCTGAGTCCTGTCCCAGTGTGTAAGTAGCAGAGACTGCTGCTATGTTTGCATGTGAGAAGATAGATTATAGATTTTATTTTTCTATATGTATTTTAAGGTTGTTTAAGTTGTCTTTGTTCCACTATAATTTCATTTTATAAAATAGTTGTCTTTCAATTAGGTGGAGCTATAAACAGTACCCAGGCATTATTAAACTATTAGTTTAAATCTAACATAAATCATTGGGTTAAATGTAATATACACCAGAGCCGTAACTAAGGGAGGGCTAGGGGGGCATGTGACCTGGGCGCCGGATTGGAGGGGGCGCCGCAACGCTTACACCCCCTCCGAGTCCCGCTGCGCACAGGTCCCTTTCGTCGGAGCAGCACAAGGCAGTCCAGGCTCTACTAGCTGCCGTGTGATGAAACTGAAAATAAACTACAGCTCCCAGAAGCCCTTGCTGCGGGAGCTGTAGTTTACTTTCAGTTTCTTGTATGTGGGCAGTCGTGTGCTGCCTGTTGTGCCCTAAGACGGGGCACAGGGAACAAGTTACCCCAGCCCCCCCTGCTGCCTTTGATCACCGCAGCAGTGCACTATTGCACTGCTGAGCTGGAAAAATGAATGGTCCAAAAAGGGGGCGGAGCTACACGGCACTGTACTCAGTGCCAGGCCAGCCAGCACCATCGAAGAGAGGAGGGTAGAGGAGCAGCAGCACACACCACAGCCTAAATAGTGAGTGTGACACTGTATGTGTGTGCAACTACTATATGTGTGTGTGTGTGTGTGTATGAATGTGTTGTGCATGTGTGTGACTGTATGTGAATAGGTGTGTCACTACATATCTGTATGCGTGCTTGTGTGTCACTGTATGTATGTATGTATGTGTGACTATGTATGTATACAGGTGTGTGACTATGTATGTGAGTGAATAAATGTATGCGTGCGTGTATGTGTTTAGATGTGTGACAGTATGTATGTGTGTGATTTTACATATGTATCAATGTATGGGGTATTATTTCCTTTTTAACTTCATCTGTAGCCCAAATGTCTAACTAAGGGGGTCATTCCGAGTTGATTGCACGTAGCAACTTTTTGCTGCTCGTGCGATCAACTAGACGCCGCCTATGGAGGAGTGTATTTTACCATAGCAGGGCTGCGATTGCTTGTGCAGCCCTGCTAGGCTAAAAAAAGTTTTGTATAAAACAAGACTAGCCCTGCACTTACTTACCTTGTGCGATCGATCCAGCGATGAAGGTCCCGGAATTGACATCAGACATCCGCCCTCCAAAAGCCTGGACACGCCTGCGTTCGGATCTCCACATCCGGGAAACGGTGAGTTGACACCCCGGAACGCCTTCCTCCTGTCAATCTTCTTGCGGTCGCCGCTGCAACCGCTTTCTTCATATGTGGCGTCGCTGCCCGGAGACTGCCGTCGCCGGGCAACGACGCGCCTGCACAATGCGACCGCCTCACACGCGCAGTTCTGACCCGTTCGCACCGCTGCAATGAACCGCAGCGTGCGAACGGGTCGGAATGACCCCCTGAGTCCAGCTAAATGTCTAGAAAAGAAGCTATATAGCAGCTACCAGCCGTCTGCTCTCATGGAGTATATATGGGTTGGGGTTACGTGGCCGGTGCACGGTCAGCATACCGACGCCAGGATCCCGGCCACCAGAATGCCGTCAGGGGGTGAGTGTAAAAAAGCCCCTTGTGGGCTCGGTGGCTCACTGCGCTCGCCACAGGTTCTATTCCCGCTCTATGGATGTCGTGGACACCCATGAGTGGAAATAGCCGTTAGCTAGTACTGGCTGATGGCATTGTCAGTCTTCGCACAGAGTTACACGTGGTGGTGGGTTGGTTGTCTGCGCATGTGTGTGTGCGTGTGTGTGTCCGCCAGATTACTGTTTTGCCCCGAGTGACAAGAATCCTAGTTTCGGCCCTGTGTACACAATCCATATGTCCCAACATGACCCATTCCAGAAGGGACAAAATTCTTGAGTTATGATTACAATCACCTGTGTTGAAACACCTTTCTCATCAATGAAATAGTTCAACACAGGTGACTACAATCATATATTAAGAGGAAAATCCAGGTAGAGAGCATTTTTTCACTCCTGAAATGGGTCATGTTGGGAGGTATACACAATCATATACACGCCCCCCCCCCCCCCCTCCACCGGGGCACCCTGTCTAAAGTGCCCCGGGCTCCCCAAATGCTTAATCTGGCCCTGGTGGGCTCCTTCTCTGTGACTTGGTCAGCTGATCTATGGAGCTGGGAGCTGATCTATGGAGCAGTGAAAGTGCTTGCCAGGACCTTGGGTGACTGCACAGATCAGCTAATTGGGTCACAGAGAAGGAGCTCACTGATCGTGGATCCCTAAATGGCGGTAAGTGTAATTAATTTCTTCTTTATTAACTATTTATTTTCTCTGTGGTCAGCCTGAGGTCTATTAGACACACATGGCTGATCACAGAAGCCGGCTCTGTGCTCTGCTCGGTCTGTCAGCATGCAGAAGCAGCAGACAGGAGTAGATCAAATGGAGGGGAGCCTGTATAATGACATCTGAAGATGGCATTATTATCGCAAAGTGCCATCCGGTATTTTTTCACAATTTGCTTTATGTAAATCTTAAATAGACCACATTTTCTATTACAAGTATTGGAAATGTGCTCTGATATCTAAAATAATACAAATTTATGGGGTTGGAGAAGTTTTTGTTTTATGAAAGCAATTTGTTACATTTAGGTGATACTAAGATAATATGAAAAGGGTGTGAAAACATTCGTTTTTAAATTATTTTACTTGAAAAAAATTTGACAAATATGCCCATAGAGTATATCTTAATAGTGGGCTTGATTCGCGGATGTACGTAAACCCAATGTTTTATGTACATCTCCAATGGTGGGGAGGCTGTATATACGCAGGATCCATTTTGCGCATTTGCAGAATGGGTCGTGCGTCCTCCTTGCACGCAGTGCCAACAAGTAGCAGCCTGATTAACAGACTGATGGCATTTGGCTGCAGGGGTGGGCGGAGCTTGCCAGCATTCCCAAAAACAAGGGCATGACTCCCCCGTTTTTTGGGAGTTGTGAGGCCAGGGTCTTCTGATGGATATTTCCTGGCCTCTGCAGTGTGAAAAGAGTACTCTTCATGTGGCTAATGTTCTCACAAGTGAGCCAATGTTGCAGAATTGGATGTAGCAGCGGTTCAAACATATCTATAAACTCAACATGCCTCCTGCTGCTTTTGCAGATTTTCGTACAAACGGCTTCAATCTCTGAATCAAGACCTGGGTTGCCTCTGTTGCCACATGCATAGGTAGTGCTGCATGCTCTACTGTTAAGGTCATGCAGCCCTATATGAGCAGTACATATCTCCCAATGGGTTGGTATCGGGATCCTGGTGGTCAGAATACCGACAGCGTCACCCCGATTCGCAGGATCCCTGTTAGGTAAGTGTTCTAACCCTAACCCCCTACTCCCGTAACCCTCCCTTCCTGCAGCGTGACCCTAGCCCTTCTCCCCAGCAGCCTAACCCTAACTCTCCCAGGTGGTGCCTAACCCTCCCTCCCTGAAGCCTAGCCCTAACCCTATCATCTTAGTGCAGGGGTGGGGAACCTTTTTTCTACCGAGGGCCATTTGGATATTTATAAAATCCTTCGGGGGCCATACAAGTCTGCCCCCGCGTGCGCCAAAAAAATGGGTGTGGCCAGTTAAAATGGGACGTGATACACATATGCCCCCAATAGTGCAGTGCCAGATCCACAATTGCCCTCACAGTGCCAGGTATACAGATGCCCCCACAGTGCCAGGTATACAAATGCCCCCACAGTGCCAGGTATACAGATGTCCACACAGTGCCAGGTATACAGATGCCCCCACAGTGCCAGGTATACAAATGCCCCTCACAGTGCCAGGTATACAGATGCCCCCACAGTGCCAGGTATACAAATGCCCCCACAGTGCCAGGTATACAGATGTCCACACAGTGCCAGGTATACAGATGCCCCCACAGTGCCAGGTATACAAATGCCCCTCACAGTGCCAGGTATACAGATGTCCCCACAGTGCCAGGTATACAGATGCCCCCACAGTGCCAGGTATACAAATGCCCCCACAGTGCCAGGTATACAAATGTCCCCACAGTGCCAGGTATACAGATGCCCCCACAGTGCCAGGTATACAAATGCCCCTCACAGTGCCAGGTATACAGATGCCCCTCACAATGCCAGGTATACAGATGCCCCCACAGTGCCAGGTATACAAATGCCCCTCACAGTGCCAGGTATACAGATGCCCCCCCCCACAGTGCCAGGTATACAGATGCCCCCCCGCCCCCACCCCCCCCCGTCCCGCTTACCGCTCCTTTCGGCGGGGACACGGAGGAGAGTGCGGCTATGTTCGGCGGCGGCGTGTAAGACTTGAAACCAGCCGCTGGTTCGAGAGCCTATCAGAGCTCGCGGAATGGCAGCCACGGCTCCTGATTGGCTGCCGGTCCGCGAGCTCTGATTGGCTCACGGACCGGCGGCTGGTTTGAAGTACTACACGCCGCCGCTCCCACTCGACAGCCGCGCTCTCCTCCGTCTCCCTGGCCTGTTCTGACAGCTGAGACACGCTGCCGCCGGACTGAGCGGTAGCGTGTCTCACTGACACAAGCTGGTGGGCCGGACCAAACGGCTTCGCGGGCCGGAGGTTCCCCACCCCTGACCTAGATGGTGCTCAGGTGTAGTCATTACTAATTAAGATGTGCTGCATTCATTCCTAACTGACAATTCTACAGATCTCCAGGAGGCCTGGAAAACATGAACTGTTGGTAGATCTCGAGGACCGGTTTGGCCAGCCCTGCTCTAAAGGGTACTTCAATCAATAGTTCCCACAAGGAGCTCCATAAAGGAGTTTTGTATAATTATCTTTAAGGCAGCCTGTAGAAATTTCCATCTAGGATTATCAGGATTCCTAAAAGGAACCACCAAGAAAGCTCTTATCAGGAGCCAGTATAAGAGATTTTATTATTCTTATATCCAAGGTTGTGATTCTCCACATACAAATCCACTAATGGCAAGCAAGCCTGGTTTTTTTATACTCGTTACCCCTGATGAAGTCGATAAGAAATGCTGGTGCCCTCCGTAAGAAGCAAGCAGCTCCCCAAACACAGCAGAATGTCCGGCGGCACTCGCGGCAAATAAGCAAACAACACTCAGCTCTGTGTTGTGTGTATATATATATATATATATATATATATATATATATATATATATATATACACACACACACACACACATACACATATACAATGTTAGTCATAACATATTGGGGGTAATTCCAAGTTGATGGCAGCAGGAAATTTTTTAGCAGTTGGGCAAAACCATGTGCACTGCAGGGGAGGCAGATATAACATGTGCAGAGAGAGTTAGATTTGGGTGGGTTATTTTGTTTCTGTGCAGGGTAAATACTGACTGCTTTATTTTTACACTGCAATTTAGATTGCAGATTTAACTCACCACACCCAAATCTATCTCTCTCTGCACATGTTATATCTGCCTCCCCTGCAGTGCACATAGGCCCTCATTCCGAGTTGTTCGCTCGGTATTTTTCATCGCATCGCAGTGAAAATCCGCTTAGTACGCATGCGCAATGTTCGCACTGCGATTGCGCCAAGTAACTTTACTATGAAGATAGTATTTTTACTCACGGCTTTTTCTTCGCTCCGGCGATCGTAATGTGATTGACAGGAAATGGGTGTTACTGGGCGGAAACACGGCGTTTCAGGGGCGTGTGGCTGAAAACGCTACCGTTTCCGGAAAAAACGCAGGAGTGGCCGGAGAAACGGTGGGAGTGCCTGGGCGAACGCTGGGTGTGTTTGTGACGTCAACCAGGAACGACAAGCACTGAACTGATCGCACAGGCAGAGTAAGTCTGGAGCTACTCTGAAACTGCTAAGTAGTTAGTAATCGCAATATTGCGAATACATCGGTCGCAATTCTAAGAAGCTAAGATACACTCCCAGTAGGCGTAGGCTTAGCGTGAGCAACTCTGCTAAATTCGCCTTGCGAGCGATCAACTCGGAATGAGGGCCATGGTTATGTCCAACTGCTAAAAAAATTCCTGCTGCGATCAACTTGGAATTACCCCCATGGTTTTGCCCAACTGCTAACAAAGTTCCTACTGCGATCAACTCAGAATTACCCCCATTGTTTTTTCAACCCTCCATCCCCTTTTTAGCAACTTTATTTGAAGCTAACAGTAACAGTAATTAAATTTGATATAGAAAGTTTAACATTTAAAAAAAAAAAAAAGTATTACTGTGTCATGATGTCCATGAATAGTAGTCACCACATATGTAATAATTTTTCACCTCACGTGTACCACACATGTGTTATCTGCATGTAAAATTCAGTGGGTAGTTTTCTACCCAATGAGCCAATAAATAGATTTAATAATTTTGGAGCTTTTTTGTTAGACACTGAAATTTGATATCAGGAAGGGTGTTTACTCTCACTTTCTGGGGGTAATTCAGACTGCTTCGCTGCAGCGGCAGCGATCGCAGTCTGAATTTTTTTGTAGACTGCGCATGGGCAGCGGGCGCACTGCACATGCAAACCCCGGGTGCTCTGTGAGATGCTAAAAGCATCTCTGGGCTGCGATCGCCTCTGCCTGATTGACAGAAGGGGGTGTGCCAACGGCATTAGAATGCCGCTGGCGTGGTGCGTTCCGTACAATGGAGGCGTGTCCAGACCATTGGTTGGACAGGCCATGTCGGCTGTGTGACGTCACACGCAGCTGCTGCTAACCTGGCACGCGGAGGGCAGCTCCCTGCCAGAGCGCAGGAGCTGCGCGGGCAGGGAGCTTCTCACGGGGTGCAAAAGCATCGCCGCCATGCGATGCTTTTGCACCAGTGCGTGGGCCAGAGCCAGACATGCGGGCAGATTAGCCCTGTGCTGGGCGTCCCCCCGCAGGTCTGAGAAAATGATCATAGATGTGCTAAATTTAGCACATCTACGATCAGATCTGAATTAGGCCTCTGTCTGTGGCTGAACAGTCGAGTACAGGAGAAAGCCAGAGAATGCAGAGCTACAGCAGGATCCTGCCCCAAGGGGGCGCAATGGGGAAATATGTAGCTGAAATGTACATATGGGATTATGGCCCTCATTCCGAGTTGATCGCACGGTAGCTGTTTTTAGCTGCCGTGTGATCAGATAGTCGCCGCCTATGGGGGAGAGTATTTTTGCATAGCAAGGCTGCGTTCACTTGTGCAGCCGAGCTATGCAAAAACATTTTGTGCAGTTTAGGAGTAGGTCTAGACTTACTTACCCACTGCGATCACTTCAGCCTGTCAGGTCCTGGAATTGACGTCAGACAACTGCGCTCCAAATGCCTCGACACGCCTGCGTTGGACTCACCCCCCCCCCCCGAAAACGGTCAGTTGACGCCCGGATCCTCCTTCTGCCTGTCAATCTTCTTGCTTTCGCCTCTGCAAAGTCTTTCTTCGTAGTTATTGTTGTTGCCCAGCGACGGACGTCGCCAGGTAACGACGCGCCTGCGCATTGCGAGAGTTAGATTTGGGGGGATTATTTTGTTTCTGTGCAGGGTAAATACTGGCTGCTTTATTTTTACATGGCAATTTAGATTTCAGTTTGAACACACCCCACCCAAATCTAACTCTCTCTGCACATGTTATATCTGCCCAACCTGCAGTGTACAAGGGCCCTCATTCTGAGTTGATCGCTCGCTAGCTACTTTTTGCAGCCATGGAAACGTATAGTCGCCGCCCACGGGGGAGTGTATTTTCACTTTACAAGTGTGCGATCGCATGTGCAGCTGAGCGAGACGAAAAAGTTTTGTGCAGTTTCTGAGTAGCTCTGGACTTAGCCGCTGCGATCACTTCAGCCTGTCCGGTCCTGGAATTGACATCAGACACCCGCTCTGCAAACGCCTGGACATGCCTGTGTTTCCCTACCACTCCCAGAAAATGGTCAGTTGACACCCACAAACGCCTTCATTCTGTCAATCTCCTTGCGATTGGTTGTGCGAATGGATTCTTCGCTAGAACCACTGCACAGCAACGATGCATTTTGTACCCGTATTTACGCGCGGGCGCATTGCGGTGCATACACATGCGCAGTAGTAACCTGATCGCTACGCTGCGAAAAACAGCAGCGAGCGATCAACTCGGAATGAGGGTCATGGTTTTGCCCAACTGCTAACAAATTTGCAGCAGCGATCAGGTCTGAATTACCCCCTATATTTACTAAAGTGTGGGGTTTTAGATAGAGATGAGCGGGTTCGGTTTCTCTGAATCCGAACCCGCCCGAACTTCATGGTTTTTTTCACGGGTCCGAGCAGACTCGGATCTTCCCGCCTTGCTCGGTTAACCCGAGCGCGCCCGAGCGTCATCATGACGCTGTCGGATTCTCGCGAGGCTCGGATTCTATCGCGAGACTCGGATTCTATATAAGGAGCCGCGCGTCGCCGCCATTTTCACACGTGCATTGAGATTGATAGTGAGAGGACGTGGCTGGCGTCCTCTCCATTTAGATTATAAGAGAGAGAGATTTACTGGAGCTTAGGACTAGGAGGAGTACTGTAGAAGTGTAGAGAGTGCAGAGAGTTTACTAGTGAGTGACCACCAGACAGTGCAGTTTATTTAATATATCCGTTCTCTGCCTGAAAAAAGCGATACACACAGTGACTCAGTCACATACCATATCTGTGTGCACTGCTCAGGCTCAGCCCAGTGTGCTGCATCATCTATATATATTATATATCTGTCTGACTGCTCAGCTCACACAGCTTATAATTGTGGGGGAGACTGGGGAGCACTGCAGTGCCAGTTATAGGTTATAGCAGGAGCCAGGAGTACATAATATTATATAGTGAGTGACCACCAGACAGTGCAGTTTATTTAATATATCCGTTCTCTGCCTGAAAAAAGCGATACACACAGTGACTCAGTCACATACCATATCTGTGTGCACTGCTCAGGCTCAGCCCAGTGTGCTGCATCATCTATATATATTATATATCTGTCTGACTGCTCAGCTCACACAGCTTATAATTGTGGGGGAGACTGGGGAGCACTGCAGTGCCAGTTATAGGTTATAGCAGGAGCCAGGAGTACATAATATTATATTAAAATTAAACAGTGCACACTTTTGCTGCAGGAGTGCCACTGCCAGTGTGACTGACCAGTGACCTGACCACACTGACCACCAGTATAGTTAGTAGTATACTTATATTGTGATTGCCTGAAAAAGTTAAACACTCGTCATGTGACTTCACTTGTGTGTTGTTTTTTTTTTTATTCTATAAAAATAAAACTCATTCTGCTGACAGACAGTGTCCAGCAGGTCCGTCATTATATAATATATAATATATACCTGTCCGGCTGCAGTAGTGATATATATATATTTTTTATATCATTTATCATCCAGTCGCAGCAGACACAGTACGGTAGTTCACGGCTGTGGCTACCTCTGTGTCTGCACTCGGCAGGCAGTCCGTCCATAATTGTATACCACCTAACCGTGGTTTTTTTTTCTTCTTTATACATACATACTACTACGACATCTCTTTATCAACCAGTCTATATTAGCAGCAGACACAGTACAGTACGGTAGTTCACGGCTGTGGCTACCTCTGTGTCTGCACTCGGCAGGCAGTCCGTCCATAATTGTATACCACCTAACCGTGTTTTTTTTTTCTTTCTTCTTTATACATACATAGTTACATAGACATCTCTTTATCAACCAGTCTATATTAGCAGCAGACACAGTACAGTACGGTAGTTCACGGCTGTGGCTACCTCTGTGTCTGCACTCGGCAGGCAGTCCGTCCATAATTGTATACCACCTAACCGTGGTTTTTTTTTTCTTTCTTCTTTATACATACATAGTTACATAGACATCTCTTTATCAACCAGTCTATATTAGCAGCAGACACAGTACAGTACGGTAGTTCACGGCTGTGGCTACCTCTGTGTCTGCACTCGGCAGGCAGTCCGTCCATAATTGTATACCACCTAACCGTGGTTTTTTTTTCTTTCTTCTTTATACATACATAGTTACATAGACATCTCTTTATCAACCAGTCTATATTAGCAGCAGACACAGTACAGTACGGTAGTTCACGGCTGTGGCTACCTCTGTGTCTGCACTCGGCAGGCAGTCCGTCCATAATTGTATATCACCTAACCGTGGTTTTTTTTTCTTTCTTTCTTCTTTATACATACATAGTTACATAGACATCTCTTTATCAACCAGTCTATATTAGCAGCAGACACAGTACAGTACGGTAGTTCACGGCTGTGGCTACCTCTGTGTCTGCACTCGGCAGGCAGTCCGTCCATAATTGTATACCACCTAACCGTGGTTTTTTTTTCTTTCTTCTTTATACATACATAGTTACATAGACATCTCTTTATCAACCAGTCTATATTAGCAGCAGACACAGTACAGTACGGTAGTTCACGGCTGTGGCTACCTCTGTGTCTGCACTCGGCAGGCAGTCCATAATTGTATACTAGTATCCATCTCCATTGTTTACCTGAGGTGCCTTTTAGTTGTGCCTATTAAAATATGGAGAACAAAAATGTTGAGGTTCCAAAATTAGGGAAAGATCAAGATCCACTTCCACCTCGTGCTGAAGCTGCTGCCACTAGTCATGGCCGAGACGATGAAATGCCAGCAACGTCGTCTGCCAAGGCCGATGCCCAATGTCATAGTACAGAGCATGTCAAATCCAAAACACCAAATATCAGAAAAAAAAGGACTCCAAAACCTAAAATAAAATTGTCGTCGGAGAAGCGTAAACTTGCCAATATGCCATTTACGACACGGAGTGGCAAGGAACGGCTGAGGCCCTGGCCTATGTTCATGGCTAGTGGTTCAGCTTCACATGAGGATGGAAGCACTCAGCCTCTCGCTAGAAAAATGAAAAGACTCAAGCTGGCAAAAGCAGCACAGCAAAGAACTGTGCATTCTTCGAAATCCCAAATCCACAAGGAGAGTCCAATTGTGTCGGTTGCGATGCCTGACCTTCCCAACACTGGACGTGAAGAGCATGCGCCTTCCACCATTTGCACGCCCCCTGCAAGTGCTGGAAGGAGCACCCGCAGTCCAGTTCCTGATAGTCAGATTGAAGATGTCAGTGTTGAAGTACACCAGGATGAGGAGGATATGGGTGTTGCTGGCGCTGGGGAGGAAATTGACCAGGAGGATTCTGATGGTGAGGTGGTTTGTTTAAGTCAGGCACCCGGGGAGACACCTGTTGTCCGTGGGAGGAATATGGCCGTTGACATGCCAGGTGAAAATACCAAAAAAATCAGCTCTTCGGTGTGGAGGTATTTCACCAGAAATGCGGACAACAGGTGTCAAGCCGTGTGTTCCCTTTGTCAAGCTGTAATAAGTAGGGGTAAGGACGTTAACCACCTCGGAACATCCTCCCTTATACGTCACCTGCAGCGCATTCATAATAAGTCAGTGACAAGTTCAAAAACTTTGGGCAACAGCGGAAGCAGTCCACTGACCAGTAAATCCCTTCCTCTTGTAACCAAGCTCACGCAAACCACCCCACCAACTCCCTCAGTGTCAATTTCCTCCTTCCCCAGGAATGCCAATAGTCCTGCAGGCCATGTCACTGGCAATTCTGACGATTCCTCTCCTGCCTGGGATTCCTCCGATGCATCCTTGCATGTAACGCCTACTGCTGCTGGCGCTGCTGTTGTTGCTGCTGGGAGTCGATGGTCATCCCAGAGGGGAAGTCGTAAGCCCACTTGTACTACTTCCAGTAAGCAATTGACTGTTCAACAGTCCTTTGCGAGGAAGATGAAATATCACAGCAGTCATCCTACTGCAAAGCGGATAACTGAGGCCTTGGCATCCTGGGTGGTGAGAAACGTGGTTCCGGTATCCATCATTACTGCAGAGCCAACTAGAGACTTGTTGGAGGTACTGTGTCCCCGGTACCAAATACCATCTAGGTTCCATTTCTCTAGGCAGGCGATACCGAAAATGTACACAGACCTCAGAAAAAGAGTCACCAGTGTCCTAAAAAATGCAGCTGTACCCAATGTCCACTTAACCACGGACATGTGGACAAGTGGAGCAGGGCAGGGTCAGGACTATATGACTGTGACAGCCCACTGGGTAGATGTATGGACTCCCGCCGCAAGAACAGCAGCGGCGGCACCAGTAGCAGCATCTCGCAAACGCCAACTCTTTCCTAGGCAGGCTACGCTTTGTATCACCGGTTTCCAGAATACGCACACAGCTGAAAACCTCTTACGGCAACTGAGGAAGATCATCGCGGAATGGCTTACCCCAATTGGACTCTCCTGTGGATTTGTGGCATCGGACAACGCCAGCAATATTGTGTGTGCATTAAATATGGGCAAATTCCAGCACGTCCCATGTTTTGCACATACCTTGAATTTGGTGGTGCAGAATTTTTAAAAAAACGACAGGGGCGTGCAAGAGATGCTGTCGGTGGCCAGAAGAATTGCGGGACACTTTCGGCGTACAGGCACCACGTACAGAAGACTGGAGCACCACCAAAAACTACTGAACCTGCCCTGCCATCATCTGTAGCAAGAAGTGGTAACGAGGTGGAATTCAACCCTCTATATGCTTCAGAGGTTGGAGGAGCAGCAAAAGGCCATTCAAGCCTATACAATTGAGCACGATATAGTAGGTGGAATGCACCTGTCTCAAGCGCAGTGGAGAATGATTTCAACGTTGTGCAAGGTTCTGATGCCCTTTGAACTTGCCACACGTGAAGTCAGTTCAGACACTGCCAGCCTGAGTCAGGTCATTCCCCTCATCAGGCTTTTGCAGAAGAAGCTGGAGACATTGAAGGAGGAGCTAACACGGAGCGATTCCGCTAGGCATGTGGGACTTGTGGATGGAGCCCTTAATTCGCTTAACAAGGATTCACGGGTGGTCAATCTGTTGAAATCAGAGCACTACATTTTGGCCACCGTGCTCGATCCTAGATTTAAAGCCTACCTTGGATCTCTCTTTCCGGCAGACACAAGTCTGCTGGGGTTGAAAGACCTGCTGGTGACAAAATTGTCAAGTCAAGCGGAACGCGACCTGTCAACATCTCCTCCTTCACATTCTCCCGCAACTGGGGGTGCGAGGAAAAGGCTCAGAATTCCGAGCCCACCCGCTGGCGGTGATGCAGGGCAGTCTGGAGCGACTGCTGATGCGGACATCTGGTCCGGACTGAAGGACCTGACAACGATTACGGACATGTCGTCTACTGTCACTGCATATGATTCTCTCAACATTGATAGAATGGTGGAGGATTATATGAGTGACCGCATCCAAGTAGGCACGTCACACAGTCCGTACTTATACTGGCAGGAAAAAGAGGCAATTTGGAGGCCCTTGCACAAACTGGCTTTATTCTACCTAAGTTGCCCTCCCACAAGTGTGTACTCCGAAAGAGTGTTTAGTGCCGCCGCTCACCTTGTCAGCAATCGGCGTACGAGGTTACATCCAGAAAATGTGGAGAAGATGATGTTCATTAAAATGAATTATAATCAATTCCTCCGCGGAGACATTGACCAGCAGCAATTGCCTCCACAAAGTACACAGGGAGCTGAGATGGTGGATTCCAGTGGGGACGAATTGATAATCTGTGAGGAGGGGGATGTACACGGTGATATATCGGAGGGTGATGATGAGGTGGACATCTTGCCTCTGTAGAGCCAGTTTGTGCAAGGAGAGATTAATTGCTTCTTTTTTGGGGGGGGTCCAAACCAACCCGTCATATCAGTCACAGTCGTGTGGCAGACCCTGTCACTGAAATGATGGGTTGGTTAAAGTGTGCATGTCCTGTTTTGTTTATACAACATAAGGGTGGGTGGGAGGGCCCAAGGACAATTCCATCTTGCACCTCTTTTTTCTTTTCTTTTTCTTTGCATCATGTGCTGATTGGGGAGGGTTTTTTGGAAGGGACATCCTGCGTGACACTGCAGTGCCACTCCTAAATGGGCCCGGTGTTTGTGTCGGCCACTAGGGTCGCTAATCTTACTCACACAGTCAGCTACCTCATTGCGCCTCTTTTTTTCTTTGCGTCATGTGCTGTTTGGGGAGGGTTTTTTGGAAGGGACATCCTGCGTGACACTGCAGTGCCACTCCTAGATGGGCCCGGTGTTTGTGTCGGCCACTAGGGTCGCTAATCTTACTCACACAGCTACCTCATTGCGCCTCTTTTTTTCTTTGCGTCATGTGCTGTTTGGGGAGGGGTTTTTGGAAGGGACATCCTGCGTGACACTGCAGTGCCACTCCTAGATGGGCCCGGTGTTTGTGTCGGCCACTAGGGTCGCTAATCTTACTCACACAGCTACCTCATTGCGCCTCTTTTTTTCTTTGCGTCATGTGCTGTTTGGGGAGGGTTTTTTGGAAGGGACATCCTGCGTGACACTGCAGTGCCACTCCTAGATGGGCCCGGTGTTTGTGTCGGCCACTAGGGTCGCTTATCTTACTCACACAGCGACCTCGGAGCAAATTTTAGGACTAAAAATAATATTGTGAGGTGTGAGGTATTCAGAATAGACTGAAAATGAGTGTAAATTATGGTTTTTGAGGTTAATAATACTTTGGGATCAAAATGACCCCCAAATTCTATGATTTAAGCTGTTTTTTAGTGTTTTTTGAAAAAAACACCCGAATCCAAAACACACCCGAATCCGACAAAAAAAATTCGGTGAGGTTTTGCCAAAACGCGTTCGAACCCAAAACACGGCCGCGGAACCGAACCCAAAACCAAAACCCGAAAAATTTCAGGCGCTCATCTCTAGTTTTAAAAGTGGAGATGTTGCCCACAGCAACCAATCAGATTCTACTTATAATTTATATTTCACCTTCTAGAACAGGGCTGGCCAAACCAGTCCTCAAGATCTACTAACAGTTCACATTTTCCAGACCACCTAGCTGGTGCTCAGGTGTAGTCATTACTAATTAAGATGTGCTGCATTCATTCCTAACATTCCTAAGATCTACAGATCTCCAGGAGGACTGGAAAACATGAACTGTTGGTAGATCCCGAGGACCGGTTTGGCCAGCCCTGTTCTAGAAGATAATAGCTAGAATCTGATTGTTGCTTTGGGCAACACCCCACACTTTAGTAAATATACCCCATAGTGTCTGACTAGTATGTTATTTTATCTTGAATATTCAAGCAGTAGAGGTTTACTTATTATATTTATATTTATTTATATCTATTATATTTATGTTATGTATTTATATTTTTTTGTTTAAAAAATACATGTATCTTTGGAGTTGCACGTTTAGAAAAGATAAAATAAAAGATAAAATAGAGTTACTGTATATTTATAAGTATTTATATTAGATTAGACCAATCATTTATGCAGCAAATAAGCAGTTCATGCAATTCTGTGTATTTTCTCACAATTTCTTGATCGATGAGCAAATGATCCCCTATTTCACTCGTCACTCATGTAAAATGTTCATTCACAGGAAGCATATCAGATTCGGATTCAAAGCCTGGTGTCTGTGTTCTGCAAATGGTTACTTGTACCAAACCTTGGGGGTAATTCAGACCTGATCGCTGCAGTGCGTTTTCGCACAGCAGCCGATTATCAAATGACTGCGCATGCGCAACAGACAGCAGCGACAGGATGGTGCGAAAAGTTAGATTGTACGGACGTTTGCAAAATGATTGACAGGAAGAGGCTGTTTGTGGTTTGTAACTGACCGTTTTCTGGGTGTGTCCAGAAAAACACAGGCCTTCCAACTGTTTTTAGGGAAGGTGTGTGATGTCACCTCCGGCACCGATCAGCCTGATTTCTTCGCACTGTAGGAGTTACTCCTGGGCTGTGCACAGACTGCACACACTGGAAAAACCATTTGATGGTGAGTTAGTTGCGAACGGATTTGCAACTGTCCACTGACTGAGGGACATTTTTGCACGGCGTACACATGCGATCGCACACTTGCACGGGGGAAATTTACACTCCTCCTGGGCGTCGACTATCTGATCACCGGACAACAAAATTTGCAGCACATTATTCTGCAGTAGAAGAAGGGGGGTAATAGGCCCTACACACTGGCCGATTTTTTTGAAAGATAACGATCTCGTTCATATCTTTCAGTGTGGAGGCTCCAGCGATGAACGATGCGCGGCCCCGCGCTCATTCATCGCTGGTCCCCCATCGGCTGTGCATGCAGGCCAATATGGACGATCTCGTCCATATTTGCCTGCACTTCAATGGAGCCGCGTGACGGGGGGAGTGAAGAAACTTCACTCCCCCTGTCACTGCCCCCCCGCCGCCGGGGTCGCCCGTCGGCCGTATCCGCCGTCGGGCAGGTCGGCGGCGGATCGGCCAGTGTGTAGGGCCCTTAAGTCAGATCTGATCGCTGTGCTGCAAATTTGACCTTCACAATAATACTTTAGGCAATTACTGAATTGGTATTCACTCAAAGAAGCTGTGGTGGGCCACTTTTCACCAATACGCTTTCAAACATGATGTTAAATGCTTGGAAATTACGTGTTTTGGTAGCAAGTAGAGAAAAAAAAAGTAAACCAGCTTTTATCACAGCTGTAATTCAGAGATAAAATCACTCATGCACTTTTATTGACAGATCAATTGGTTGATAGGGAGGTTGAAAAAGGTGAAAGGCCAAGTACAAGTGTTCAACATTTTCATTTGTAGAATTCCAGATAAGTCTAAATGTTGCAAAGTTTGCCATAGACTCCATTTATTTGCAAAAAGTGCAATGTGAGTTTGCATCCAAAATGTTTTGGATAATATTTAGCCCATACATTAGTACTTACCTTACATTTACTACTAATTAATACTGCTAACATACTGTTAATACTCAATACAAATCAATATTGTTATTATTAGGGGTTAATTTGAATAACTTCATGTTTTCTTGTAAAAGTTGTTTTTTCTCCAAAATGATTTGCCACCAGATTTTTCTTAATTGGGTCAAATTTAGCCATCCCTCAAGAAATCTAAAAAAAAAATTAAACCGCTTCAGGTACCGGGCCAAAATGGGTTAAATAGTTAACTCCTAACACACTATTAAATTAATAGTCAAGTACCCATAACCATTACATTAAATGATAAACCCAACCATAGCAATAAAGTAAGTCCCCAGTCAGTCCTCCACCCCTACTACAATAAATAATTAACCTCCATCACACCAATAAAATAGTATCCATGTTCCTAACTCCTATTACATTAAATGGTTACCCCCCCCCCCCCCCCCCCCCCCCCAAAAAAAAAAAACAAAAAAAAAAAAACATTAATACATTCAAGCAGAGCCCAACACATCCAATACATTAAATGGTTAACCCCCACCACACTAATACATTTAATTGAATTTTTGCATCTTTCTATTGTAAGTAGCTTTGGCTACTGGATTGCAACACACTAGCACAGGTGTATCTATAATTGGTGCAGTCGTATGCTTGCAGACCCCGCCCCTCCCCCTGCCTTTTGCAAGTGGCATCATCTTTTGTCTAATTTATTTGGAAAAATGTAGTACAGATTCTGGAGCTGTGCGAAGACCTTCTATCTCCTGTGTAATTGCCAACTTCCAAAAATATCACACAAAAAAGATGGTGCTGCCGGCAAACGCTGGGGGGGGGGGGGGGGGAAGTCTGCTGAACGGCGGTGGGAGACGAAGCACATAGGTTTGCCCTAGGTGTTAATAGGCCTCTGCATACTAAAGGGTATATTCAATTAGCCCCTTTGCCCCGGGATAATCAATTGTCCCTGATGCCAGCAGTCATCTGCCATTTTTCTTCATGTCTGAGGCAGGTGAAAAAAAAATCCCTGATAACTAGCCCTGTCAGCCACACATATGTCCGGGAACTTACCCTATATCCTATGCGTTTTCTCACAAAAAATGTAACATTTTTCAGGTAAAAAAAAAAAAAAAAGACAGAGAATAATTGAATTGCCTGAAGCTAAACATCAACAATCGTGATAAACTCCACTGTTTTATTCTCCTGAAAGATTATCAAGGCCAATTGAAAATCCCCATAAATTAGATCTGTTACCAGATAATTACAGCACATCCTTAAGGGGGGTACACACCTACAGAAGATGTGTGCTGAGCAATCTATCACAGACCGCTCTGCACACTTCTCTCCCCCCGCTCAGCACCCAGCGCGATGTGTGCTGAGCGAGGATACGCTCACTTTACACCGCTGAAGTGAGCGAACTGCTAGACTGAACCTGCATGCAGGCTCAATCTAGCACCAGCGATAGCCGTATCGCTATTGCTGGGGGGGCATACACACGAGAGTTCCATGCTTAATTTCTAAGCAATCTAGTCAGATTGCTTAGATTTTAAGCAGGGATCTCTCCGTGTGTACCTCCCTTTAGGAATAGTTATTGCAAATCCCCAGAGATGACACAGATGAACTATTAGTGCCTGTATGGATGTCTGTGTCTTGGGTTAGATGTTTCCCATACAGTACAGTACATGTGTGTGTGGGTGTGTGCTGGGAGAGGGGAGGAGAGTGGATTACTCCTGCAGCCACAATGCTAAATCATTTGTTCTGGAGTAGGGATCATGTCCATTGTATTAAATGCAAGCTCCCATCAAATACTGTATTTCATACAACTAGTCATGCTATAAGTTTATCATGGGCAGTGCACAATGTAAACATACATGTGAGTATATGGCACGGATATCAAATCTTTGTCCTACCCAGATTAACCTTGGATAGGAATGAGCAAAGAGCAAACTGCTCGGTTAAAGAAATCCATGGGAGGAATTTGTTTATCTGAGGAGTAGCTTTATACAGCAGGCAAAGACAAATATTATCCTATACCATGTGCAAACAGCTCTGTAATGTCTGACACATTGTACTGGAAGTCACAGAAGGGGTACAGCCCTTCATCATTGCATTTATGCTGCTGGTAGCACAAGTTATCAAGAGGCAACACATAATAAGACGGACACACTGAACAAAGTACTCCCCTCTTTCAAACAATCTTGCCCCCATGTGTGTTCGGGGAGACATGGCATAATGGCCCTCCACCATCAGTGGATTATGTCATTAAGCCAAAGCTTAGGTGATATTGAGTGGTGATCACCAGATGATATGAGGGGGCTTTCTCATTCAAATCCGGGTGCCTCCAAATGAACTGGTGCAGTTATAAGTGTGATAGGGCACACAATGCTCTCTCACCCATGTACGCATATGTTTTCAATAGTGCAGGGTGATATTGTCTGAGGGGGGCATGGACATGCCTCCCCAGGTTTGGCCAAGCCCCTAGTACCTGAACCAGTGGCCAATCACAGCAGCCATGGCTATACCATATAGCCAAGAAGCTCTAGTGTGTTCAAACTGTTTTAAACATAGTCAAACCTGTTCTCCGTGGTCAAATGTAGCTATAATTTTAGTCTACTGTATCTAAAGTTTGAGAATTTACAGCAACTGTGTGAGGAATGAGGATGAGGATCTACTTTTTTCTCAGCAGTTCAGACTGACACCAGACAAATCCAATTTTGAGACCCCAGTAGATTTCTGAATGGCTGTCGTACTTCCATCATCACTGGGATATTTTAGTCCGATTAGAAATATTTCTGGAACTTCCTTATAATAAATCCTATCAGGCATGGAAGTCATTTTGGAATAAGTGCTGCAGCAATAGCTAGACATTACAGTTGCACAAACCAGGAAAAACATCAATGAACAGGATCAGGAACAGATTTGAGATTAGAGATCATATGTTCTTTATTATGTTTTGCCTGAGTTTCAGGATACAATGTCATCTGAACTTTATTTTTTTCTGAAGTTTCCTGTACAGTAACTGTTTATTTTTTCAGGACACTAAATGTGATGTTTGTGTAACCTAGCAAACAGGGTGACTCTATCGGAATTTAAATATCCGCCTAGTATTACTTTAATATGAACTGGTTTCTTTAGGAGGCAAATAAGGTCAGGAACATGAAGGACTCAATGAGCTGAAATGCTAACATAGGGGCTCACTGAGTCAGAGGGATCTTTGCCTTTCTCCCTACCCCAGCTCTAGAGATGGCCTTCGATCAACGATGCTTTATGGTAGATGTTGAATACTGTCGCCATCGATGGGAGAGAACCAGATTGTTTCCTTCCATCAATGGCACAGCATAACCAAATATATATATATTTTTTTTACAAGATGCTGGGATACAAAGCATAACTCCACCCCGGAACTGCTAAGCCACACCCATCGGCTGTGATTGGCCCATGGGTCGGTCACTAAAAGAACAGGGATGAAACCATCGATGGTCTCCCATACCATAATTGGTTACAAATTACAATCTATGGACACACACAGATTCACCATCAATGGCAACCATCAGTAGTGAACACACCGATGGCCATCCTTACCAGCCCACGCTACTGTGGCCACACCTCAGTGATTAGGCCACACACCCTGACTTTACCGGGTGCCTGGCTATTCTCTCTACAGCCCTGGAAACTGATGATGACAGATGAGTGACTGTGGATGGAAAAACAGTGGCGTTCTGCTTAAAGCCACATGGATCCACACATTAGCCCTATGGAAACTGGCATTAGGTAGTAAATCAGGTTTCCGCTGTTTTACAGAAACACAGCCACTTTGCATCTGACTAAGAATCTGCCCCAAAAAGTCTGTAGTAAAGGCCCATTTGCTCCTTAAGAAAATACAGCAGTCGCTCAAGGTACAGTAAACATATCTAAGTATGAGGATCAAGGCCTCTATAGTATTTATCACAGGGAGAAGAGCCTTCATTAGTATTAAACTCCCCATCACCTGATGAATGCCCCCTCCCGGCAAAGAAAGGGCAAAACCATACCACCTTAACCCTTACAAATGAAGACACGGAGACTTGCATAAGGGGAAAGTAAGGTTAGTTTATTTATTTTAAACTAAACTATTTAAGGTGTAACTAAACTAGCATAACTCTAATACTGAATGAAATAGAAAGAAGAAAGTATGGTGGCTCAGAAAGAACGGCCCCCACAGTGCAAGATCGTCAACTGCATACACACCAATTTACCACAGGGGTGGTGCACAGCCAGACCCCATAACCATGCCCAAGGTATCCACCACCCACCCCAATGACACAACAACATGAGGCCCACCTGGAGCGGTGGTGCCGCTGACCCCAGTAGGATAAAATCAGCCTAAGACATGTATTGGAGGGGAAAGCACCTCAAGCCCAAAAGACAGATGGCAACTGCAACCGTTCTTTCCCGCCACAAAAGCTGACACCAACAACATAACAACTACACATGGGAGGGTGGGTAACATCCACGAGGAAACAATTCCCTAAGATGGATTCCTAGAGCAATCCTGAAATGGACCTAAAAAACACCACCCCCTATCTCCAACTCTATAGGCTAAGCAGACCTCACCCCACCTCACAACAAAGCCTCCCAGAAACCATTAACCCTTCCCTGCCCGGGGAAAAGCAATCCCAGGTTCGGGTGTTTAATCTCCTCCATGCATATAAAATGCACTTTATCCTACTCTCCCTATTTAAAACAAGACCTGCAACTGGCTATAGCTATCATTGGCAATATCCTTTGACGATAGTCTCCTTCAACAATTTAACATTTTTTTATTTAACCTTTTTTCTTTTTTGTGGAATCTGCTGCTGGAAGCCCAAGTCCAGACTTCTAGTACAATGTGCATGTGTAAGTACCCATGTCAGGGCAGGTGGTGTTTGTGGATCCGTTGGACTCAGTCCAACCTGTAAACGCTGGTTTACTTACAGGACTAAAAAGCATATACCTTAAACACACTTGATACACTTTAATATTGAGCCGCTGCGGCCGCAGTAATTAACCTTTCACCTTTATATTATTTACAAACCTTACATACACAAGGTCGCACAGTGTACGCACTCTGCGTATGTACGCCAAAAGGGCGTAGGGACTACACAGTTTGCGTACACAGGCCTATACGCTGTTAGCACAATGCAGCAGCCCGAGTGGCTGTAAATACACTTTAAACCTTAGCAAGGAAATGGAACACGACACCAATTGTAATTCAAAACTAGGTTGGGGTCTAACCCACCAACGGTTCTTTACTTGCAGGGGGTAACAATATAAACAATACAATACAATAGAATAATGGCTACAGTCAATGGTGCATACTTGTTTGGTTTTCGCCTGCGCTTCCCAGTCTGGTCCTCAGTCATCAGGGTAGATGAAGATGACCTTAAGAGTCTGTGTGTGACCAGGCATGCAGCTGGCTCTTTTATACAATCTTCCAAAACCTAACACAATGGATACTGTAATCTATTTGTCCATTGGACACAGGGATGGTCATTTACAGTACAGGAGAGGTCATAGGTTGGTTTGAATAGGTGGGCGATGTCTGTTCCAGATGCACTTGTGGGTGGTCTCCTCTGGGTTCCCGCCGCATACCAAATGTACAGTGAATACAGTTTATATTTATATTCTGCTCCTGCGCATAACTATTCGCAGGAGCGTGCGATATTCTGCAAACCAACACCGGAATATTTCCCTTAATATACCCTACAGCTGGATACCAAACACCACCTTATAACCTTGTTCTGTCCTCTCCTATCCTGTAAAGGTGAATCCCTTTGTTCTGATACCATTTAAACTGTTGTAACTTTCTGGTGTGATGCAGGGAGACTATGTGTACATTGTGCACTATTTGGATTAAATATGTAATGTGTTTTTATGGCTTTTCCATGCGACTACAAACACTACAGTAAATAATCATACCACGCGCTAATACACAGGACCGCGGGAGCGACCATACGCAAATTGCGAATATGTGCACGCACAGCAGGATAAGTACGCGCACGGGGGCCATCTGTGTGTAGTTTGTACGTGATGTGTGTATTGCAATATTTTTCGACTTCGACAAACCGAAGAAGCAGATGCCCCTGAGTGCTGGAAACAAGACGGACAAAGGTTATTCCTTTTCATATATTTATTGAGGACAACAGATATGAATGAGACTGTAGGGAGCTGGGGCTAATTAGTTCAGTACTGGGAAACAAGTTACTGAATGATATGAGGCCGAGGTTGTGTAACTGTGAAGAATGTTCGTAGGTTGATATAAGGACGAGACTGAAGAATTGTGAAGACGCGTTTGTAGAAAGATGCGATGGCAAGGCTGAAGAACTGTGAAGACTGATTGCTGGAAGGTATGAAGACGAGGATGAAGAACGATGAACACTGGATGCTGGATGATATGAAGACGTAGATGAAGTACTGTGACAACTGGATGCCAGATGATTTGAAGACGTGGATGAAGAACTGAGAAAACTGAATGCTGGCGAACCACCACGGGGATCCTGCGGAATCCAAAGGCACCGGTGGGAGAGCGGGCGACTGTGACCGCACACGGGAGCACTGGCGGGGCGTTGTACAGCGAGAGTCGGCAGAGGACTCTGAGAACCAGACGGGACCAATTAACCGGAGATGCACAGAACAAGCTGCGGGAGCACAGAGCTAAGGCACAGAGTAACTACAACAAAGCACTGACACAGAATGCAAAATTCCCAGCCTACTTATAGGCAGCAGGGAATCAGGATTGGCTGTCACTCACCCATCACGCTCATTGGTGCTGCACTTTGGTCTCCAACATGGCCGCCCCTATACTGCAGACACAAAGGGAAGCTTCGGCCACTAGATCCTCCCTCCTGCCTCCAGGAAGCCGTCACTCCCGCTGCCGACCACGCCGCACTCCCCTGCAGCCCAGCGCTGCAGACAGCCAACCGAGCCTGGACGGACCCCAGAACCCGCCGCCGCAGTGGTAAGTACCACGGCCTGACACCCCAATGCTGAGTCACGTATGAACACGGAGGTCCTGGACTGGCCGCTGCAGAGGTAAAAGTGCTCCTTGGTCCTTGGAGAGGAGTGACGCTGATTGTGACAGATCAGATTGGATTTTGTCAAGGCATAATGATAAATAGACTCCTGATAGAATCAGTGGCAAAATTCAGCATGGGTTGTAGATATGGGAAAAATTGCACACCTACAACCCATTACTCTAACATGCTGGAGGACACCCAACACAGAGTAAGTCTTGCCCCACCCCGCAAACATGCGAGCGCATTGCAAAACAGCAATGCTCTTGCATGTTTAGGGTTGCCCCCTGCCTACGCAGCCTAGCTGATCGATGCGGCTGCGTGTGATATCACGCATCCACTGCAACATGCCCCAGCAATACTCTGGGAATTCCACTGTTACGAACTTCACCCCTCTGAGCATCGACGCCCACAAAACGTGGCGATGACGCCCCGTCCCCCTCCAGGTCTTAGACTGCGATCTAAAGCTGAATTAGCCCCTTAGACATATGTCAGCCTTTGGGGTGTATAACCTGCACAGCCACATTGGGCTCCTTTCTGTCTCGGGGCCTAATTTATGTTAGTACAGACATGCTTTAGCAGGTGGGACTTTCTCGGCTTCGTATCTACTGATATTAGCAAGTAAAACTGCTGCCCAGAAATTAAAAGAGATGCCCACCGAAGCTATCACAGACTCATTTGCAATTGCATACACATTTGCAGCCTCTACGCAAAACAAGGCACATCCTGTCTAAGGGTCGGCTTATGGCTATGTAGACTGGACACTGCAGTAGTGACACAGGCGCCATGTTTTTGCACATGTGAGCTTGCAGCCTACGGCAGATACATGTTCCAAAAACAGCATTGACTCACCTGCGTTTTTGCAACCACTCCCCATTAACACCTCCAAAAAGTGATTTCCTGTCAGTCACTTTCCCATGAAATCTTCATTGCGAGCAGGAACACAGCAGCACCTTGGCGCATGCGCAATGCGATCGCAGCACATGCACAGTCTGACGATAATTGCTCACTTGCGTGCCCATCTGCATAGCGTACAACAGGAATTAGGCCAGTAATCACAATTTACTAAAGTGTAGATTTCCAAAAGAACTGATTTTGGGGCGATATTACATGTGATTTGGAAAATGTGAGAGTTACTAAAGGTCAAATGGCAATGAAATGATTTTAAAACAGTCATGCCAATTTCTCAAGTAGAAGGTGTGAGTTATGAATGTGGGCACAATTAAATATTATCTTAAGGGCAAAAGTATTTCTTAATTATATAAATGGGTCAATATTACTGTAAATTGAGTTTTAAAACACAATGGAGCATATGTAAGAGGTTTGCCGGAGGTGCGGGATGCCGTCTGATCTTGGATGTTTTTTTTAAAGCGGCAATCATTTGCAAGGCATGGTTTTGTCTTGTAAATGATTGCCGCTTAAAAGAAAACCTCTGAGATCGGTCGACATCCCACATCTCCCGCAATCTCGGACCCTCTTACATATGCCCTAATATATTTTATTCATGATATTTAAATTAAATCTAATTTATGATGTTTAAAGGGAAATATATTTATTCCTTTACTTCTTTCTTATTTCTTTCATGGGGGCACTATTAATAGTACTTATCATCAGTTGATTTTGATATAAACAATAAATCAACAATACTTAGGGGCAGATTCTATTAGCTGTGGTGTTTCCCACACGGCTAAAGCTCTGGGTTTTACATTTGGAGGTATTCAATCATTAGGCTATTTCTCCGTGTGGTAAAGCAATGGCTAACATGTATTAACCCATAGACTAAAGGGCCCTACACATTTAACGATCCGCCGCCGAGCTGCCCGACGGCAGATACGGCCGACGGGCGACCCGGCGGCAGATACGGCCGACGGGCGACCCGGCGGCAGTGAAGTTTCTTCACTCCCCTCGTCATCCAGCTCCATAGAAGTGCAGGCAAATATGGACGAGATCGTCCATATTGGCCTGCATGCACAAGCGACGGGGCACCAACGATGAACAAGCGCGGGGCCGTGCATCATTCATTGCTGATGCCTCCACACTGAAAGATATGAACGATCTACCAGTATGTAGGGCCTATTAGGGACAAGGGGCCCAGAGGGCGTATTTAATGCAGATTGTTCCTCATAGCTCCTAATGGGCCCTACACACTTAGCGATTACACTGAAAGATATGAACAATCTCGTTCATTAATGAAGGAGATATTGTTCATATCTTTCAGTGTGTATGCAACAACGATGAACGAAGCGTGGCCCCGCGCTCGTTCATCATTGGTGCCGGGTCGTTTATACATGCAAGCCAATATGGACAATCTCCATATTAACATGCAAGGCTATGGGGCCGGGTGACGGGGGGAGTGAAGAAACTTTGCTTCCCCCGTCCATCCCAACCCCCGCTCACTCCCCCCGGACCCCTGTAGGGCCCTTAAGGCTGCAAGGAAAAATCTGCATTAAGGACCTAATTCAGGTCTGATCACAGCAGAAAATTTGTAAGGTAATAAAATGGGTATGGGACATCAGTGTCTAGGTCGACACACATTAGGTCGACACCTATTGGTTGACAGTGACTAGGTCAACACATGAAATGGGTTGAAACTGGCATTAGAACAAGGTCGACATGGGAAAAGGTCGACATGGGTTTTCTCTGTTTTTTGTGTGTAGTTTTCTCCGTAAAGTGATGGGGAACCCCAATTAGTGCACCGTGTCCCCTTGCATGGTGAGTGAACTTTGGGCAAGGTACTGTTGTTACCATTCCCAATTGTAGTCCACGTGGATCGAAAAGTTAAAAAAATGTAAAAATTTTTTTTCATGTTGACCTTGTTCATGTCGACCTAATGGATGTGTCAACCTATTTCCTGTGTCGACCTAATGTGTGTCGACCAATAGATGTCGACCTAATGTGTGTCGACCTAGAGTCTGGATACCGGACAAAACCACGGGTGCTGCAGGGTTGGCAGATATAACATGTGCAGAGAGAGTTAGATTTGGGTGTGGGGGGTCATTCCGAGTTGTTCGCTCGCAAGCTGCTTTTAGCAGCTTTGCACACGCTAAGCCGCCGCCTACTGGGAGTGAATCTTAGCTTATCAAAATTGCGAACGAAAGATTAGCAGAATTGCGAATAGACACTTCTTAGCAGTTTCTGAGTAGCTCCAGACTTACTCGGCATCTGCGATCAGTTCAGTCAGTTTCGTTCCTGGTTTGACGTCACAAACACACCCAGAGTTCGCCCAGACACTCCTCCGTTTCTCCAGCCACTCCCGCGTTTTTCCCAGAAACGGTAGCGTTTTTTCGCACACACCCAAAAAACGGCCAGTTTCCGCCCAGAAACACCCACTTCCTGTCAATCACATTACGATCACCAGAACGAAGAAAAAACCTCGTAATGCCGTGAGTAAAATACCTAACTGCATAGCAAATTTACTTGGCGCAGTCGCACTGCGGACATTGCGCATGCGCATTAGCGACTAATCGCTCTGTTGCGAGAAAAAAATAACGAGCGAACAACTCGGAATGACCCCCGTGGTGTGTTCAATCTGCAATCTAAATTGCAGTGTAAAAATAAAGCAGTCAGTATTTACTCTGCACAGAAACAAAATAACCCTCCCAAATATAACTCTCTCTGCACATGTTATTTCTGCCCCATCTGCAGTGCACAGTGCCTATTAGCTAACAAATTTGCTGCTGCGATCAGATCTGAATTAGGCCCCACGTGCAGCCTCTGGGGATTACTGTGCAGGGTAGTGACACTAGTAGAATAGCTCAGGGCAAAATTAATTTGCCCCTTTAAATATAATTTATATGGAAACTTAAAAAAAAAATTCTAAGTAATACAATAAACATACATTTAGATATATTTAATATTTTGTTAGGTTATGTCAATTATGTTCATGTGTATTTAGAGGGTGCCTGCCCCGTGCTTTGACCTCACCCTATGCCACCTCTGTTGCATGAACTCCTTCTCGGATGAGCAGCAGATGATAATGAAGTGGCTGGTATTCTCCCCGCATCGCTGTCAGTAGATGAATGCTAGGACATAAAGTAATTGCTTAATTATGCCACTGCAGTAATCACAATTGCCCCTGTTAAGGCATTCAGTGCTCCAGTCATTGCCACAAAACTATTGTCCATTTGCTCCAGGGCATTAGCTATTCTCCGTTGTTTATGTGTGTGTTGGCTTTGGCAACGTATATCATGTTTTAAACTGTGAGACTATTTGACAGATCTGCCTGTTTTGTTATCAGCAGCACCTGATTGCAGCCAGAGCATTGGACATTTCTTTGACAAGGAAGCTTTGCTTGTTCCTCTGTCCTTTTCCCGGGGGAGAAACCAGGATGTGCTGAATCCACGTCTACCAAATCAAGAATTATTAAGTGTGTGTAGATAGATAGTTATGAACTGAGCACCTGGAACTCAGGTAAGTGGGGGCAACTGGGGAGTTACAGTACTCACAAGTGAAGCTGCAGCTAGTTATGAATGACCGCACCAAGGCCTACTCTAACACCTGACTGTTACTCCCCCCAGTGGTCGGTTGGTACCTGCAGAGCTAGACTCCGATGCCCCCAGGTCTTACAAGTTAACAAGGCACTAACTGAGACTGCAAATGAATAAGGGGGAAGCTAACTAAGACTAGCGTGACTACCAATGGGAGAGAATACTGAAAGGACAACAAACAGATTATGGCCCTCATTCCGAGTTGTTCGCTCGTTCTTTTTCATCGCAGCGATTTTCCGCAAACTGCGCATGCGCAATGTTCGCACTGCGACTGCGCCAAGTAAATTTGCTAAGAAGTTTGGTATTTTACTCACGGCATTACGAGGTTTTTTCTTCGTTCTGGTGATCGTTGTGTGATTGACAGGAAGTGGGTGTTTCTGGGCGGAAACCGGCCGTTTTATGGGAGTGTGTGAAAAAACGCTGCCGTTTCTGGGAAAAACGCGGGAGTGGCTGGAGAAACGGGGGAGTGTCTGGGCGAACGCTGGGTGTGTTTGTGACCTCAAACCAGGAACGAAACTGACTGAACTGATCGCAGTGGCAGAGTAAGTGTCGAGCTACTCAGAAACTGCTTAGAACTTTCTATTCGCAATTTTGAGAATCTTTCGTTCGCAATTTTGCTAAGCTAAGATTCACTCCTAGTAGGCGGCGGCTTAGCGTGTGCAATGCTGCTAAAAGCAGCTTGCGAGCGAACAACTCGGAATGAGGGCCCATGTGCGGCGCGGCCACTGAAATCCCAACATAGGAACCAAGGCACAGACTGAGGAAAGGGTTCTTAACACAAACAAATTATACGTATCACAATGCACAGAGTGTTGAAAGCAATGACACTGAATATACAAGTGATTGTGAATGCAGCAATGCATAAGATGTAATAAGCAACTAGATAAACTGTGAAAGTAACAATGCTCAAAGATGTTATAATACAGAAATGCAGGCAAAACAGTGTTTGTGTGGAAACCTCACAAAAACCTGAACACAAGGCTGGCTGGATCTGGTCAGGTAATCAAACGAGCAAGGTCTCCGGGTCACAGGTACAACACAGGTAGACAGGATCTCTAACAAGCTGACAAGTTCACACTGAAGCAGGAACTATCACCAGCCATTTGGGAGAGGCCAGGAAGGGAATATAAATGGTGCTGCACCAATCAGAACCCAGTAATTAGATATTAATGAAATGACGTGCATCTGTGCTGCGGTACATCCACAAGATGGATGAAGAGTCGCACAGACGCTTATTTGCATTTAATATTTTTTATTTTTTATATATAATGTATGTCCTTTCCCTTATATTCAATAATATCGATGTGTACCTTTTATCTATTGGGAGGTGCTCCAAGGAATAGCGTAAGTATAGAGACTCAAAAGAAGAAAGAAGATTCCCTGTAGTGGGCACACTCGGACAAATATACCTTCCTAAAGTCAAATATCTATTATGATAGATGACCACAGATTCTAAAATATAACTTTTATTATAATCTCTAAAACATGAGCGAAATATAGGGGGTAATTCCAAGTTGATCGCAGCAGGAAATTTTTTAGCAGTTGGGCAAAACCATGTGCACTGCAGGGGGGGGGGCAGATATAACATTTGCAGAGAGAGTTAGATTTGGGTGTGGTGAGTTCAATCTGCTATCTAAATTGCAGTGTAAAAATAAAGCAGCCAGTATTTACCCTGCACAGAAACAAAATAACCCACCCAAATCTAACTCTCTCTGCACATGTTTATATCTGCCTCCCCTGCAGTGCACAGTGTTTTCCAGTGCATCACCACATATAGAAATAAAGGAAAATATATATGCTATATACAACACTGAAATAAATAACTGTCCTATTATGAATAAAAGCTGTATGATAAATGTGACATAAGGAAACCAAACACTAAACGTGTGTGCGACTGATATGTGAACAATTTATATGGGCGATTGTCAACTGAGCACCTCTATTATAACATCAAAGAAATAACTGTTCCACTATTAATGATAAATATTAGCTGTATGGTGAATGCAGGATAAAAATCCCACCATATGCGTGTGTAATTGATGTTAAGCAGAACTGAGTATTTTTATTATAATATCAAAGAAATAACCATTATAAATATTAGCTGTATGGTGAATGCACGATAAAAATCCTACAATATACTATGTGCAATTCATGTAGATCAGGGCTGGCCAAACCGGTCCTCGAGATCTACCAACAGTTCATGTTTTCCAGGCCTCCTGGAGATCTGTAGAATTGTCAGTTAGGAATGAATGCAGCACATCTTTATTAGTAATGACTACACCTGTGCACCAGCTAGGTGGTCTAGAAAATGTGAACTGTTGGTAGATCTCGAGGACTGGTTTGGCCAGCCCTGATGTAGATATATGAATTACAAACACGACTCACAGCCATTCAGAAAGGGGTACTATCAATAGCAGTGACACACACACATAATATGTGAAGAGAATGAGAATAAGCCCCAACTGTCCGTGAATTTTTCTTTATTAGACAGCAATAAGGGGAGCCTAAGGAGAAAATCAATACACACTAGTCATTTATATAGCTATTCATTTAGGAAAGCAGCATAGGGACATTAATCCCCCAAGCAGCAAAAATATATACATTTTTATATTCATATTAGGCACTTTGATAAATATTGGCCCACCATTGATAACCTAGTGTATTTAGTCAGTGATGCGCACACTGGCAACACGGAGTTAAAATTACAATAGTGGTGGTGCAATTAAATTATATGTAAGAGCTGCTCACTTCCAGATACAATTGTATCATTGCAAGACACCTGGCAACTTATATTGTTACAAATATTGAAACACTGTTTAAAACACTGGAGATAGTGAAGAAATATACAATTACAGTGGTCAAGCTTTTTAATTCACTATATTTAATTTGTTCACAATTTAATTCACATGCACTATATTTCGCTCATGTTTTAGAGATTATAATAAAAGTTATATTTTAGAATCTGTGGTCATCTATCATAATAGATATTTGACTTTAAGAAGGTATATTTGTCCGAGTGTACCCACTACAGGGAATCTTCTTTCTTCTTTTGAGTCTCTGCACATCCACAAGACACAGCTAGACTAGTTACCCAGCAACCAGGAACGCTGTCTGCATATAGCGTCCCGGTTGCTAGGTGCTCGGCGTCTCCCAGTCCCCCCTGCGATAGCATTGCTAGGCACAGGGCGGGAACCGGAAGCACCGGCTGACGGCAGAAGTGCAGTGTCCCTGTCGCTTGGCAACGGCCGGGACCTGCCTCCTTCACGAGCTGTGCTGCGGCTGATAACACAGACAGACAGAGTGACTTTAAGAGAGGAGGAGGCCCGTGTTCAGCCTCCTCCATTCGGGCCCCCTCCTCTGTAGAGTGCTGTAGAGTCTGAGCCCTAGAGGGCATGCGCAGATCTCCGGGAAAATGACACGGTGGCCATTTTCCCTGAGATTTCTCTACTGCGCATGCGCAGAACTCCGTGAAAATGGGTGGTGAGCCATTTTCACTGTGTTCTAATAGCGCTGCAGATGCTGGAGCTGGACTTCGGAGGGGTGAGTATTTTAAAAATGGGTGCAGTGTGTGTGGTGGGGGTCCCCCTCTGGACTCAGGGGCCCGTGTGCACTGCACACACTGCACCCATTATAGAAATGCCAGTGAGACAGACGTATAGACAGACATGTAGGTAGGTAGATAGATAGATAGATAGATAGATAGATAGATAGATAGATAGATAGATCATATGTTTTTCCTTTATTGAATAGGTGTACTTGTACTCACCAGCCCACTTGAAGATGACTTTATATAAGTTACCTTGGCTTCTCTGCCTGTATATTGTACGGTAAAACAAATACACTGTCATTTTAGGTATATGATATTGAAATATGAGCTGTTTCTCAAATGCCAAGTTGTACACAAACCTGAGCTTCCCTAACATGCACTTAGGGCGGGATGTAATGCTGCCCTGAGTTCGGCAGCTGTGAGGGTTGCCCGCTGAACTTGGGCAGCATACATCCCACCCTTAGTTTCATAACTATCATCATGTTCAGTGAGCACTTGCACTAAAACTATCCTTGGTGCAAAAGACGTGACTGAAATCAAGCCTAACTACGGGCATGCACAATGCGTATGCAGCACTAAGTGGAGATGTGACTCAGTTGCGTATGACTAATACTGGCCATACACTAATATGATATTGAATAGGAATGTACGATTTAGATGCGACATATGATGCATTTCATGCACATCGTACGTGTTTTGGGTATGATTATGATGCGACGGGCAGCCCCGTGGGTCAAATGTCGCATCCACAGATCATACGTGCAGCTAATATTATCCGTCGTAATCGCATGCACATCGTACCTTGTTTTATGCACATAAAATACACCATATATGATCAGCATCATTACTGAGTGGCATTTCCTTGTAATCACATGCTTTTTGTGAGGCACACAATCGATTGATAGATTAATGCTTCATCGTATGCACATAAAACATCAAATCGTGTACTAGGTGCTCCCGGGGGGATTGAATGGAAATTGTATGAAGAATCGGATCGGATGCTGGTCGTCATAATGTATGGCTAGATTTAGCATCACCAGTTATTTGCATTTGTTCTACTCCGGTGAATGTGCAGTGAGAAAATATACACTATAGATCGGCAAAGCCAACTTGTGCACTACTCTTTGTCGCCCTTAGGACTTTCATCACTGCCACACATCACATGTTGTTTGAGGTTTCAGCCTCAAGACTAAAAAATCTGTGGTTTGTGGCTGAAAACGAAAATGAATTTAAGTAAATATTCCCACTAGACCAGGAATTATTGCTTGCTGTGCCCACAAACATCTTTAATATTTAGAGGTACTTTACAAACCCCACAATCATTCCTGACACCATAGGATTGTCTTTCCTGATAACCAGGAATACTTATAATCTATTATAATATATATTCTTTAAAAAAACAAACCAAAATATATATAATCATCCAGATGATTATGGTACACTTACTCAGAGTCGGACTGGCTCACAGGTGTACAGGAAATATCCGCAGTGGGCACTGCTTCCTCCTTTAGAGGTCAGGTTCCAGACCATGCACTCAAATTATACATTGTTAGTTACTCTACTTGGGGGGATCAGTAATACCCCTTTCACACAGCACAAATAACAGGTATCGACTCGGTATATTGCCGGGTCGACGCTTGTCGCTGTGCGGGGGGAAATGGGTCACTGAAAAATTCCCAGATCACCTGACCCGGCAATTCAACTCGGGAATAAAGCAGGGTTATTGCCGTGTGATTCCCAGGTCAGGTGCAGTGTGAACAGGTTGCCGGGTCGATACGACCCAGGACTCGTTCACAGCATAGGCAGAGGTGGCGTGGAGATGATCTCATCTGCCTCCGCACCCACCCCCAATGCTGGCTTTGCCCCCCCCCCCCCCGCCTGTGATGGCAACCCGACCCAGCATATTGCTGGGTTGGGAAGCCAATGTGAAAGGGTCTAATGCCAGGTCGCACCCGGGAAGGACCTGTTTCCAATTCCAGGATGTGACCCGGCATTGCGATGTGAAAGTGGTATTACTTGGTGGAGCAGGATCATGGATGTACTTGGTTGCTTGGTTTGTTTCAGTGGAAACTACACCAAAATCACCCCTCCTGACAATTAAAGTGGATGGTCCTGAAACACCCCTGTCATCTCCTTGTTCTTTACATGTCCTCTGCTGTAGTGTGTTCTCCAGCCCCGTCTATCTGTATACTCTGAGCATATTACAAGGCAACTCCATAGACACTGTAAATCATAAATCAGGATCCTACTGTAAAATTACATTAAATTGAATAAAATCGAACCTCTCCATTACACATATTACTGCTGTAGTCGCTGTATTAATGGAAAAGGTAATACTGTAAGTCATGTGGTCAGACCGTTAATGATTTCATAACAGTTTTTTGTATTGTAATTATAGGGGGTAAGTATTGTGCAATAAACAAACATTAGTGTTTCTGAATAGTGACCTTATTGTGCAACCTATCATATAACTAATCAGTTGTTTAACCAGTTATCTGAAGTGTTAATTACACGTATATATTTAGAGATTGAAATTATTTGGAAGAAACAAGGAAGAAGTAATTTCCATAGAAACATATTTTCGCAGATTCTAAATACCAGATACACTGTCAGATTCACAGACTAAAAATCTGATTTGAAGCTAATTTTACATATGTTTTCAATATTTTATGAGCATTTCTGTAAAGTTAATTATAAACTACTGTCATACTTGCCTATTATGTAATGCTCCAATTTAAGAGATTCTGGAGGAATGATGGAGGTGGGGGGTGTAGGGAGCACCATGAATCGTGTCAACGGACCACCTGGTCTTTTTTAAGTGGTTTTGAAAAATTACCTAAAAAAAAGAAAATTCAACTGATACTGTAGGCATTTATCTAATAACGGGACTGGTTCAGAGGTGGACAGTATGCCTGATGCAGCGATACACAGTATGCCTGAAGCAGAGGTGGGCAGTATGATTGATGCAGAGGTGGACAGCATGCCTGATACAGAGGTGGATAGCATACCTGATGCAGACTTGGACAGTATGCCTGATGCCAAGGTGAACAGTATGCCTGAATCAGAGGTGGGCAGCATGCCTGATGCAGAGGTGGACAGCATGCCTGATGCAAAGGTGGACAGCATGCCTGATGCAGAGGTGGGCAGCATGCCTGAGGACGAGGTGGACAGTATGCCTGATGCAAAGGTGGGCAGCATGCCTGATGCAGAGGTGGGCAGCATGTATTATTCAGAGGTGGACAGCATGCCTGATGCAGAGGTGTACAGTATGCCTGATGCAGAGGTGGACAGCATTCCTGATGCAGAGGTGGACAGCATGCCTGAATCAGAGGTGGACAGCATGTATTATTCAGAGGTGGACAGCATGCCTGATGCAGAGGTGGACAGCATGCCTGATGCAGAGGTGTACAGTATGCCTGATGCAGAGGTGGACAGCATGCCTGATGCAGAGGTGTACAGTATGCCTGATGCAGAGGTGGACAGCATGCCTGATGCAGAGGTGGGCACCTTGTCCTCAGGCATGCTGGACAGCATGCATTATTCAGAGGTGAACAGCATGTCTGATGCAGAGGTGTACAGTATGCCTGATTCAGGGGTGGACAGTATGCCTGATCTGATGCAAAGGTATACAGCATGCCTTATGCAGAGGTAGACAGTATTCCTGATTGAGAGGTGGACAGTTTGTCTGATGCAAAGGTGTACAGTATGCCTGATGTAGAGATGGACAGCATGCCTGATGCCGAGGTGGACAGTATACCTGATTCAGAGGTGACAGCATGCCTTATGCAGAGATGGACAGCATGCCTGATGCCGACCTGGACAATATGTTTTACGTAGAGGTGGATAGTATGCCTGATGCAGAGGTGGACAATTTTTGCAGTTGTACTGTGCAAGTGTCAGAGTTGCACTGTGCATGCTTCGCGATGATTTACCATTGGCGTTTGCAGTGAGAATTTGAATGCAGAGTGATGGATGGTCAGTGTACATTTATTGGAGGTATTGAAGGGGTGGCTAGTGAAATGCAGGTGTGTAACGGACAGCAACAACATCTGTGTATGCTACTGCAATGGCTCTGGTGGCATAGTTCTGACATACATTCTGAGCAGCCATAAGCCTCGAAGCCAAGAAGCGCCCATCAGTTTTCCACCACATTTCTGATACAGACCCAATCACAGCAGCTCATTTGTGCGTACGCTCTGTGTAATGCATGCATCATAGCGATTTTCAGAACATTTTGTGCATGTACAGTTGCAAACGTTCAACTACGTGGATATCGGCATCGTGTGTGCACAATCTGGGACACAGACCAGCAACTTAGACTGAAACATAAGCTATAACCAGCAGGATGGAGCTGCCTTATAACAGAGTGGAACCCGAGATTGACAGTAATGAGAAGGCCCATAATAATGAATAATCTCCTGCAGCTGCACTGTTGCACGTACTCCTGGCATCGTGAGCGCTAGGCACCCGGAGGTGCTGTAGCTGTCCTGCATCCCAGTTGTCTAGCAACCAGCAGGATCATGGGACCTTGCGGCAGGATGATGCAGTGTCCTGTTGCCTAGCAACAACCGAGACCCATCGCGGAGATAAGCCGCAGTCGCAGCTTGCAATATATAGTAGGGATCACAAGTTGAAGGTCACTTCATACCCCATTCTTGAAATATATTATTTTACTTTTTGGCTGGATTGTTTAGCATGGGAGATAAACCACTATGTGTTGAAGTTCATCCAGGGATCCTTTTGAGAAGATTACATTTTCTACTGGGCTGCAAAACTACACCCCTTGCTATTAATTATGCCAATTACTCGAGTGGCGCCAATCTGAAACTTTGTACAATATTACCAGAAATAACATAGGTTAAAGATCTGGAGTCAGATTTGCTTTACTATTTGTGTTTCAAGATACCATTTCACAATGAACTTTATTTTCAGCTACAGTTTCCTCTAGGCTACAGTACATTTCATCTTTAACATGGTAAGCAAACACCTTCTTGGGAAATTAACAATAAACGTGTAATATAGCAAACAAAATGACTTTATCTGATGGTGGATTTATACACCCATATACTGTATAGTATTACAGTATTAACCTAATATGAAGTGACCTGGCTTCTTTAGGAATAAAATAAGGTCAGGATGATTAAAAAGACGTACCAAGATAAAACAATATCTTGCTTTATAACATTTTCTCTTGTTAGAAACATCTCAGTAATGGGCCCCTATAAAAGTCGGATTCTTTATTGTGATTATCAGAAGGCTTGGTAGCAGCATAGGGTATCTAGCAGAAGAGTATAGCTGGGTACTGTAGTGTCTGTGTATGTTCTCACTCATACAAACCGATATGGGGCCTCATTCAGACCTGATCGATAGGGTGTATTTTTTTGCATCCCTGCGATCATGTAGTCGCCACCTACAGGGGGAGGGGGAAATCGCTGTGCAAGTATGCGATCGCAGAAGTTTGTGATGTCCCTGCACAGACCAGGACTTACTCTTCCAGTGCGATGATCGGAGCCGGAGCTGACGTCAGAAACCCTTCCTTCAAACGCCTGGTCCCTCTTGCGTTTCTCCGGACACGCCTTAAAAATGGCCAATTTCCACCCACAACCGGCCTCTTCCTATCAGTCACCTTGCGATCGCCCGTGCGATCACTTTTTTTGCACCATCTCGGCGCTGCCTGGTGCTCCCTGTTGCTGCGGAGCGATGTGCCTGCGCATTGCAGTGCATACGCATGCGCAGTTCAGTCCTGATCGTAAGCTGCATGAAAACGCAGCCTAGCGATCAGGTTTGAATTAGGCTCATGGAGTCCAGAAGCTATGATCAGCATGCTTCTGAAAATTTTGGGGTAGGGGGCAGCTTGACCCCCCAACCATGATATAGGCGCGGGTGCGGGGGAGCGCTTACCTCCGCATCCCCGTGGGCAGCTTCAACTTTGAAAGTAGTCAGCTGTCGCAGGCAGGGTGCGGTGTCCCTTCTTCTGTACTAGCTTGCTGTCTCTTCACTGATGCATTACTGGGAAGAGGCGTGGCTGTGTCCCAACAGGCTCAGCATGACCATACCTCCTCCCAGTAATGCATCAGAGAAGAGACAGCCGGCTAGTACAGAAGAAGGGACACCGCAGCCTGCAACAACTGACTACATTCAAAGTTGAAGCCGCCCACGGGGATGTGGAAGTAAGTGCTTCCCTGCACACGTGCCTATATCATGTTTGGGGGAGGACAAGCTGTATGTGGTAGGAGGGGATTGCGAAATTAGTGCTCTCCCGCACTGTCGGGGTGGGGGCAGGGTGTAGAAGTAGAGGAGACCAGCACCGCAGCAGGGGCACCAAAATGAAAATCTAACTTTGCCCACCCCAACGTGAAATTATTCCACCGCCCCTGTCTTTACTTAACTGCAAACAAACATAAAGCAACACGTTTTGCACAAAGCTGCACACAGCACAGTTCAACAACACAGTGGTGAGACCTGATCGCTCCTCTGCAAATTTGCAGAGGTCTTCGAACAGACAGTCGCCGCCCATAGAGAGTGAAAACATGTGCAAGTGTGCGAATGCATGCGTACGCCATGTGAATACTTCACCAAACAGCATACAGCTGCAAATCTGTTCGCAACTCACTGTTCGGCAACCGCATTGAGGTAGGTAAAGGGTCAATCCCTAACCTAGCGCCTTTCATTGTCAGTGATATACGGGGACATTAATCACAGGACTGCAGCATCAGCATTGCCCTGCACGCAGGGACATTTGTTTGCAGTGACAGGAGAAGTCACAATACGACAGAGACTGCAATTTTCAGTGTGAATCACCAGATATAGAACCTATTACAATAAGGAACGACACAAAACAAAAACTTTATTTCCTTTGGCCAAAGACTGTCGATATAGTAGGTCTTTGACATCATTCATTACCAGTGGGGTAAAACGCTTTTGCAGTGTGCCCACAGGCATTGTATATGTTTGTCCATGTGTTGCATGTTTGTTTTGTGTACCGGTACTAGGGAGGAAGTCGACAAGTAATTTACACCCACCATTGCACTTTATATTCATTTAATTTGATTTTATATCTATTTATGCAAATAAATTGGTAATTTTATTCACAATTTCTGTCTCATTGTGGACATTCTTTGTAGGTATAGAGCCCAATATTTACATGCTCAAGCTAGGGATGCGCTAAACACCATGGTGGTCATTCCGAGTTGTTCGCTCTGTAAATTTCTTCGCATCGCAGCGATTTTCCGCTTAGTGCGCATGCGCAATGTCCGCACTGCGACTGCGCCAAGTAAATTTGCTATGCAGTTAGGAATTTTACTCACGTTTTTTTCTTCGTTCTGGTGATCGTAATGTGATAGACAGGAAGTGGGTGTTTCTGGGCGGAAACTGGCCGTTTTATGGGAGTGTGTGAAAAAACGCTACCGTTTCTGGGAATAACGCGGGAGTGGCTGGAGAAACGGAGGAGTGTCTGGGCGAACGCTGGGTGTGTTTGTGACGTCAAACCAGGAACGACAAGCACTGAACTGATCGCACTGGCAGAGTAAGTTTCGAGTTACTCAGAAACTGCACAGAGATGTCTTATCGCAATATTGCGAATCTTTCGTTCGCAATTTTAAGAAGCTAAGATTCACTCCCAGTAGGCGGCGTCTTAGCGTGTGCAAAGCTGCTAAAAGCAGCTTGCGAGCGAACAACTCGGAATGACCACCCATATCCACTATAAATGCCTCTTTCACTCTACTTACAAGTCCAGTCTTTGTGGTGCATGTCTTACCCGAGAAGGGTAGCGGCAGTCCTCATGAATGACCTGCGAACTTGGAGCAGGAGCATTTACAGTGTCTGCAGACTCCACTGTTTCCGTGTTTACTCCAACATTATCATTGGATTGAAACAATTGCACTAATCTGGATAAATTATCAGAATAATTATCTGTATCTACTGGTGCAGGTATTGACACCGAAGCATCTGTAGCAGACTCTACTCCATCATGTGTAGATGATCCTTTATGCTCCTGTAGATGATCCAGGTGTCTGTGCTACAACACACTGATCTCAATTTCCACTATGTATGACAATGGCCCTTTACATTGTGTAACCTTTGTGATTACCCACTTCTATTCTCCATTATGGTTACGTGTCCACATAGTTTATCCTATAGACAAAACTAAAAATTTTGGTGCCACCTGTAATTTGAGACTACTTTAGTTGACGGTCACGAATCAATCCGCGAATATCTGGCTTGATCAAATCCAGTCGAAACCTGAGGTTCCAACCCAGGAACAACATAGCTGGGGTTTGATTGGTTGTGGTATGAACTGAATTCCTGTATGTAAACAAGAAAATGGACAGTGTTGTGCTGTAAAGTACCCTTGTCTGTGCACATGGCATGGCAAGCTTACTCTAAGGTTTGTATGAAAGATTCAGCAATTCCATTTGTAGCCAGGTGATATAGGGGGTCATTCCGAGTTGATCGCTAGCTGTCGTTGTTCCCTGCGTAGCGATCACTGAAAAAAACGACTAATCTGCGCATGCGTATGCACCGCAATGCGCACGCACGTCGTACGGGTACAAACTCCTTTGTGGTTTTGCACTGGTTCTAGCGACGATTCCAAACGCACAGCTGATCGCAAGGAGATTGACATGAAGTGGGCGTTTCTGGGTTGCAACTGACCGTTTTCAGGGAGTGTTTGGTAAAACGCAGGCGTGGCAGAAAAAACACAGGCATAGCTGGGCGTTTGCTGGGCGGGTGTGTGACGTCAAAAGCCGTCCCTCCGTCGTTAGAATCAACGCACACGAAGAGTAACTACAGGACTGGTCTTGTTTTGCACAAAAAGATTTTGCAGGCGCTCTGCTGCACAAGCGTTTGCATTTCTGCAAAGCAAAGATACACTCCCCCGTGGGCGGCGACTATGCGTTTGCACGGCTGCTAAAAACTGCTAGCGAGTAATCAACTCGGAAAGACCCCCATAGAGTGGAGGTAATGTGACAAATTTCATTTTACTTCAAGAAAGTCTGAATCTCTTCAGCTGTAAACTGAGGCCCGTTATCACTGACCAACTGCTCCAGTACGCCTGTTCCTGCAAAAAGATTCCTCAACACTTCCACCATATGCAGTCTCAAAACACTACATCCCTTAAGAGAAAAGAAAACACCCACACATTATCTGAGTTCCAAAGCTCATTGATGTATATATTTGTTATTAAAAGGATATGTATTCAATATATCACAATGTACAGTATATATATAGTTACATGGTTACAATTTATACAGTAATCAGTTAATACAAAATACATACAGTTACAGGCCAGCATACCATACCATTCCCTCAATGCATCCTCCTCTTAATATATCTCTCTCTCTCAGCAAATAAATACAGGAACTGGTCTGGCAACATCTCCACCATCGTCTGGGACAAAACAGCAACTAACTCCTGTGTGTGTCTGATCAGCAATGTGCTATCTAGTTTGGGGGAGTGCACACATCTAGTCTAAGGGAGGGAACTTTCTCATTCATGATGAGTCACTGGTCTGTTCGTATGCTAACCAGGTTCAGCCTTGAAGACATCAAAAGGGCTGGCCCGAGTTTCCTGTCCACCACCTGTTTGGAATGTCCATTGTCCTAATAAGAGTGATTTTAGCTTTCATACATTTAATCATAACTACTTGTTGCAATGTCCTACAACTTAATAACAAGTATCAAGTTAATCTACACATTAATCTGGTTGCTTTAATACCAAATATGACATGTCTATCTTGCTCCGCTCCAATAATACGCATACATGACGTTACTCCATTATATAATTTTAAATCATTATGATGTTTGGCGCTTGATATATTATAATTATGTGCTGTATGAAATAAGTGTCGAATCCTTCTCTGTGGCATGTCTGTATAAATGTGTGTGTTACCATATATTGCTGTGCTCGCTGTGCGTATTTGCAAGCATAGCGACTCATAATGTGTGTAGTCTGTATGTTCTCTCTATGTAATATTTTTGACTTCGACAGTCCACCCTTTGGCAGTAAACAATAACTGCCATCAATTATTAACATAAGAAAAAAAATATTTCAGACAATAATCGGTGACCTAGACACAAGTATGTATTCATTTCACAAATCAGATGTTTGACCATATTTGGGGAAGACAGGGAGGAGGACGAGACATCCTCTATATGCACTCGGCAGTCACGGACCACTGGTTGGGTGTGGGACAACATTCAACCTATAGAGTATGCTGGGACAGTGCTTTGGCCTATAATGTCTGATTTGGATGAACATTTCACACATACATGTACCTACGTCTTTGTACACTGATGTTTGGATTCGATTGAGGTTCTGCTGGGTAGATGAAGAAGACACAAACAAATCGTGAAAGTGACATAAAATTTTCATGATCTACATATTACTATCCTATTGTTTCCATTTCTGGAACGTATGCTAGGTCTGTTTAATAATTGAATAAGGGTTATAAGTAGTGTCCTTCCTAAATAACATAAACATTCGGAGTTCAGGGTGAGCCACTCATAAACCTTTCTTCCACATATATTAATGAGCTCTTTATCTGCAATGTGTGAATAGGCATTGTCTGATTGTTCCTAATTACCTCCGAACTCCATAACTACTAGCCCTTTGATTTTTCTCTGGCTTTAACAAACTGATCGGCTAATACTGGGATCCTATAAGGAAATCACTCCTTCCTCCAGAACCAGTTCCAGTCCCACATTCGACTCCTCATAAAAAAACCTTGCAAAAATAAAATGTCCTGAAAAAAAATGTTTGTCAGTGGGAAAGAGAGAAAAGAGAAATAGAACAAAACAACTCTTGTTCATAACAAATCAATTACAATGACTGGTCTTTCTGCAATCCTTTAGCACGCTCAGGTAGTGTTCAACAGTGCCGCCTCTCAGTCTTCATGGAACAGAGTCTCTGGTGATACTTTTGCGATCTCACTCCATTTACGAGTTCCTTCCGGACTACCGACTTTCCTGCAATGGGAATCGTGGACCCAAGTCTCTCTCTCAGCTACTTTCACTGGGATAGTGCTGTCAACAAAACTTGGTACGGTCCTTCCCACCTGTCTATTAGGCAACCTGAGCATAAAAACAATCACACAGTCTCTTGGTTCACAATTAAGACAGTTAGTATTTGGCATACCAGCAATCAACAGTTTCAAGTTCTTTTGTCAAGATCTCAAATGCTGGCTCATCTCGATAAAGTACTGTACTGTCACCTCATTGGTGTATTTCTGATCATTGTGCGGATCAATCATGACATGAGGTTGTCTTCCAAAAAAACCCAAAAAGACACAAATACCAAAACAAAAACAAAAACAAATTTCAAAGAGGGTGATTAATTAAGTGAAGATCTGGGAGTGGTTCCGATGCTACATAATACTAGTGGCAGTATCTATGATCACAATAGCACAATTTCAAGCTTTGCTCCTACTTCTAAGAGTACCATTATCTACACTCAAATTTCTGCGCAATTTTTCTTTGCGGTAAACACAGCAGCACCCGTGGCGGCAGGAAATGCCTCTACCCAGTTTGAGAAAACATCAGTGCACACCAATACATAACAATAATTCCTAAAGGGTGTTAACTGTACGAAGTCATTGTGTGTTTGCAATGTAGAGTACCATGAGCATAACTCAAAAAAAGAAAAGAAAAAAAACATCTATAGAGAAGAGAAAGAATAAGAAAATGAAAAAGAAAATGTCTGGTTTGCCATTGACCAACAGGCATATAATCTATCTCTACAAAATTTCCCTTCACCAGTATTCTCATCCTTCCTCCACCCTTTGTGCATGACAAGGCACACTGCAGTAATACTGGTGTTATCATGCTGTTGGGATATACAGGGTTCGGGCAGAATTCTGAAGGACCTAGGCATGTGGAGTTTTGAACTGTAGAGAAACAGAATAGAGGTTGGTGACAGATGAGTTTGTAGAGGTGGAGAAGATTTTATAAAAATTTGACAACTGGATTGGGCACTACGGGGAAGTGGTTCTCTGCTTGGTCTACTCCCTTAAAAAAATTCTGTGTTTGTTGTATCGTTATTGGGACTATCCCAGCTATCAATACAGTGTCCTGTCCATTCTGAATTCATAGGGAACCCGGTATCTGTGAGGTGACTTGCTCTACCTGTGATGGACATGCATCTAGAACAGTGAAAAGTAACATTAGTCTTCGTGGGTGTCTAACATACTTTGTACTTCCTGAGCGGGAGCACATTATATGTATATCATATCTAACAAAGCTCCTGTTAAGTTAATCAGGGGCCATTTCTGCTAGGAAAAAGAAGCAAAAGTGTAGAGGCCCCATCTTAACCCCAGTAAGTTTTGTCAAATGGTAATGTTGCATTTATGTTGTTCTTCCCATTAGCCGAATCTGTGTTTTCTATATGGCTTATGGTTCCTTACTATCTGTCCCTTAGTCCCATCTATGTGTTTAATAATGTGGCTTGTGTTTTCTGTCTAGGGGGTCTATATTGACCATGTGTCCTACTACTCCTAAAATCTCTGGCAAAATGCCCTTCCTTCCTACAAGTGTAACATATTATTGACCATTAGGGATCTGGGATTTGGACTGATGGGTCTTTCCTGTATGTGCCTGTATACTTACCGGCCTCAACCTCTCTACCTGTTGTTCTCTGCGCCTAGCACTATTCTTGTGATGTTCAATAGCACACTCTCTAAGATTAGCTACTGTGACCCCTTTCCAATTTTGCAAAGAAGTCTGCACCCTGACCCTCAATGCCTTATTGAGCCATCCATTAGTACAGAGACAGCCACCTCCCATTTGCCGAATTAGTGTTTACCAGTGATCTTATCCAAATGGAGAGTTTTCTATTACTGCAAAAGACAAAAAAGAAAAGAAAGTTTAACAAGCTTTTAGGTCATGCGATGTATTCATTCAATCCTTCTCATCCCGTATTAAGGGTCTGTACATGGTCCAACAAACATTTCTGAGCTCATCTTGACTAGGGGCATTACTAGGAATGAATACTTCTTATATGGTAACCAAAAGAAATACCCGGGGGTTACCTTGTCTCTGTCCGCTTTCCTACTGGCAAATACTAATGTGCGGACAGGTTTTTCTCCATTTCTGATGTTACTTTCTTGATTTTTATTTTTGGGTTTACTATATATGTTCACAAATGATACCATACTTACCAGTTCCACTGGTCTCAGCCACTTCCCCCACAGGCTACTGCTCTTCTTTTACCGGTTGGATACTCCTCTGAGTGCATGAGAAATGGCTGAAAACAATCAGGTCACCTTCTCCTCCTAAATAAACTTCAACATTCATTAGTACATATATAGGTTACAGTCATATTTTATTATTTTCTATAGTTTGTATGCTGGCCGTAACTGCTTCCACATCTACATATGGCAGTATACTTGCATTCTCTTTTTTCTTCCTACTTATTTATTGTTGCTACAAGTTCAAACAGTTCTTATATTTCCATTATTGTCTTATATGACTTTTGGCTAGACATACCACCTGCAATACCTTAGGATCAAACTCACCAACCCCTCTTGCTGCCACAGGTTTAAACAATTTGAATGTCTGACCCTTTGTTTTCTGGATTTTAATCAGACATATTCTAATCTTTACGTTCTGCAGTACCTCTGGCTCAAAGCTGCCCACCCTAGGGAATGATACCCTATCTTTGTCAGTCATACGTACCCATTCAGACAAAAAGTCTTCAGCGTGTGGACCATATTTTCCACACATAATAAACCTCGCTGACCCCTTGGGCTGCGGCTCTTCAACCTGAACCCTGGCTACCATACGTCCACCGCTTGTGCAATTGGATCCCATCGCGGACTTTTTCCTTTTACGCAATCCCCAATGCACGACACGAATAGACGGTGAAAGTTCTCAGAGCGCTTTCACCCACTCCTCCGCTGAGTACCACAACTCACTCCAATAGTGACCACCGCGTACCCAGTGAGGTCCCTAATTTGACCTATATTTACTGGAAGTTTTTAGGAGTGACTTACCTTTTCCAGTAAATATCTGCCATTGGAGATTTTCCTGAGAGAGACCAGCGAAACTCCCTTTATGCACTTGTACATAAATCACGCTTGCGTATGCTCTATACAGCGATAATGATACCTCAATTTTATGCAAAAGCTCGTAAAGGGGTATCAAGTTGCGCTATGTATCGCACCCACAAACATGCGGTCCAATCGCACAGTGTATAGGTACTTGTTACCTATACGCCCTACGACCACTGGACGAATCACAAGCTGCGAAACCTCAGCCGGAGCGTAACAAAAAACCTTTTTCACAATTCCCTATTATGCTCCTCTGCAAATCTCCTCACGATTTGCGTATTCCAATCTATACTAACGTGAGTCAGCCGCCTCACGCCACCAAGCCTCCACTCACTTGGTGTACCAACTACGGGATCCCGAATTCCCGGGGTTCAATCCACTCACTCCTGCTTTCACTCACTCAAATATGCTTTGTTTTTCTGTACAGAAAATTTCCACTCGTTCTGATCGGCAGCTTTTCCCCCAGAGGCAATACAGTTTAAACAAAAGTTTTCTACTAATCTGCTTTTGAAACTGGATAGTTATTTATTATTATTATTATCCTTTATTTATATGGTGCCACAAGGGTTCCGCAGCGCCCGATTACAGAGTACAAATGCACATAAAAAATAGGAAAACGGTGACTTACAGTTGAATACAATATAGGACAAGTACAGGGCAACTAAGCATAACTACACCAGTAAACATAGAGATAAGTTCCAGGTGGTCAAAAAACTGTGGGATCTGGGCAGTTGAGGATTATTAAAGTAAGAAAATTATAAGCACATGAGGGAAGAGGGCCCTACTCGTGAGAGCTTACATTCTAAGGGGAGGGGTAGACAGACAGGGATGACACAGATGGGGTACATAGAGAGCGTGGAACAGAGGGTTATGTTGAGATTTGGCTAGGTTTGGTAAAGAAATGGGTCTTAAGAGCCCGTTTGAAGTTTTGTAGAGAGGTGGAGAGTCTGAGGGGGAGAGGTAAAGAATTCCAGAGAAATGGAGCAGCACGTGAAAAATCTTGGAGATAGGAGTGGGAGGAAGTAATCAGAAGACAGGAGAGACGGCGTGCATTAGCAGAGCGAAGAGGACGGGTGGGAGAGTAAAGGGAGATAAGGTCAGAGAAGTAGATGGGAGAGGAGTGGGTGAGGGCTTTGTAAGTGAGTGTGAGAAGTTTGAATTGGATTCTGAAAGGGAAGGGAAGCCAGTGGAGGGCCTGTAGGAGGGGGGAGGTAGACGTAGTGCGTTTGGTGAGGAAGATGTGCTATTGTAGCATGGCTACTATCCCAACTTTTTATTGAACGAAACTATCGTGTACTGTAATTTGTAGTGATGAGCGGGTTCGGTTCCTCGGAAACCGAACCCCCCCGAACTTCACCCATTTTACACGGGTCCGAGGCATACTCGAATTCTCCCGTATGGCTCGGTTAATCCGAGCGCGCCCGAACGTCATCATCCCGCTGTTGGATTCTCGCGAGATTCGGATTCTATATAAGCAGCCGCGCGTCGCCGCCATTTTCACTCGTGCATTGGAAATGTTAGGGAGAACACGTGGCTGGCGTCCTCTCCATTTATTAATAATATTTGTGCTGCTTATTGCTTAATTGTGGGGACTGGGGAGCAGCTGTATTATATAAGAGGAGTACAGTGCAGAGTTTTGCTGACCAGTGACCACCAGCATACGTTGTCTGCCTGAAAAACACTCCATATCTGTGCTCAGTGTGCTGCATATGTCTGTGCTCACACTGCTTAATTGTGGGGACTGGGGAGCAGCTGTATTATATAGGAGGAGTACAGTGCAGAGTTTTGCTGACCAGTGACCACCAGTATACGTTGTCTGCCTGAAAAACACTCCATATCTGTGCTCAGTGTGCTGCATTTATCTGTGCTCACACTGCTTAATTGTGGGGACTGGGGAGCAGCAGTATTATATAGGAGGAGTACAGTGCAGAGTTTTGCTGACCAGTGACCACCAGTATATGTTGTCTGCCTGAAAAACACTCCATATCTGTGCTCAGTGTGCTGCATATATCTGTGCTCCACTGCTTAATTGTGGGGACTGGGGAGCAGAAGTATTATATAGGAGGAGTACAGTGCAGAGTTTTGCTGACCAGTGACCACCAGTATATGTTGTCTGCCTGAAAAACACTCCATATCTGTGCTCAGTGTGCTGCATATATCTGTGCTCACACTGCTTTATTGTGGGGACTGGGGACCACCAGTATATTATATAGGAGGAGTACAGTGCAGAGTTTTGCTGACCAGTGACCACCAGTATACGTTGTCTGCCTGAAAAACACTCCATATCTGTGCTCAGTGTGCTGCATATATCTGTGCTCACACTGCTTAATTGTGGGGACTGGGGAGCAGCAGTATTATATAGGAGGAGTACAGTGCAGAGTTTTGCTGACCAGTGACCACCAGTATACGTTGTCTGCCTGAAAAACACTCCTTATCTGTGCTCAGTGTGCTGCATATATCTGTGCTCACACTGCTTAATTGTGGGGACTGGGGAGCAGCAGTATTATATAGGAGTAGTACAGTGCAGAGTTTTGCTGACCAGTGACCACCAGTATATGTTGTCTGCCTGAAAAACACTCCATATCTGTGCTCAGTGTGCTGCATATATCTGTGCTCACACTGCTTTATTGTGGGGACTGGGGACCACCAGTATATATATAGGAGGAGTACAGTGCAGAGTTTTGCTGACCAGTGACCACCAGTATACGTTGTCTGCCTGAAAAACACTCCATATCTGTGCTGCATATATCTGTGCTCACGCTGCTTTATTGTGGGGACTGGGGACCACCAGTATATTATATAGGAGGAGTACAGTGCAGAGTTTTGCTGACCAGTGACCACCAGTATATATAGCAGTACGGTACGGAAGGCCACTGCTCTACCTACCTCTGTGTTGTCAAGTATACTATCCATCAAGATTCTATACCTGTGGTGCATTTTAGTTTTGCAGTTTGCTGACAGTGACCTCCAGTATATATAGCAGTACGGTACGGAAGGCCACTGCTCTACCTACCTCTGTGTCATCAAGTATACTATCCATCCATACCTGTGGTGCATTTCAGTTGTGCTCAGTATATATAGTAGTAGGCCATTGCTATTGATACTGGCATATAATTCCACACATTACAAAAATGGAGAACAAAAATGTGGAGGGTTAAATAGGGAAAGATCAAGATCCACTTCCACCTCGTGCTGAAGCTGCTGCCACTAGTCATGGCCGAGACGATGAAATGCCATCAACGTCATCTGCCAAGGCCGATGCCCAATGTCATAGTAGAGAGCATGTAAAATCCAAAAAACAAAAGTTCAGTAAAATGACCCAAAAATCAAAATTAAAAGCGTCTGAGGAGAAGCGTAAACTTGCCAATATGCCATTTACGACACGAAGTGGCAAGGAACGGCTGAGGCCCTGGCCTATGTTCATGGCTAGTGGTTCAGCTTCACATGAGGATGGAAGCACTCATCCTCTCGCTAGAAAACTGCAGTGCCACTCCTAGATGGGCCAGGTGTTTGTGTAGGCCACTTGTGTTGCTTAGCTTAGTCACACAGCGACCTTGGTGCGCCTCTTTTTTTCTTTGCATCATGTGCTGTTTGGGGACTATTTTTTTGAAGTGCCATCCTGCCTGACACTGCAGTGCCACTCCTAGATGGGCCAGGTGTTTGTGTCGGCCACTTGGGTCTTTGTGTCGGCCACTTGGGTCGCTTAGCTTAGTCACACAGCTACCTCATTGCGCCTCTTTTTTTCTTTGCATCATGTGCTGTTTGGGGACTATTTTTTTGAAGTGCCATCCTGTCTGACACTGCAGTGCCACTCCTAGATGGGCCAGGTGTTTGTGTCGGCCACTTGGGTCGCTTAGCTTAGCCATCCAGCGACCTTGGTGCACCTCTTTTTTTCTTTGCATCATGTGCTGTTTGGGGACTATTTTTTAAATCTGCCATCCTGTCTGACACTGCAGTGCCACTCCTAGATGGGCCAGGTGTTTGTGTCAGCCACTTGGGTCGCTTAGCTTAGTCACACAGCTACCTCATTGCACCTCTTTTTTTCTTTGCATCATGTGCTGTTTGGGGACTATTTTTTAAATCTGCCATCCTGTCTGACACTGCAGTGCCACTCCTAGATGGGCCAGGTGTTTGTGTCAGCCACTTGGGTCGCTTAGCTTAGTCACAGAGCTACCTCATTGCGCCTCTTTTTTTCTTTGCATCATGTGCTGTTTGGGGACTATTTTTTTGAAGTGCCATCCTGTCTGACACTGCAGTGCCACTCCTAGATGGGCCAGGTGTTTGTGTCGGCCACTTGGATCGCTTAGCTTAGTCATCCAGTGACCTCGGTGCAAATTTTAGGACTAAAAATAATATTGTGAGGTGTGAGGTGTTCAGAATAGACTGGAAATGAGTGGAAATTATGGTTATTGAGGTTAATAATACTATGGGATCAAAATGACCCCCAAATTCTATGATTTAAGCTGTTTTTGAGGGTTTTTTGTAAAAAAAAAACCGAATCCAAAACACACCCGAATCCGCCAAAAAATTTTCAGGGAGGTTTTGCCAAAACGTGTCCGAATCCAAAACACGGCCGCGGAACCGAATCCAAACCAAAACACAAAACCCGAAAAATTTCCGGTGCACATCACTAGTAATTTGTACTTAGCGTCCGCACTCTTACACACTTTGTGTAAACACGCGACCGTGTGTGTCTTTTATGCTGCGTACGCGGTCCTGTACTTTGTCCGAGCCACGAGTACAAAACCGTGCGTCCGCAATAAAACAAATCCCACAACCTCTATAAATGTGAGCAATGCTAACTATAATCACTCACAAGCACAACTCACGCTTGTTCTGTGTAACCCTTTATGACTGGGCCAGACTTGCGTGTTGTGCTTTATACTTACTTCCTTAAATACTTTTATTTCAAATTTAACTATATAGCAACAAATGTATCCGATTTCACACAGATCTATAATAACTGCAATAATCTATAATTTAAATGATATGATTCAGATTGGATAGCTATCTTGCAGAACATACACTGATATAAATATACACATAATAATAATAATATTATATATGTGTACCTTTCACTGGCCTCCTATGAGACACCTTACCTCTAATTTGCATATCAAAGATATTTGCTTTTCACTGCTAAAAAAAAGTAGTTACACAGGTTCATTTGCATTTCAATGGCTATCCTCCCTAGTAAGCAGATTCTACAAGTCTTGGAAGAAAAAGAAACAAACAAAACCAAAACTCTTTCTTTCCTTTTTCTATCTGTGTGCAACCCCCCACTTGATGTAAAGTAATTACGCACAGACAAGGAGGAAAAAAAACACTTATCTCACCATTTACTCTCACTAGGCCCAATTGAAACTATTTGTAATTGACTATGGCATGGGTTAAATAAATGCATTGGTAACTCATAAATGGTGCTATGAATGTGACAAAGGAAACTGATTGTTCTGAGCAGACTGAAAATCAGCTATTTCGAAAGTGACCTTCCTAAAATGGCCACTGCTCCTCCCCTTTCCACATCCATGAGGTTTACACAAGATGGTGGACAGGACAGACCCATAACATGGGCGTGTAGTCTTACCCCATCAGTGGTATTCACGGTCGTCACTCCCTATCTGGATCACTTGGGTCAGCACTAGAAAGTAATGGTTTAGGAGTCACCAATGATTAGGAATATTTGACTTGCACCAATGGTAGATAATATCGGACTTGTACCAGTGGTAGAGAATATCAGACATGCACCGATGTTAGAGAATATTGGACTTGCACTGATGGTAGGGGATGTTGGACTTGCACTGGTGGTAGTATGAACACTGGAAGATACTTAGAGATAAACTATACTCAGAGAGATCCCAACAGCCGGCATATCATACTGAATCCATCTGATGTAATCAAGTCCTTTGCCTTTGTAAAAGCATGCTCAAAGTCTATAGACTGTAGCAATTTCTAACCCTGCTGGAGCAACTAATGTAATGGGTGCAGAACTGTTGTTAATTTAGGCAAGAATCTGTGGTAATAGTTTATGAACACTGAGAAGGAGTAAAGCAGGGGAAGCCTTTAATGCACAGCTTCCACTTTTAACTGACATTTGTGCAGTCCATTTGCATCAATAGTGTGCCCACAGTATGTGACAGAGGCCATGAAGAACTCACAGATCTCTTTTGACTCTGAGCCTGTATTATTCAAGCCGCTGCATCAACAGCTTAAGGTTTAGAAGATGTTCCACATAAGATGAGCCTATCACAATAATGTCATCCATATACTGTAGCATTGGGTACCAGGAACCCCTTGTAACACTTGATCCATGACTCGTTACCAAAGGGCAGGGACAGAAGCAATGCCGAACACCAAATTATTGTAACTGTAAAGTCCTTTGTGTGTGTTAATGGTGATCAACACCTTTTAAATCATCCTCTATCGCCATTGTAGGTACATATCAGCTAGGTCAGTCTTGCTAAACTTTTGTCCTTTCGCCAGATTTGCAAAGATATCTTATATTCTTGGTAATGGGTTGTGATCTGTCTGCAAAACTGGATTTATAGTAGAGAGGTACGGTTCTCTGAGAACCGGACCCACCTGAACGGTGCAATTTGAGTCCGGATCGTAGTCCAGCTCGGGACTTCCCGCCTTACTCGGATCCCAAAGCAAGGCTGAATGTCATCTTCCCGCTGTCAGATTCTCGTGGGTTTTGGATTCTATAAAGGTCCCCGGTGATCGGCGCCATCTTCACTCCAGCTGCGGAGAGTGTACTGTTGCATACATGTATTGTGTGACGCTGTGAGTGAAAGTGGTACCACAGTAATATATTTTATTTCCTACTCATATACATATTGTGCGACACTGTTGGAGAAATTAAACTGTAGCATTCGATTATTATCTCTGACTCATACATGTATTGTGTGACACTGTAGGTGGTACATTTTTTGTACTAATTGTAGTGTGCGCTGTACCGCACTTGGTTTGTGTTTGTTGACACTTCAGAGATGTGGAGGACAAACAATTGACAGGAGAGGCATAGACGGCTTAATTCAGAACATGTAAAATCAAAGGAAAAGGAAAAGTTGGATTTGTTAAAGTCAAATTACCGCAATAATATAACCAATAATAATTGTTGTCTATGCATTAAAGACAGTCACCAATGCCCCCAATGATTAATTTACATTTTTATAATCAAACAAATTAAATTAAATTACTAATCAATCAATCAATCAATCAATCAATCCTTTCTTCCACTACATATTCTACCTCTGTGATCTAGTTATTGATAAAGATCTGTGTCAGACCATTTTTGCTGATTTTTGTTTCATATTTTTCCCCCAAAAATTTCCAAAACAGCTAAAATCACATGATTTGGCCTTTTTTTGTTTTGTTCCTAGAGTATTAGTATCCTCAATAACATACATTTCCAGGTATGTCCAGGCAATTTTGACCACAGTACAAACAACGAAAAATATATTTTGTACAATATATATTTTTAGATGCTGTAATCATTTGTACAGATTATTTTCAGCCTCAATGTAGGATCAGTTCCTGAAAGTTATGTTCGGCTTCCACTTCATACAGCTTTACACAAGGTATGTAGTACCATGTAAATGTTTATTTACCAATATACACAACTCATTTTTGTATTAATTCAACATATTTCCACTTTATTGCAGACATCGTGGCAAAGGGAGTGCAATTGCTCCGAGTCCCGAATGTGGCTCCCTTATATGGAATTCAAAACCTGCAAGGATCTGACGCACAATATTGGCTCCTTGATCCTGTCACATACCATAGCTCCTCGATCCTGTCACATACCAATCCTCACTGCCAGGTCTCACCCCCCAAATTTCAAATCACCCACACGCACTCAGAACCGAGCCAACATTATTCCCATCTCCCCTGTCACCTCCCTTCCTTTCTCCTGAGCACTCTGGAATGCTAGATCAACCTGCAACAAGCTGCCAACTATCCACGACCTCTTCATCTCCCACACTTTTAACCTTCTCGCCATCACTGAAACCTGGCTCTCCTCCTCTGACACCACCTCCCCTGCTGCCCTCTCCTACGGAGGCCTCTCCTTCACCCACACGGTCAGACCTGATGGTCACCAGGGTGGAGGCGTGGGCATCCTTCTCTCCCCTAACTGCACCTTTCGTATCATCCCACCTGAGCCCTCCCTCACCTTCTCCACCTTCGAGGTCCACTCTATCCGCCTCTTCTACCCCATTCACCTCCCTGTGGCTGTGATCTTCCGCCCCCCTGGCCACTGTTCACCTTTCCTTGACAACTTTGCTGCCTGGCTTCCCCACTTTCTCTCCTCTGACCTCCCCTCTGTCATCCTCGGTGACTTTAACATCCCTATTGACATCACTAATGCTGCTTCCACTAATCTTCTCGCCCTTTCCACCTCCTTTGGACTTTCTCAATGGACCTCCACCCCTACTCACAATCTCGGCCACTCCCTCGACCTTGTCTTCACCCACCGATGTGATCTCTCTGATTTCTCTAACTCTTCCTTCCCTCTCTCTGACCACCATCTGCTTTCTTTCACCCTCTCATCCTCCTTCCTCCTCTCCACGCCCAGACCTACCACCACCAGACGCAATCTCGGGTCTCTCAACACCACTTTCATGTCCTCCCTCGAGACTATCCTATCTCCTCTTTCCACTATAACTTGTCCCAACCAGGCAGCCTCCTTCTATAATTCTTCCCTAACCGCTGCTCTCGACTCTGTGGCCCCCCTCTCCTCTGTCCCCCTCTGCTGCTCCAAACCCCAACCCTGGCACACCAAACTAACACGTTTCTTACAAAATTGCTCACGCTCCGCTGAACGCTCCTGGAGGAAATCTCACTCTCTACCGGACTTCCTCCATTTCAAGTTTATTCTCTCCTCCTACAGCTCTGCTCTTTCCCTCGCCAAGCAATCCTTTTTCCAAGCATTCATCTCTTCTCAGTCCTCCTGTCCACGCCATCTCTTTGATACTTTCAACACTCTCCTTCGCCCCCCTCCTCCTCCCCTCCCATCCTCCCTAACTGCCACTGACTTTGCCTCCTTCTTCATCTCCAAAATTGAGGACATCCAACACGACATCTCCCGCCGTCACCCCTTTGCTACCCCCCTGCCCCCTTTATCCCTCCCCTCCATCTATCCCACCCTGTCCTCCTTCCATCCCACTTCAGAAAAGGAAGTCCACTCCCTCATCTTATCCTCCCCCCCTCCACCTGCCCCCTGGACCCCCTTCCCTCCCGTCTTCTCCGCTCCCTCTCCCCCACTGCCTGCTCCCACCTTGCTCACCTCTTTAACCTGTCCCTCTCTACCGGCATCTTCCCCTCGCCATTCAAACATGCTCTGGTCTCACCTATTCTCAAAAAACCCAACCTCGACCCCTCATCACCCACTAACTACCGCCCCATCTCTCTTTTCCCCTTCGCCTCCAAATTACTTGAACGACTAGTCTACAGCCGTCTCACAAGCTACCTGTCTGACAACTCCATCCTCGATGCACTACAATCTGGCTTTCGCCCACTCCACTCAACTGAGACTGCCCTGGTGAAAGTCACCAATGACCTGCTTTCGGCCAAATCCAGGGGCCACTTCTCTCTGCTTATCCTTCTGGACCTCTCTGCTGCCTTTGACACCGTAGATCATCCTCTCCTCCTCCGCACACTCCAAAATGCTGGCCTCTCTAGCACTGTCCTTGACTGGTTTTCTTCTTACCTCACTAACCGCTCCTTCTCTGTGTCTGCCTCCAGCACCACCTCACACCCTTCCTCCTTCCTGTTGGTGTCCCTCAGGGTTCTGTCCTTGGACCCCTTCTGTTCTCCCTGTACACCTCTTTCCTGGGTGCGCTCATTAACTCATTTGGCCTTCAATACCACCTCTATGCTGATGACACACAACTCTACCTCTCCTCTCTTGATCTGTCCCCCTCAGTCCTCTCTCAGCTGCCTTTCCGCAATCTCCTCCTGGATGTCTGAACGCTCTCTGAAGCTCAACATGGACAAAACTGAACTCATAATCTTCCCCCCATCCAGAGCAACACCCCCGACCAATATCTCCATCATTGTTGACAAGACCACCATCTACCCCGTTCCCCAACTCCGCTGCTTGGGTGTCACTCTTGACTCCTCCCTCTCCTTTGCACCCCACATCCAAGCTCTGGCACAATCCTGTCGTTTCCAGCTACGCAACATTGCTCGTATCAGGCCATACCTCTCCCAGAGTGCAACTAAACTCATCATCCACTCACTGGTCATCTCACGACTTGATTACTGCAATGTTCTCCTCACTGGCCTCGCTTGCTCCCATCTTGCTCCCCTCCAATCTGTCCTGAACTCCGCAGCTAGGCTTATCTTCCTCCCCTGCCGCACCACATCTGCCACTCCCCTTCGACAAAATCTACACTGGCTCCCATTCCCCTACAGAATCCTCTTCAAACTCCTCACCCTCACATACAAGGCCATCTCTAATTCCACTGCTCCCTACATCTCCAACCTCCTTTCCGTTTATACTCCCTCCCGCCCACTACGGTCGACCAATGACCGTCGCCTCTCCACCGCCCTGGTCACTGCTTCCCATGCACGAGTTCAGGATTTTGCCCGTGCTGCTACCCTTCAGTGGAACGCACTCCCCTGCTCCATTAGACTCTCCCCGACCTTGCAAAGCTTCAAACGGGCACTAAAAACCCATCTATTCATCAAAGCATACCCTCCCGATGCATAACCCAATGCTGAAGCCGTGCCTCCACCCCCCTGCCTCATGCCGTGAACATCTCAGCTTTGCTTGCATACTGCCATCAGGCTACCTCCCACTTGCCTGCACCTCTTTTCATGTGTCTGGTACCCCTCCCCACTAGATTGTTAGCTCTTCAGAGCAGGGCCCTCTTTCCTCTTGTTATCTAAGCCCTCGTCTCGACACATTTCACTTGCAGCTCTCCCCTACTCAACGACCATCTTTGTCCTGATAGTCAAGGCTCATCTCTATCTATGGCCATCAGCCTCTAGTAGTAGATGAGCACTCCATCAATACTTACATCTTAGCTGTATTATGTCTTGAGAACGTGTGGTGCTCTATTTTACCTGTACTCTATTTCTGTTATTTATTTACTGTAATGATATGTTTGTCTCCCTGTACTGTCCTTTGTACAGCGCTGCGAAACACATGTGGCGCCTTATAAATAAAATGTAATAATAATAATAATAATAATAATAATAATAATAATGTTGTAAAAATTGACTGGAAATGAGTGGAAATGAATGTTATTAAGGTTAATAATACTGTAGGAACAAAAACACCCCCAAATTCTGTGATTTTAACTGATTTTATGATTTTTAAAAAAAATACAAGGACTGTTTTGTAAAAACCAATCCAGATCCAAAACACGAAAGAGATACAGATCCAAAACCAAAACACAAAGCCTGGGAAAAGGGCCGGCGCATAGCCCTAATTTATAGTGACCTTGAAGTCCCCAGACAGCCGTACTGTGCCATTTTTCTGCACTATTGAAACAACTGGAGTTGCCCAAGGACTCCAATCCATCTTGGATATGATATTCTCACCTTCCAGCCTCATCTTCCACTGAATATCATATGGTACTGGTGAAGCTTTATGGAACCTGGTAACAGCTGTATCTTTGACCACTAGCTTCCCTTTTATGTGTTGCAAAGTCCCAATGCCTGGTTGGAAAATAGCAATAGCTTGGTTAAGGACTGTCTTAAGGGACAAGAGCAGGGTGTGTTAGACTGGTTAGCCATCAAAAGCCTGAGCGTCACGCTCAGGCTTTTGATGGCTAACCAGTCTAACTGAATTTTTCGCAGCCATTCTTGGCCCCACAATGCTAGGTCTTTCTGTATGATGTATAAGTCCAGAGTCTCCTGCTGGCTGTTATACTGTGCAAGTACAGGCAACACCCCACATGGAATGACTCTCTCCTCAGTATATGTTTTAAGTAGTGATGTGCACCGGACATTTTTCGGGTTTTGTGTTTTGGTTTTGGATTCGGTTCCGCGGCCGTGTTTTGGATTCGGACGCGTATTGGCGAAACCTCCATGAAATTTTTTTGTCGGATTCGGGTGGTTTTGGATTTTGGTGTTTTTTTTTTACAAAAAAACCCTCAAAAACAGCTTAAATCATAGAATTTGGGGGTAATTTTGATCCCAAAGTATTATTAACCTCAATAACCATAATTTTCACTCATTTCGAGTCTATTCTGAACACCTCACACCTCACAATATTATTTTTAGTCCTAAAATTTGCACCGAGGTCGCTGGATGACTAAGCTAAGCGACCCAAGTGGCCGACACACACACCTGGCCCATCTAGGAGTGGCACTGCAGTGTCAGACAGGATGGCAGATTTAAAAAATAGTCCCCAAACAGCACATGATGCAAAGAAAAAAAGAGGTGCACCAAGGTCGCTGGATGGCTAACCTAAGCGACCCAAGTGGCCGACACAAACACCTGGCCCATCTAGGAGTGGCACTGCAGTGTCAGACAGGATAGCACGTCAAAAAATAGTCCCCAAACAGCACATGATGCAAAGATAAATGAAAGAAAAAAGAGGTGCAAGATGGAATTGTCCTTGGGCCCTCCCACCCACTCTTATGTTGTATAAACAGGACATGCACACTTTAACAAACCCATCATTTCAGCGACAGGGTCTGCCACACGACTGTGACTGAAATGACTGGTTGGTTTGGGGCCCCACCAAAAAAGAAGCAATCAATCTCTCCTTGCACAAACTGGCTCTACAGAGGCAAGATGTCCACCTCCTCCTCATCGTCCAATTCCTCACCCTTTTCACTGTGTACATCCCACTCCTCACAGAGTGTTAATTCGTCCCCACTGGAATCCACCATCTCAGGTCCCTGTGTACTTTCTGGAGGCAATTGCTGGTGAATGTCTCCACGGAGGAATTGATTAAAAATTCATTTTGATGAACATCATCTTCTCCACATTTTCTGGAAGTAACCTCGTACGCCGATTGCTGACAAGGTAAGCGGCTGCACTAAACACTCTTTCGGAGTACACACTGGAGGGGGGCAACTTAGGTAAAATAAAGCCAGTTTGTGCAAGGGCCTCCAAATTGCCTCTTTTTCCTGCCAGTATACGTACGGACTGTCTGACGTGCCTACTTGGATGCGGTCACTCATATAATCCTCCACCATTCTTTCAATGGTGACAGAATCATATGCAGTGACAGTAGACGACATGTCAGTAATCGTTGGCAGGTCCTTCAGTCCGGACCAGGTGTCAGCACTCGCTCCAGACTGCCCTGCATCACCGCCAGTGGGTGGGCTCGGAAATCTTAGCCTTTTCCTCGCAGCCCCAGTTGCGATAGAATGTGAAGGAGGATCTGTTGACGGGTCACGTTCCGCTTGACTTGACAAGTGTCTTACCAGCAGGTCTTTGCACCTCTGCAGACTTGTGTCTGCCGGAAAGAGAGATACAACATATGCTTTAAACCTAGGATCGAGCATGGTGGCCAAAATGTAGTGCTCTGATTTCAACAGATTGACCACCCTTGAATCCTGGTTAAGCGAATTAAGGGCTCCATCCACAAGTCCCACATGTCTAGCGGAATCGCTCCATTTTAGTTCCTCCTTCAATCTGTCCAGCTTCTTCTGCAAAAGCCTGATGAGGGGAATGACTTGACTCAGGCTGGCAGTGTCTGAACTGACTTCATGTGTGGCAAGTTCAAAGGGTTGCAGAACCTTGCACAACGTTGAAATCATTCTCCACTGCGCTTGAGTGAGGTGCATTCCCCCTCCTTTGCCTATATCGTAGGCAGATGTATAGGCTTGAATGGACTTTTGCTGCTCCTCCATCCTCTGAAGCATATAGAGGGTTGAATTCCACCTCGTTACCACCTCTTGCTTCAGATGATGGCGGGGCAGGTTAAGGAGTGTTTGCTGGTGCTCCAGTCTTCGGCACGCAGTGGCTGAATGCCGAAAGTGGCCCGCAATTCTTTGGGCCACCGACAGCATCTCTTGCACGCCCCTGTCATTTTTTAAATAATTCTGCACCACCAAATTCAATGTATGTGCAAAACATGGGACGTGCTGGAATTTGCCCACATGTAATGCACGCACACTATTGGTGTCGTTGTCCGATGTCACAAATCCCCAGGAGAGTCCAATTGGGGTAATCCATTCTGCGATGATGTTCCTCAGTTTCCGTAAGAGGTTGTCAGCTGTGTACCTCTTATGGAAAGCGGTGATACAAAGCGTAGCCTGCCTAGGAACGAGTTGGCTTTTGCGAGATGCTGCTACTGGTGCCGCCGCTGCTGTTCTTGCTGCGGGAGGCAATACATCTACCCAGTGGGCTGTCACAGTCATATAGTCCTGAGTCTGCCCTGCTCCACTTGTCCACATGTCCGTGGTTAAGTGGACATTGGGTACAACTGCATTTTTTAGGACACTGGTGACTCTTTTTCTGACGTCTGTGTACATTCTTGGTATCACCTGCCTAGAGAAGAGGAACCTAGATGGTATTTGGTACCGGGGACACACTAACTCAATAAATTGTCTAATTCCCTGTGAATTAACGGTGGATACTGGACACATGTTTAACACCACCCAGTCTGCCAAGGCCTGAGTTATCTGCTTTGCAGCAGGATGACTGCTGTGATATTTAATCTTCCTCGCAAAGGACTGTTGGACAGTCAATTGCTTACTGGAAGTAGTACAAGTGGTCTTCCAACTTCCCCTCTGGGATGACGATCGACTCCCAGCAGCAACAACAGCAGCGCCAGCAGCAGTAGGTGTTACACTCAAGGATGCATCGGAGGAATCCCAGGCAGGAGAGGACTCTTCAGACTTGCCAGTGACATGGCCTGCAGGACTATTGGCTTTCCTGTCTAAGGAGGAAATTGACACTGAGGAAGTTGGTGGTGTGGTTTGCAGGAGCTTGGTTACAAGAGGAAGGGATTTAGTTGTCAGTGGACTGCTTCCGCTCTCACCCAAAGTTTTTGAACTTGTCAATGACTTCTGATGAATGCGCTCCAGGTGACGTATAAGGGAGGATGTTCCTAGGTGGTTAACATCCTTACCCCTACTTATTACAGCTTGACAAAGGCAACACACGGCTTGACACCTGTTGTCTGCATTTCTGTTAAAATAATTCCACACCGAAGAGGTGATTTTTTTTGTAATTTGACCAGGCATGTCAATGGCCATATTCGTCCCATGGACAACAGGTGTCTCCCCAGGTGCCTGACTTAAACAAACCACCTCACCATCAGAATCCTCCTTGTCAATTTCCTCCTCAGTGCCAGCAACACCCACATCCTCATCCTGGTGTACTTCAACAGTGACATCTTCAATTTGACTATCAGGAACTGGACTGTGGGTGCTCCTTCCAGCACTTGCAGGGGGCGTGCAAATGGTGGAATCGCCACCTCTTCCTGTCCAGTGTTGGGAAGGTCAGGAATCGCAACCGACACAATTGGACTCTCCTTGGGGATTTGTGATTTAGAAGAACGCACAGTTCTTTGCTGTGCTTTTGCCAGCTTAAATATTTTCATTTTTCTAGCAGGAGGATGAGTGCTTCCATCCTCATGTGAAGCTGAACCACTAGCCATGAACATAGGCCAGGGCTTCAGCCGTCCCTTGCTACTCCGTGTCGTAAATGGCATATTGGCAAGTTTACGCTTCTCATCTGATGCTTTTAATTTTGATTTTTGGGGCATTTTACTGAACTTTTGTTTTTTGGATTTTACATGCTCTCTACTATGACATTGGGCATCGACCTTGGCAGACGACGTTGATGGCATTTCATTGTCTCGGCCATGACTAGTGGCAGCAGCTTCAGCACGAGGTGGAAGTGGATGTTGATCTTTCCCTATTTTACCCTCCACATTTTTGTTCTCCATTTTTTTATGTGTGAAATTTTATGCCAGTAATATATATCAATAGCAATGGCCTACTGTACCGTACTGCTATATATATACTGGTGGTCAGCAAAATTCTGCACTGTCCTCCTACTATATACTGCGCACAACTAAAATGCAGCACAGGTATGGATGGATAGTATACTTGACGACACAGAGGTAGAGCAGTGGACTACTGTACCATACTGCTATATATATACTGGTGGTCAGCAAAATTCTGCACTGTCCTCCTACTATATACTGCGCACAACTAAAATGCAGCACAGGTATGGATGGATAGTATACTTGACGACACAGAGGTAGAGCAGTGGACTACTGTACCGTACTGCTATATATATACTGGTGGTCTGCAAAATTCTGCACTGTCCTCCTACTATATACTCGCACAACTAAAATGCAGCACAGGTATGGATGGATAGTATACTTGACGACACAGAGGTAGAGCAGTGGACTACTGTACCGTACTGCTATATATATACTGGTGGTCAGCAAAATTCTGTACTGTCCTCCTACTATATACTGCGCACAACTAAAATGCAGCACAGGTATGGATGGATAGTATACTTGACGACACAGAGGTAGAGCAGTGGACTACTGTACCGTACTGCTATATATATACTGGTGGTCAGCAAAATTCTGTACTGTCATCCTACTATATACTGTGCACAACTAAAATGCAGCACAGGTATGGATGGATAGTATACTTGATGACACAGAGGTAGAGCAGTGGACTACTGTACCATACTGCTATATATATACTGGTGGTCAGCAAAATTCTGCACTGTCCTCCTACTATATACTACAATGCAGCACAGATATGGAGCGTTTTTCAGGCAGAGAACGTAGATATTTTCAGCACACTGAGCACAGATATTTGCAAGCACACTGAGCACAGATATTTGCAGCACACTGAGCACAGATATTTGCAGCACACAGAACACAACTGAGAGAACGCAGCCACGTCCTCTCCCTATCATCTCCAAAGCACGAGTGAAAATGGTGGCGACGCGCGGCTCCTTATATAGAATACGAATCTCGCGAGAATATGACAGCGGGTTGATGACGTTCGGGCACGCTCGGGTTAACCGAGCAAGGCGGGAAGATCCGAGGCTGCCTCGGAACCGTATAAAATGGGTGAAGTTCGGGGGGGTTCGGATCCAGAGGAACCGAACCCGCTCATCACTAGTTTTAAGCAGCATCAAATTTTTGTTTGATTTGACATTTTTAAAATGACGTTTGTACTGTTGCTGTGAGGAGTTCCATAACAGAGCAAGACAGACTGTTCTGGATATACTATATGAAGGAAATTCACAGCATGGAATCCTCTTGTCGGGGGTTCTGAGACATGCAATGGGCCCGGGTGAACCAGGTCGGTATTTCTCCTCCTTCTCCTCCTTCACAGCTGGCCTTGGCCCCTGCCTATGCCTGGTAATTAGTGCCAGCCTCACTGCTTCTTGTGTCCCAGCCTCCTGTCGTAAGGCGACACTAGGTGGTGTGGCCTCGGGAAATAATGTATAATGTTAATAAGACAGTATAAATAAGGCATCCATAACTTTATTGCAATTTAACAATATGTACAAATTATTTACCTATCTTATCACGAAAACTAACAACACAGACACAGGCTGTTTTGGTTTAAAGGTCATAACTTGATTTATTAAAGGTATGATACTGAGCTTTTACTTGGGGCGCAAAGAAGGATGCTACAAACACTCAGCTCTAGCCTTATGATACGAAACTAAATTAGGAGGCGACTAATATGCCCCTCCCCCCTCCTGTGACACATCTAAGCCGAGCTGTGAAGACCCACAACCCCTTCTAATGGGCATTACAAGCGTGTCCGCAGGGAAAGATGGCCATAGTGCTCCACAACGGCTTCTTACACCTTACGTGTCCGCTGGTTTGTTGCGCCTTCCTGCCCAACAGCATCTTATAAACAAAGAGTTAGTAAAAACAGAACGAGTAAGAGAAAAATGAGGAGGTATTGAGGGACAAACACAAATCCAACAAGAAGGATGTCAAGCTGACCACCAGACTTATAAAGTACACACATAGCCACTCCTATAAGTTCACTATTAGGCCAATCCTGACCAATCACATCATTTCACAAACCTAATTTACCTAGCAACACTTTACAAATTCTAAACCAATTGCAAAAAATTAAGGACTCTTATATAGCCTGGAGCTTAGTCAGCTCTCTTCTCATTAAAACAGTACATGTGGCACTACAAGACTCAGAAAATCCTTATAGTTATTACTGCTTGGGTGTTCTGTCACTTATAATACCTCCTGTGACCTTTTGTGCTACATGGTCAAATAAAACTTAATAAACACGCCATGAAAATAGTTATCTAGTATAATATTTACCCAGTCTGGCTATAAGCACATAAATAATTGGCCTTATTCTGAGTCACATTTGATATGACTGTAATTCTGATGCATCTATGCAATCACAGTACCCCCAGCCCTGTAGCCTTGCATCAGGTGTGATTAAGAAACAACTGGGTTGGTACAACTCGGAATAGTTGGATTCAGTAGTATACAAAGGGCTTATCTCTCATTCCACTCTGACTAGCCTTGTTCTCCTTTGGGAATTATTTATTCTGCATATTTGGGGCAAATGCCATACAGTTAGACAAGTTTCAGAATCTATTTCTCCGATTCTGGACAAATAGATGTTCTCTTATGGAACAAGAGTGCAGAACATCATCCACATAATGGGTGTCAATGGTTAAAAATATACATATTCTGGTCTGTTAAAAACTCTGACTTACATCAAATTAAAATGTGTCATGAATCATGAATCGCTTCTCTCAAATATTTTTTTTTTCCAATTACAAATTTTATTGGAAAGATGATAATAAGGACATATGCAGAAACTTAAAAGTCAAATTACGATCACAATACAGAAACATCGATAATTTCTGTGCATTGTTTGGAAATAAAAGAAGTTTGCATAAAGAGAATCAGGATAAGTGAAAGAACAAAAATCATTATGTAATGCAATCCATTAATTTTTTTTTAAACTATCAACATAAACAAGACAAGTACAACCTCGAGGGCCAGCCAGTGGAACCCACGGAGGGACTTGAGAAAAATGTATAAAGAATTCACAAGAGAGAAAAAGAAAAGAGCTAAAGAATGAAATTGAAGAGGAGGAAAGAAGAAAATAAGATAGAAAGAGTTAGGGGAAGAAGAAAAAGAGGTAAATGGAAGCAAGCTAAGAGTGAGGCAATGGAGGGAGAGAAGTAGGAACGAGAAGAGAAAAAAAAGGAGGGTGGGGGGAGAGATGCCTTAAAGTAGGCCTGGAAGGGCTACCTTATATTTGGCATACCAAGGTGCCCAGATGTTATGGAATTTGTTCACTGTGTTGTTCATTAGAGAAGAGAGGAATTCCATCTTCGCAACAGACCTAATACGGTTCAAAAGCTCGAGACAAGTGGGAGGGGCTATTTGTTTCCAAGATTTGGCAATTTGGAGTTTAGACGCACAGGGTATATGAGAAGCCAGTTTGTTTTCATATTTGGATAACTGGCAGGCTGATGCACACAGGAGGAGCATCTCAGGTGTAAGAGGGGGACAATCAGGTATGACTGAGTCAATGAGAGCACACACCGAAGACCAAAAGGATGTGATTTTAGGACAGGTCCACCATATATGAAAATAAGAACCGATTTGGCCACATTGGTGCCAACATAAATTGGTAGAAGCTGGATATATTTGATGCAAACGTTCTGGGACCAAATACCAGCGTGAGTACATTTTGTAGGAGTTTTCCTTGACGGAAACACTAATAGAACATTTAGAGATGTTTAAACATATAGCGTCCTATACGTCCTCATCAAGAATAGTTCCCAGGTCCTTTTCCCATGCAATTTTGTGTGCTGTGCGTGTGGAAGAATCAGGCGCTAAGATGGATTGGTATAAAATAGAGATAATACCTCGGTCCATGGAGCGATGTAAGCAAAGGCGCTCTATTGGTGTTGGTATATTCGAAAGAGGTGGTTTCCTAGTGGAAGTCGTAACAAAAGTATGAATTTGAAGATACTGGTAGAAAGAAGATGTTGATAGAGAATATTTGGATTGAAGGTCCGCAAAGGAGTAAGGAATATTATTGTGAATTATATGATGGAAACAGGGGATACCTGCCGATGACCACTTGGAAGCCAAATGAAAAGATTGGCCTGGGGCAAAGGAAGGATTATTCCAAATGGGAGTTAAGGGGAGGGGTAAGTTTGGAGTGAAAGTTTAGTGTTTATTAAGTCCCAAACTGAGAGTGTAAGGGAGGCTGTTGGTATGAGATAAATGGTTTTAGGCCTATGAGAACGAGGGAGCCAAGGAAGGTGAGAAATAGGATCTATCTGCACCAGGTCACTCTCCAAGTCAACCCATCTCCTCAAATGTCTTGCAGTATGCAAGGCGACTTGCTGACAGAGTTTCGAGGCGTAATAGTATGTAGAACTCTTCTGGAGGATTTCTCTACTCAGTCGTGGTCTTTTGTCGTTCCAGATAACTCTACCAAATTGTGTTTGGAGGGAATTTAAAGTCCGGATGGGTACTGGTACAGGCAGAATCTGAAAGAGATACAGTAATTTGGGGAGTGCGTTCATCTTAATAGCATTTATCCTGCCTATCCAAGAAATTAAATATTTTTTCTAGTCAAGGATATTTTGGGAAATCTCCTTAAATAACGGAGGATAGTTCGCTTCATAGAGGGAGTGGTAAGATTTAGTAATATGTAAACCTAGGTATTTAATAGAGGTGTGATGCCACGTAAAAGAAAAATTTTGAGAAGGTTCAGAGTGTTAATTGGAATGTGAAGGGGGACACATTCTGATTTGTCATTATTGACCTTATATTCGGAAAAGTCCCCGTAAAGTGATAGTTACTTAAAAAGGTTGGGTAGGGAAATTAGTGGATTGGTGAGGGTGAGAAGGACATTGTCAGTGAAAAGGGAGAGTTTGTATTGAGAGTCTTTAATAGAGAAACCCGAGATATCCGGGTTGAGGCGGATGCGACAGGCGAGAGGCTCAATTATTAAAGCAAAAATAAGTGGTGAAAGGGGGCATCCCTGTCGGGTACCGTTAGAGACGAGGAAGGATTCCGAAAGAATCCTGCACGTCAGGACTGAGGAAGAAGGATTGTTGTAAAGTGCTGTAATTGCTTGGAGAAATTCTCCTTGAATACCAAAGCTACAGAGGGTATGGATGAGGAAAGCCCAGGAGACCCTATCAAAAGCTTTCTCCGCATCTAGGGCTAGAAGGAGAGAAGGGAGTTTAATAGAGTTAGCATAGTGGACTAAGTTTATAGTGTATCTGGTATTATCCAGAGCTTGACGAGAGGGGACAAATCCGATTTGATCAGGATGAATCAGAGATGGGAGAAAGGGATTCAGACGTAAAGCTAATATTTTGGCGAAGAGTTTTAGGTCAGAGTTTAGGAGAGAGATGGGGCGATAATTAGTAACCTGTTGATAGTCTTTACCTGGTTTGGGTATAACAGTGATTAGAGCTTTAGTAGTCTCATTATGAAAAAATTTGCCTTTAAGAATTTTATTAAAAGTGGATGTTAAATGGGGGATGAGGTGGCTTTCAAATGTTTTATAATAAGCGAAGGGTAGACCATCCGGTCCCGGGGCCTTAGAAGGCTGTTGTAATTTAAGAGCGGCAGATACTTCCTCGTCTGTTATAGGATTGCCTAATGTATTGGAAGAAGAAGCATCTAACTTTGGCAATGAACAAGAAGTCAGGTGTTCCGAAATATATGCTGGTGGGGCAAATGAAGAAGAGGTAATATCTGGAGAGTTATATAAGTGGGTATAGTAGTCTTTAAAAATGGAGTTGATATCAGAGGTGTTATAATGAAGTGAACCTCTGGGATCTTTGATCGATGCTATGGACGAGGTGGCTTTGCGTGCTTTCAATCTATTTGCAAGGAGAGAGTCAGCTTTGTTGCTTTTCTCATAAAAACGCTGGTTGAGCCAATGGAGAGATTTGTCTAAATTTTCTGTTAATATTGCATTAAGAGCTGCTCGGCTGCAATAAGCTTTTTATAGTTCAGGTCTGAGTGGTCACGCTTATGTAAAGAATCTAGAGTATGAACTTGATCTGTGAGAGATCTAAGGAGTGATTTATGTTCCTTATTGCGGTGAGATGGCTCTGAGGACAGCTTTGTGAGCTTCCCAAACCAGTGGGGAACAGCCCGATTCAGGATTATTGAGAGAAAAATAATCATTGAGTATGTCACCAATCTTGGCCTTGAAAGAGGGGATTTTAAGAAGAGTCTCGTTCAAGCGCCAAGATGGACGGGAATTTGGCATATCTAATAGGTCACATGTGGATGTGATGGAGGAATGGTCCGACCAAACATTAGGGGTAATTGAAGCCGAGAGAATATGTTTAGAGGCAGGGGGGCCGCAAAACAGATAGTTGATTCTGGAGTATGTGCGGTGAGGGGTAGAAAAAAAGGTATAGTCCTTGGAAGAAGGATTGAGGGCGCGACATGTGTCAAAGAGAGACGCTTCTCTGATGTGTTTGGAGAGAGCGTTGGATATAGGGCAGGTGCGAGAGTCTTTCTGGGGGGGGGGCGGTGGATTTATCTAAGAGTGGATCCAAAACTGCATTAAAATCCCCTCCCAGAAATACATATCCTGCTCTGTGTAAAGAAGGATTTAAAAAAAACATTGTTGGCCTGTATTGGGTGCATATATATTAGCTATAGTCACCTCAAGATGTCCCAGCCTCCCAGTCAAAATTATATACCTCCCATCTGTGTCAACATGAACCAAGCTTTGAAAAAAGGGGAGTTTATTGCTTATCAAGATGGCAACTCCATTGTGTTTGGAACTGCTTGAGGAGTACAACACAGTGTAGAAATGTTTGGAAGACAAGGAAGGGTGTCCAGGATTTTCAAAATGTGTTTCCTGAAGTAGTAAAAAACACAGAGAAGCGCTGTCGTTGAAAGTATTAATACAGTTTATTAAAAAATATATATATTTAGCACGATTTTGTAAATAAACCAAAAATCCTGATACTTTAAAAAGTGACTAGTGATAATACCTCTGTAAAAGAAACATTAATAGCTTAGGTTAGAGGTATTATTACAGAGCTATTAATGTTTCTATTACAGAGGTATTATCACTAGTCACTTTTTAAAGTATCAGGATTTTTGGTTTATTTACAAATTCGTGCTAAATATTATATTTTTTTAATATATAGATTTTTTTGAGGCTCAGCACCTCAAACTGTGAAGCTGCAGTCAGTGATAAGTATTGTAGAATTACCAGTGTCTCATAGCCAGTTTACTAGCGCCCACTTTTATCATTTTTGTGTGTATTTGTTTCCTGAAGTAGAACTATATCTGCACGTAGGGCACGAATTATACGAAACAGGTGAGATCTTTTTTGAGGTGTGTTAAGGCCTCAGACATTAAAAGAGGTGATTGCGAAAGGCATGATGTTGGGAAAAAGAAGAGATCAAGGCAAGAGAAAAAGAAAGAGAAAGAGAAGAGGGAAAAGAAAAAAGAGAAAAAAAAGGGATTTGGAGTTGACTTGCTCTAAGAGAACAAAGAGAAAAAAGGGAAAAGGAAGGGTAGAGTACTCAGCCTTACTGGAGCAAGGCGAAGGGAATAGATAAAAGAAGGATAAAATCTTCAATGCAAAAAGGGAGGTACTCAATTATTAGGACTGAGAGGTCCAAATGGGCGAGGGAACGAGAACCCGAGTCGCCACAAGGATACAGGTGTGTAGATGGGGTAGGTGAGATTATGGTGGGGAAAAATATTGCATATAATAAGGGGAGTGGGGTGTGAGAGTAGATATATCACATAACGGAGGAAAGAATGATATGCATTATATATTGAACACTAGTAAACAGAGGTCAGGAGGGGGAGTGATAGCCCCTGGGTAAGTAGTGAGGAAGAGAAGGAGCAAGAAAAAAAACAAACCACCCACTCGCTGGAGGGAGCAAACATTAATACAACATCAGTCACATGAAGACATTGGTCTCTTTGTACAAAGACATGTAAACAACATGACGTAAGAAATAGCGCCGGGGGGAGCTAGCACAAAACTTGGCAAAAATAAATTTCTTATACAGTATGTAAAAAACGTGCTAAAAGTAAAAGTTACATAACCAGTAGGAGAGAAGGCATAGTAGATGTACACTAATATGAAGTAAAAACCCAGAAAATAAATTTAATGGAAAAAAAGGAGGAAAGAGAGAGAGAGAGAGAGAGAGAGAAAGGAGGGGGGCAGTAGTTGGGTAGCAATCTTATGGTATTTGCATTTCTGGGAATTGGAGAAAAAACATGTACAACAATCAATCTACAACAGTTATATGAAGATGCGTCAATAACGAGAGAACACAAATAACGTTACACAGTCAGAGGGTGATGGGCAGGTCAAATGAAAAGAGGTAGCAAAGGAATGTCTGTCTCAACTTCGAGTAAGACTTTAAGCAGGACGATAAATTTCAGTGGGGGGTCCAGATTCTTCTATATGTGACAAGTCCTTGCTTTCACGAAGATCACTGATGATGACCGATTTACCCTGAAGATTCATGATCAGCTTAAAAGGGAAACCCCAACGATAACGGATGTTTCTATCATGCAGGGCTTTGGTTAGATCACGTAATTCCCTCCTCTTAGTGTGGTGTGTAGATGATTTGAAAAGAATGTGGGGTTTACTGCGAGTAGATTTAAGGATCCTTTCTTTATCTTTGAACTTGAGTAAAAACGTATGACTAAATCTCGAGGAGGATCGCCATCACGGGGTTTAGGGCGAAGGGCACGATGGGCCCTTTCAAATGGTAACTGCTGTTCCCCTAGATCTGGGATCAGAGTGGAGAATAGTGCGTGAAGATAGGGCTCCAGATTTTCTGTGTTGACGGATTCGGGGATGTTGCGAATACGTAAATTGCATCTGCGTTCACGATTCTCAAGATCTTAATTTTTAGTGCGAAGATCAGATAGTTCTTATATAATATGGTCTAGGTCACGCCCTGTGTTGTTTAGGGCTTTCTGAAAATTGTCTTGACGGGACTCCATTTTGGATGCTCTAGAGGCGAGAGAGGAAATGTCCATCTTGATAGAGGCCACTGCTTTATCCAATTTTGATTGCAAAGAGTCTTTGAAGTCTGTAATGATAGAGCGAAGGGCTAATATGTCATCTTTAGTGGACAGAGCAGAGGGCGAGTTAGTAGCGTTATCCATAGAATCATGAGGGGGGGGAGGGGGGACCCCTAAGATGAGTGTTTTTGGTACCCCTAGTGAAATGTTGAGAGATATCAGCACCCCCTTGCTTAGGAGTCTTGGTCGAAGATTTCTGCATGTGGGCCAAACCCGTGAGCAATGTTTAAATAATGTACGTGAACCGTCAGGGGGAGTATAAGCTCAGATAAAATGCAAAGTTGAGAAAATGAGATAGAAACACCCAGGGGAAACCACACTGTCCATGTTTAGGTGAACATTAGAGTGGTCATAAAACAAATTATTTGGCTAGATGAGCTGTAAATATTAATAGGAGGTTACAGTGAGGAAAAGTAACTGGCCCTGACTCCTTAAAGCCTCAGAATGTCAGGGCTTAAATGGGTAATTGTGTGGGTGTGGGGGGGAAGGGGGGGGCAACAGGGCTGGATCACAGCACCAGCACTTTAGAAGTATAAATAGGGGGACAGGGGAGTCCTACAAGGATTATGAGTACCAGGGCTCAGTGAGGACTCACCTCCCGTCTGCTATAGGCTTCTCTGGGCTGGGGCATCTCAGCTGTTTGTACAGGGCATGGACCAGCCAGTACCCCCGGAATTATAAGAGAGCACCCAGGCACAGGAGGAGTCAGGGTAGAAAGCAGCCAGTGGAAGCACTATCAGGGTCTGCACCACAGACTTACAGGTCTATAGACTGGGCTTGCAGTTATGGCACCTGTAGTTCCACTGTTATATGGAGGAGTCAGCAGCTCACATATAGAGGGCCTTGTATTTAATATGCTGTACAGGGAGGAGGGGGGAAAGCACCAGGACCGTGGTGTCTCCCTTCCCCAGGGCCGGCGCTACCACTAGGCAACTTTAGGCAGCTGCCTATGGGCGGCGACCACTGGAGGGCGGCACCGCACACTGAATGAACCAGAGAACGCTTTCTTAATCACCCTGCCTCACCTTGCCTCAGCTTAGCCAAGCTCCTGCTCTTCTTCAAGAGAAGAGGAGCAGCCAGGGATGTCGTGGGCGCCCAAATGTCAGCACCAGAACCCTCCCACCCCCCCTCCCGGCGATTGTGCTCCTGAATGTTACCGCCCCCCGCGCGATTATGCTCCCGAATGTCACTTGCTCCCCTCTGCATCCCCCCCCCCCCGCGATTGTGCTCCCAAACCCCCCCTCCCGCTATTGTGCTCCTAAATATTACTTGCTGCCTCCCCACCTCTTGCATCTTGTTACCATCCAGGGCCAGGCTGAGGAGGGTCAAGACCAGAGCCGCCGCAACACGCTCAGCCAGATCAGCAATACAGGGAGGCGCCGAACTACAGAGATGCGGCGCTCTACCTGCTCTGCTGCTACAGTGTCCGCTGCTGCTGCGCATGTCAAAACTGACAGGCAGCAGCAGAGCAGCAGCGTCAAGGCGCCTTAGCGCCGTTCCCCTCGAGTTGCTGCTGCTGTAGTTAGGACGTTTAAACTTTCTACAGTACTGCAGCCGTCTAGTAAGCTCCGCCCCTTCTGCTGGCCCCGCCCCCTACTCGGCCCGTGGTTCTCCATGGTTTTGGTAAGGAAAGCTTCTTCTCTTATCTCCCCCTTCTCTGATCTCTGCACCTACTGTCCTTTTCATCACCCATTCATGATCTCCTGTTCCATCTCACTGCCTCCCTCTATGCACCGTTTCTTCCACTCCTTTCTCCACTGTCAGCTCCAAGCTACAACTTTCTGTGCCTGTCTTTTTATTTCTTCTATTGAGGGCATTATGTGTGTAAGCGACGGTACTATTATCTGCAGACATTATGTGTGTAAGCGGCGCTACTATTGTTTGCAGCCATTATATGTGTAAGCGGTGGTACTATTGTATGCGGACATTATGTGTGTAAGCGGCGGTACTATTGCATGCGTACATTATGTGTGTAAGCGGCGGTACTATTGTCTGCGGCATATTATGTGTATGGGTGCGGTACTATTGTCTGCGGCATTTTATGTGTATGGGTGCGGTACTATTGTCTGCGGACATTATGTGTGTAAGCAGTGCTACTGTTGTCTGCAGTCATTATGTGTGTAAGTGGCGGTACTATTGTCTGCGGGCATTATGTGTGTAAGCGGTGCAACTGTTGTCTGCAGGCATTATGTGTGCAAATGGCGGTACTATTGTCTGCGGGCATTATGTGTGTAAGCGGTGCTACTGTTGTCTGCAGGCATTATGTGTGTAAGTGGCGGTACTATTGTCTGCAGGCATTATGTGTGTAAGCGGCACTACTATTGTCTGCAGCCATTATGTGTGTAAGGGCGGTACTATTGTCTGAGGGCATTATATGTGTAAGGGGCACTACTATTGTCTGCAGCCATTATGTGTGTAAGGGCGGTACTATTGTCTGAGGGCATTATGTGTGTAAGTGGCGCTACTATTGTCTGTGGGCATTGTGTGTGTAAGCAGTGCTACTATTGTCTGCAGGAATTATGTCTGTAAGCAGCGGTACTATTGCCTGCAGGCATTATGTGTGTAAGCGGTGGTACTATTATCTGCAAGCATTATGTGTGTAAGCGGCACTACTATTGTCTGCGGGCATTATGTGTGTAAGCGGTGCTACTATTGTCTGCAGGCATTATGTGTGTAAGCTGCGGTACTATTGTCTGCAGGCATTATATGTGTAAGCAGCACTACTATTGTCTGCAGGCATTATGTGCGTAAGCGGCACTACTATTGTCTGTGGGCGTTATGTGTGTAAGCGGCACTACTATTGTCTGCGGGCATTATGTGTGTAAGTGGCGCTACTATTATCTGCGGGCATTTTGTGTGTAAGCAGCGCTACTATTGTCTGCGGGCATTATGTGCGTAAGGGGCGCTACTATTGTCTGTGGGCATTATATGTGTAAGGGGCACTACAGTTGTGGGTAGTATGTGTGTAAGGGGTGCTACTACTGTGGGCATAGTGTGTAAGCAACGCTACTACTGTAGGCATTGTGTAAGGGGCACTATTAACGTGGGCATTATGTGCGACCACTGTGTGCCGTAACATGAAAATGGGGCACTACTATGTGGTGTAATGTGAATCAGTAGCACAATGTGCAGTGTAACGTGTGGTTTATTTGAATTGGGGTACTATTGTGTGGCCACGCCCCTTCCTTGTGATACCACACCCCTTTTGTGCAGCAGGGTGAGGCGCACATATATAGTTTGCAGGTGGGCGCCGAACACCCTAGCACCGGCCCTGGGTGAATGCTGTGTATGGGTGCCAGTGAATGACTGCTGTGTGTGGGTGACATTGGGTGAATGACTGCTGTGTTTGGGTGACATTGGGTGAATGCTGTGTGTGGGTGCCAGTGAATGACTGCTGTGTTTGGGTGACATTGGGTGAATGCTGTGTGTGGGTGTCAGTGAATGACTGCTGTGTGTGGGTGACATTGGGTGAATGACTGCTGTGTTTGGGTGACATTGGGTGAATGCTGTGTGTGGGTGTCAGTGAATGACTGCTGTGTGTGGGTGACATTGGGTGAATGACTGCTGTGTTTGGGTGACATTGGGTGAATGCTGTGTGTGGGTGCCAGTGAATGACTGCTGTGTTTGGGTGACATTGGGTGAATGCTGTGTGTGGGTGTCAGTGAATGACTGCTGTGTGTGGGTGACATTGGGTGAATGACTGCTGTGTTTGGGTGACATTGGGTGACTGCTGTGTGTGGGTGTCAGTGAATGACTGCTGTGTGTAGGTGACATTGGGTGAATGACTGCTGTGTTTGGGTGACATTGGGTGAATGCTGTGTGTGGGTGCCAGTGAATGACTGCTGTGTTTGGGTGACATTGGGTGAATGCTGTGTGTGGGTGTCAGTGAATGACTGCTGTGTGTGGGTGACATTGGCTGAATGACTGCTGTGTTTGGGTGACATTGGGTGAATGCTGTGTGAGGGTGCCAGTGAATGACTGCTGTGTTTGGGTGACATTGGTTGAATGCTGTGTGTGGGTGTCAGTGAATGACTTCTGTGTGTGGGTGACATTGGGTGAATGACTGCTGTGTTTGGGTGACATTGGGTGAATGCTGTGTGTGGGTGCCAGTGAATGACTGCTGTGTGTGGGTGACATTGGGTGAATGACTGCTGTGTTTGGGTGACATTGGGTGAATGCTGTGTGTGGGTGCCAGTGAATGACTGCTGTGTGTGGGTGACATTGGGTGAATGACTGCTGTGTTTGGGTGACATTGGGTGAATGCTGTGTGTGGGTGTCAGTGAATGACTGCTGTGTTTGGGTGACATTGGGTGAATGCTGTGTGTGGGTGCCAGTGAATGACTGCTGTGTTTGGGTGACATTGGGTGAATGCTGTGTGTGGGTGTCAGTGAATGACTGCTGTGTGTGGGTGACATTAGGTGAATGACTGCTGTGTTTGGGTGACATTGGGTGAATGCTGTGTGTGGGTGTCATTGAATGACTGCTGTGTGTGGGTGACATTGGGTGAATGACTGCTGTGTTTGGGTGACATTGGGTGAATGCTGTGTGTGGGTGCCAGTGAATGACTGCTGTGTTTGGGTGACATTGGGTGAATGCTGTGTGTGGGTGTCAGTGAATGACTGCTGTGTGTGGGTGACATTGGGTGAATGACTGCTGTGTTTGGGTGACATTGGGTGAATGCTGTGTGTGGGTGTCATTGAATGACTGCTGTGTGTGGGTGACATTGGGTGAATGACTGCTGTGTTTGGGTGACATTGGGTGAATGCTGTGTGTGGGTGCCAGTGAATGACTGCTGTGTTTGGGTGACATTGGGTGAATGCTGTGTGTGGGTGTCAGTGAATGACTGCTGTGTGTGGGTGACATTGGGTGAATGACTGCTGTGTTTGGGTGACATTGGGTGACTGCTGTGTGTGGGTGTCAGTGAATGACTGCTGTGTGTGGGTGACATTGGGTGAATGACTGCTGTGTTTGGGTGACATTGGGTGAATGCTGTGTGTGGGTGCCAGTGAATGACTTCTGTGTGTGGGTGACATTGGGTGAATGACTGCTGTGTTTGGGTGACATTGGGTGAATGCTGTGTGTGGGTGCCAGTGAATGACTGCTGTGTGTGGGTGACATTGGGTGAATGACTGCTGTGTTTGGGTGACATTGGGTGAATGCTGTGTGTGGGTGTCAGTGAATGACTGCTGTGTGTGGGTGACATTGGGTGAATGACTGCTGTGTTTGGGTGACATTGGGTGAATGCTGTGTGTGGGTGCCAGTGAATGACTGCTGTGTTTGGGTGACATTGGGTGAATGCTGTGTGTGGGTGTCAGTGAATGACTGCTGTGTGTGGGTGACATTGGGTGAATGACTGCTGTGTTTGGGTGACATTGGGTGAATGCTGTGTGTGGGTGTCATTGAATGACTGCTGTGTGTGGGTGACATTGGGTGAATGACTGCTGTGTTTGGGTGACATTGGGTGAATGCTGTGTGTGGGTGCCAGTGAATGACTGCTGTGTTTGGGTGACATTGGGTGAATGCTGTGTGTGGGTGTCAGTGAATGACTGCTGTGTGTGGGTGACATTGGGTGAATGACTGCTGTGTTTGGGTGACATTGGGTGACTGCTGTGTGTGGGTGTCAGTGAATGACTGCTGTGTGTGGGTGACATTGGGTGAATGACTGCTGTGTTTGGGTGACATTGGGTGAATGCTGTGTGTGGGTGCCAGTGAATGACTGCTGTGTTTGGGTGACATTGGGTGAATGCTGTGTGTGGGTGTCAGTGAATGACTGCTGTGTGTGGGTGACATTGGGTGAATGACTGCTGTGTTTGGGTGACATTGGGTGAATGCTGTGTGTGGGTGCCAGTGAATGACTGCTGTGTGTGGGTGACATTGGGTGAATGACTGCTGTGTTTGGGTGACATTGGGTGACTGCTGTGTGTGGGTGCCAGTGAATGACTGCTGTGTGTGGGTGACATTGGGTGAATGACTGCTGTGTTTGGGTGACAATGGGTGAATGCTGTGTGTGGGTGCCAGTGAATGACTGCTGTGTTTGGGTGACATTGGGTGAATGCTGTGTGTGGGTGTCAGTGAATGACTGCTGTGTGTGGGTGACATTGGGTGAATGACTGCTGTGTTTGGGTGACATTGGGTGACTGCTGCGTGTGGGTGCCAGTGAATGACTGCTGTGTGTGGGTGACATTGGGTGAATGCTGTGTGTGAATGTGTGCGACAGGGGGTGACTCCTGTGTGAGTGACTGTGCTAAGTTTAAATTGCCACCATATCTGCCGTGGTGCTCCTGATTTGAGATGTCTATGTCCCTGCTTGGGGAAGGAGCTGCATTGGATGATAAATCGCATTGGGGAGAGTGGCTAGGGGTTAAAGAAAAGAAAGCTAGTGAGAGGTGCAGGGATGAGAGAAGGAATCAGGTAGGCAGTGGGGCAAGGAAGCAGGCAGGGAGTGAAACAAGCAATGAGAGGTGCGGGGAATGAGGGGGGCAGGGGTAGAGTAGGAAGAAGGAGCCGAATGGGTAGCAGGTAAAATGCGAGGAGTAAGTAAAGGTGAGAGACACAGGCATTCAGACACCAAGGAGAGCAAGTTTTTTTTTTTTTTTTTGGGAGGTGGGGGGATGGAGGAGGGGTTGTTAGGCTGAAGTTTTGCCTAGGGTGCCGAAATACCTTGCACTGGCCCTGCCCTTCCCGCACTCGCCACCTCCTAGCCGAGCTATGTCTCCCAGATGTAGCTGAGGCTGAGACCTAGGAGCTCCTTATTTAAAGGGAAAAGAGAATGGGGTTGTACTAATGAGGTGCACTGAGAAGAATAACAAATTAAAATATAACTTTTATTATCACATTAAAGGCCATAGCTCGGTCAGCTTGGCGAAATATATGGTTAAAATGACAGAAAGAATTTAGAAAGATCAAGTGCTCTAGAAAAGAGAGTGATAAGATTTAAAATGTATCCACTCTGATGGATGCAATAACTACCAATTCAAATTACTCAAAATACTAGTCCATTAATAAATGGATCTGTTGTTTGTACTGTGAATAGATCAATTATTGAGTAATTGGTAAACCACAATTCGTGGCTGCCATAAATTTTCGGCTCCCAGTGTCCTCTATGATATAGATGTTATTATAAATTCTATGTCTAAGTACAATAGTCTACCTAGAGCAGCCTACATGTGTCACGGGAGACTTTTGAAGTTTGAAATAAACAGAATAATGATAATATTGATTGGTGTGTCTTGAATTTTTTATACCAATTTCTCCTGGGTGATCACTCCCAATGTCTACACAAATATATCACCAGCCACATAGAATCTCTAAAACAAATTAATCGATAATTGGTGATTTATTAAGCAAGTGTCATGGAATATGAGAACCAATACCGTGAGAGATATCTTATAATAACAGATGTATCATTTTATTCCTGAGATACTGTGTAAACAGCAATTGCTGCCACTTCCACCCCCTTTTCAGAGATGGATTGTGTCCGAGTGAAGTTGATCAAATCCATGTGTTGATGTTACATATGCAACAAGGAAATGGCACCTTCATTTGTATCTATCAAATGGAGTAATTTCTTGTGCCTGATATTGTCACATTTACTGCATATAACGGCAGTCTATCCTTTGGAATTCACTAATGAACTCCAGTCAATTGCTGCCCTACGTTCTTAAGGCTGATTATAGATACTAATAGAAGGAATAGTAGGTGCAAAAAGGCTTGTTAAACAGCTCTATTTAGTACCATGTATTAACTGTTAAATTAAATACCCTCAATGTGACAGCCTCCCGTGAACACAGATCAATGAACATGCCTGTATATATTAATGTAATCTTGATCTGATTATCAAATAGAGATATAGAATAAATGAGACACATACAATTGGTATTAATGTGTTTGTGGAAAAAGATTAATATAATACTGTGAGACACATAGGTAGATATGCAATGTCGGCATGTATTCAATCAGTATACATCAAAGCGGGCATTCCCGTGTTTGCCGTAGAGCAGATTATCAAACCTCTGTGTGTGTATTAAAGAAAGAGATATGTAGAACACCGGAGACTATGAGGGTGAAAATGCTGCAGCGGCACCTATTAGATCGGCATTTGTCCAATTAACGGGCATTCCCGTTTGCCGTGCAGCAGTCCGACCCCTATTCTCCTTGAAACTAATGGCTGTTAACACACAGAGGTACTTAAGGCTGCCTCGGTATACGTTCAGTCAGCATACAAAAGTGTGGGCATTCCCGAATAGGCCATGTAACAAGGTATCACCTTTCTATACATATGCTGAAAGGAAAATGATTCAGACACTGGAGACTATGAGGGTGAACATGCTGCAGCGGCACCTAATGAATCGGCATTTGTCCGATTAACGGGCACTCCCGTTTGCCGTGCAGTAGTCCAACCCCCGTAGACATGAAAAATGGTAGTTAATGTAAAGACATCAGAGCGGAGAGAAATGCCGATGCGCGCATTTCGCATATAGCTTTGTCGAGGCTTAAAAAGCTCCTCTCAGTGTGCCTCTCCCAAATAATTTAATACTTATCCTGCATTGTCTTGTATTGTAAATCACTCTTTACTTGTTTTACTTATTTGTTTATGTACTTCTGGGTATTGCATACAGTGCATCCGGAAAGTACTCACAGTGCTTCACTTTTTCCACATTATGTTATGTTACAGCCTTATTCCAAAATGGAATAAATTAATTTTTCACTTAAAATTCTAAACACAATACCCCGTAATGACAACATGCAAAAAGTGTTTTTGAGATTTTTGCTAATTTATTAAACCTAAGAAATCACATGTACATAAGTATTCACGGTCTTTGCCATGAAGCTCAAAATTGAGCGCTGGTGCATCCTGTTTCCACTGATCATCCTTGAGATGTTCCTACAGCTTAATTGAAGTCCACTTGTGGTAAATTCAGTTGATTGGATATGATTTGGAAAGGCACACACCTGTCTATGTAAGGTCCCACACTTGACAGTGCATGTCTTAGCACAAATCAAGCATGAAGTCAAAGGAATTGTCTGTAGACCTCCGAGACAGGATTGTCTTGAAGCACAAATCTGGAGAAGGGTACAGAAAAATATCTGCTGCTTTGAAGGTCCCAATGAGCACAGTGGCCTCCATTATCCGTAAATGGAAGAAATTCGGAACCACCAGGACAATTCATAGAGCTGGCCAGCCATATAAACTGAGTGATCAGGGGAGAAGGGTCCTAGTCAGGGAGATGGCCAAGAACCCTATGGTCACTCTGTCAGAGCTACAGCACTCCTCTGTGGAGAGAGGAGAACCTTCCAGAAGGACAACCATCGCTGCAGTAATCCACCAATCAGGCCTGTGTGGTAGAGGGGCCAGATGGAAGCCACTCCTTAGTAAAAAGCACATGGCAGCCCACCTGGAGTTTGCCAAAATGCACCTGAAGGACTCTCAGACCATGAGAAACAAAATTCTTTGGTCTGATGAGACAAAGATTGAACTCTTTGGCATGAATTCCAGACGTCATGTTTGATGGAAACCAGGCACTGCTCATCGCCAGGCCAATACCATCCCTGCAGTAAAGCATGATGGTGGCAGCATCATGCTGTGGGGATAATTTTCAGTGGCAGGAACTGGGAGACTAGTCAGGATAGAGGGAAAGATGAATGCAGCAATGTACAGAGATATCCTGCATGAAAACCTGCTCCAGAGTGTTAGGGTCTCCTGCCCTGTGCTGCCACGTCGTCATGGCAACCGGGAGACAAGTGCTAGTGGTGTAACCTGAGCGCAGCTGATACTCCGGTTCGGGTCTTTTGCTGTGCAGTGGTTACAGGCTCTGTGCACGGCAGGGGATCCGGTGCTGGTTTTTGTGCTCACAGTCTGTGAGGTCTGAGTGGGGCGTGGACAGCACCTGCTTTATAAGGCCTCTTTTCAGGGTAAGCAGATGCTGCTGAATCTTTGTTGGTTAGTCAGTTCATGAAAGTTAGCCAGTACTGTGTAGCTTTGTATTTGTTTGTTGCTTACTGCAAATAGGCCTGGGGATTTGGTATTACACTCTGCCAATCCAGACCTAGCAGTAAGACTGGAGTCAGTCGTTTAGCTTGCTGGGGTTCTGTTACTACTCTGTGAACTTAGCAAGTTTGCGGCTGTATTCTAAGACTTGCCTGTCTAATCCTGTCTCACTGTGCTAGGTGTCAGGGGTCAGTTTAGTGGCAGTAAGCTAAAACCTGTGCACTGCAAGTGAGAATTAGGATTGTGGAGATTCTCCTTGTGTCTATCATTCCATCTCTGACCAAGGAGTTTACTGCCACACCCGTTGGTAACCCTTTAGGGTTTTGCTGTTGCCCTTAGCAACAGCATTTCGGGTTCTCTACGTATTAAAACACAACATCTTGCTTTTCCATCTGAGCAGTTCTAATACAAGGGAGATACCCAGTTCCTTAGCCTCTGGGCTTCTCTGTTCACTTTGTGTGTATTTTGTTACCCTATCACCTTCTGTGTACATTATGTCATATCCCCCAGTTTGTCTGTGAGTCCATCTGTTTTGCATAACAGTTCAAACACCAGTACATTCCTGCAGACACTGGAGTGCATAACAGTTCTGACACCAGTACTTTCCTGCAGGCACTGGTGTGCATAACACAGAGCACTCTTGACCTCAGACTGAGGCGACGGTTCATCTTTCAGCAGGACAACGACCCTAAGCACACAGCCAAGATAGAAAAGGAATGGCTTCAGGACAATTCTGTGAATATCCTTGAGTGGCCCAGATTTAAATCCTATTGAACATCTCTAGAGAGATCTGAAAATAGCTGTGCACCGACGCTTCCAATCCAACCAGAGCTTTAGAGCTGCTGAAAAGAGGAATGAGCGAAACTGCCCAAAGATAGGTGTGCCAAACTTGTGGCATCATATTCAAAAAGACATGAGGCTACAATTGCTGCTAAAGGTGCATCAACAAAGTATTGTGCAAAGGCTGTGAATACTTATGTACATGTGATTTCTTAGTTTTTTATTCTTAATAGATTTGCATTGTCATTATGGGGTATTGTGTGTAGAATTTTGAGGGAAAAAACGAATTTATTCCATTTTGGAATAAGGCTGTAACATAACAAAATGTGGGAAAAGTGAAGCGCTGTGAATTCTTTCTGGATGCACTGTACATTTGGCCAAATGTAATTACTGTGGATCTCATTGCCAGAGCCGTGCTCTGTGCCAGAATGAGAATTGGTCATCCCCCCCCATATATTTAAAATAGGGACAATGCACGCCAAAGGCATGCATCAAAAATATAGGGGTGTGGCTTCATGGGGAGGGGGTGTGGTCACTGAATAGTACCACTTCACATTACACCACACAGTCGTGTCCATTATTCAAATTACACCACACAGTAAGAACCCCTTATACACGTTACATCACACAGTAAGAGCCCCTTATACAGATTACCCCGCACAGTAAGAGCCCCTTATACTGTACACGATAAATAGCACAGTAATAGCCCCTAATACACATTACGCCGCACAGTAAGAGCCCCTTATACACTTAACACCACACAGTAAGAGCCCTTATACATGTTACACAGCACAGTAAAGCCCCTAATACACATTACACTGCACAGTAAGAGCCCCTTATACATATACCACCACATAGTAACAGACCCTTATACATGTTACACCACACAGTAAGAGCTCCTTATACACATTATACCTCACAGTAAAGACCCTAATACACATTACACTGCACAGTAAGAGCCCCTTATACATATAACACCACATAGTAAGAGACCCTTATACATGTTACACCACACAGTAAGAGCCCCTTACACACATTATACCTACCAGTAAGAACCCCCCAATACACATTAAATTGCAGCAAGGTAAGTTTTGTTTTTTTAGCAGAATTTGCAATCCTTTTGTTTGCATGCCAGGGGCTGCCCATCACAGGGCAAGGCCATCCAGCATGCTACCCGCTGCCCCCCCCCTGCGACCACAATGAAATTGCGGTCACACCACAATTTCAGCGTGTTCGCAGAAAGTGAGGTAGCCTCTGGCCGGCACAGCCTGGCTGCGATGACAGGAGGTCAGCCGTCATCTTTGTGATCAGAGCAGCTGCATGTGATGTCACATAGCCACCCAAATCACGCCTACCATTTGCGCCACCACGTCCCCATTCCTCTGATTCCGCCCCAATAACGATCCATCTCCATCTAAGAAATGGAGCATTGCCGCCCCCCTCTTGCCCTAGCGATCACAACAGTAAATGCAGACGCATGCGCAGGATAGGCCCTGCGCATGCGCCCGCATCATCATCTTATTTCTCTATCGTCCTAAGTGGATGCTGGGGTTCCTGAAAGGACCATGGGGAATAGCGGCTCCGCAGGAGACAGGGCACAAAAAAGTAAAGCTTTACTAGGTCAGGTGGTGTGCACTGGCTCCTCCCCCTATGACCCTCCTCCAGACTCCAGTTAGATTTTGTGCCCGAACGAGAAGGGTGCAATCTAGGTGGCTCTCCTAAAGAGCTGCTTAGAGAAAGTTTAGTTTAGGTTTTTTTCTTTACAGTGAGTCCTGCTGGCAACAGGATCACTGCAACGTGGGACTTAGGGGGAAAGTAGTAAACTCACCTGCATGCAGAGTGGATTTGCTGCTTGGCTACTGGACACCATTAGCTCCAGAGGGATCGAACACAGGCCCAGCCGTGGAGTCCGGTCCCGGAGCCGCGCCGCCGACCCCCTTGCAGATGCTGAAGCGTGAAGAGGTCCGGAAACCGGCGGCTGAAGACTCCTCAGTCTTCATAAGGTAGCGCACAGCACTGCAGCTGTGCGCCATTTTCCTCTCAGCACACTTCACTGGGCAGTCACTGAGGGTGCAGAGCGCTGGGGGGGGGCGCTCTGAGAGGCAAATATAAACCTTATACAAGGCTAAAAATACCTCACATATAGCCCATAGGGGCTATATGGAGATATTTAACCCCTGCCTGACTGGAAAAATAGCGGGAGAAGAACCCGCCGAAAAAGGGGCGGGGCCTATCTCCTCAGCACACGGCGCCATTTTCTGTCACAGCTCCGCTGGTCAGAACGGCTCCCAGGTCTCTCCCCTGCACTGCACTACAGAAACAGGGTAAAACAGAGAGGGGGGGCACATTAATGGCTATATATATATATATTAAAGCAGCTATAAGGGAGCACTTAATATAAGGATATCCCTTGTATATATAGCGCTTTGTGGTGTGTGCTGGCAGACTCTCCCTCTGTCTCCCCAAAAGGGCTAGTGGGTCCTGTCTTCATTAGAGCATTCCCTGTGAGTTTGCGGTGTGTGTCGGTACGTGGTGTCGACATGTATGAGGACGATATTGGTGTGGAGGCGGAGCAATTGCCAAATATGCAGATGTCACCCCCCAGGGGGTCGACACCAGAATGGATGCCTTTATTTGTGGAATTACGTGATGGTTTATCTTCCCTTAAACAGTCAGTTGAGGACATGAGGCGGCCGGACAATCAATTAATGCCTGTACAGGCGCCTCAAACACCGTCAGGGGCTGTAAAACGCCCTTTGCCTCAGTCGGTCGACACAGACCCAGACACGGGCACTGATTCCAGTGACGACGGTAGAAATTCAAACGTATTTTCCAGTAGGGCCACACGTTATATGATTTTGGCAATGAAGGAGACGTTACATTTAGCTGATACTACAGATACCGTAAAACAGGGTATTATGTATGGTGTGAAAAAACTACAAACAGTTTTTCCTGAATCAGAAGAATTAAATGACGTGTGTGATGAAGCGTGGGTTGCTCCTGATAAAAAGTTGATAATTTCAAAAAAGTTATTGGCATTATACCCTTTCCCGCCAGAGGTTAGGGCGCGCTGGGAAACACCCCCTAAGGTGGACAAGGCGCTCACACGCTTATCCAAACAAGTGGCGTTACCCTCTCCTGAGACGGCCGCACTTAAGGATCCATCAGATAGAAAGATGGAAGTTATTCAAAAGAATATATACACACATGCAGGTGTTATACTACGACCAGCTATAGCAACTGCCTGGATGTGCAGTGCTGGAGTAGTTTGGTCAGAATCCCTGATTGAAAATATTGATACCCTAGATAGGGACAATGTTTTACTGTCGTTAGAACAAATAAAGGATGCATTTATCTATATGCGTGATGCACAGAGGGATATTTGCACACTGGCATCTCGGATGAGTGCTATGTCCATTTCAGCCAGAAGAGCCTTATGGACACGACAGTGGACAGGCGATGCGGATTCAAAACGTCACATGGAGGTTTTGCCGTATAAAGGGGAGGAGTTATTTGGAGTTGGTCTATCAGACTTGGTGGCCACGGCTACTGCCGGGAAATCCATTTTTTTTACCTCAAGTCACTCCCCAACAGAGAAAGGCACCGACCTTTCAACCGCAGCCTTTTCGCTCCTACAAAAATAAGAGAGCAAAGGGCTTGTCGTACCTGCCACGAGGCAGAGGAAGAGGGAAGAGACACCAACAGGCAGCTCCTTCCCAGGAACAGAAGCCCTCCCCGGCTCCTGCAAAAACCTCAGCATGACGCTGGGGCCTCTCACAGTGGGGGGCCGTCTCAAAAATTACAGCGCGCAGTGGGCTCACTCGCAGGTAGACCCCTGGATCCTGCAGATAATATCTCAGGGGTACAGGTTGGAATTAGAGACGGATCCTCCTCATCGTTTCCTGAAGTCTGCCTTACCAACCGTCTCTTCCGAAAGGGAGAGGGTGTTGGAAGCCATTCACAAGCTGTACGCTCAGCAGGTGATAGTCAAAGTACCCCTATTACAACAAGGAAAGGGGTATTATTCCACTCTATTTGTGGTACCGAAGCCGGATGGCTCGGTAAGGCCTATTCTAAATCTGAAGTCCTTGAACCTCTACATAAAAAAGTTCAAGTTCAAGATGGAGTCACTCAGAGCAGTGATAGCGAACCTGGAAGAAGGGGACTTTATGGTATCCTTGGACATCAAGGATGCGTATCTACACGTTCCGATTTACCCCGCACACCAGGGGTACCTCAGGTTCATTGTTCAAAACTGTCACTATCAGTTTCAGACGCTGCCGTTCGGATTGTCCACGGCGCCTCGGGTCTTTACCAAGGTAATGGCCGAGATGATGATTCTTCTTCGAAGAAAAGGCGTATTAGTTATCCCATACTTGGACGATCTCCTAATAAGGGCAAGGTCCAGAGAACAGCTGGAGACAGCTTTAGCACTATCTCAAGAGGTGCTAAGACAACACGGGTGGATTCTGAATATTCCAAAATCCCATTTAATCCCGACAACTCGTCTGCTGTTCCTAGGAATGATTCTGGACACGGTTCAGAAAAAGGTTTTCCTTCCAGAGGAAAAAGCCAAGGAGTTATCTGATCTGGTCAGGAACCTCCTAAAACCAGGAAAAGTGTCAGTACATCAATGCACAAGAGTCCTGGGAAAAATGGTGGCTTCTTACGAAGCAATTCCATTCGGCAGATTCCATGCAAGAATATTCCAAAGGGATCTGTTGGACAAATGGTCAGGGTCGCATCTGCAGATGCACCTGCGAATAACCCTGTCACCAAAGACAAGGGTGTCACTTCTGTGGTGGTTGCAGAAGGCTCACCTAGTAGAAGGCCGCAGATTCGGCATTCAGGATTGGATCCTGGTGACCACGGACGCCAGCCTGAGAGGCTGGGGAGCAGTCACACAAGGAAGAAACTTCCAGGGAGTATGGACGAGTCTGGAAAAGTCTCTTCACATAAACATTCTGGAACTAAGAGCAATCTACAATGCTCTAAGCCAGGCGGAACTTCTCCTGCAAGGAAAGCCGGTGTTGATTCAGTCGGACAACATCACGGCGGTCGCCCATGTAAACAGGCAGGGCGGCACAAGAAGCAGGAGTGCAATGGCAGAAGCTGCCAAGATTCTTCGCTGGGCGGAGAATCACGTGATAGCACTGTCAGCAGTGTTCATCCCGGGCGTGGACAACTGGGAAGCAGACTTCCTCAGCAGACACGATCTTCATCCGGGAGAGTGGGGTCTACATCCAGAAGTCTTCAACATGTTAATAGACCGTTGGGAAAGACCAATTGTAGACATGATGGCGTCTCGCCTCAACAAGAAACTGGACAAATATTGCGCCAGGTCAAGAGATCCACAGGCAATAGCTGTGGACGCACTGGTAACTCCTTGGGTGTACCAGTCAGTGTATGTGTTTCCTCCTCTGCCGCTCATACCAAAGGTATTGAAGATCATACGGCAAAGAAGAGTAAGAACAATACTAGTGGTTCCGGATTGGCCGAGAAGGACTTGGTATCCGGAACTTCAAGAGATGCTCACGGACGAACCGTGGCCTCTACCTCTGAGAAGGGACCTGCTACAGCAGGGTCCCTGTCTTTTTCAAGACTTACCGCGGCTGCGTTTGACGGCATGGCGGTTGAACGCCAGATCCTAAAAGGGAAAGGCATTCCAGAAGAAGTCATTCCTACCTTGATTAAGGCACGGAAGGAAGTCACCGTGAAACATTATCACCGCATTTGGCGAAAATATGTAGCGTGGTGCGAGGATCGGAGGGTTCCGACGGAGGAATTCCAACTGGGTCGTTTCCTACATTTCCTGCAATCAGGATTATCTATGGGTCTCAAATTGGGATCCATTAAGGTTCAAATTTCGGCCCTGTCAATATTCTTCCAAAAAGAATTGGCCTCTGTCCCTGAGGTCCAGACTTTTGTCAAGGGAGTACTGCATATACAGCCTCCTGTGGTGCCTCCGGTGGCACCGTGGGATCTAAATGTAGTTTTAGATTTCCTCAAATCCCATTGGTTTGAACCATTGAAAAAGGTGGATTTGAAATATCTCACATTGAAAGTGACTATGTTACTAGCCCTGGCCTCTGCCAGGAGAGTATCTGAATTGGCGGCTTTATCTTATAAAAGTCCTTATCTAATCTTCCATTCGGATAGGGCAGAACTGCGGACTCGTCCGCATTTTCTCCCTAAAGTGGTATCAGCATTTCATCTGAACCAACCTATTGTGGTGCCTGCGGCCACTAGCGACTTGGAGGACTCCAAGTTGTTGGACGTTGTCAGAGCCTTAAAAATATACATTGCAAGGACGGCTGGAGTCAGAAAATCTGACTCGCTGTTTATATTGTATGCACCCAACAAGTTGGGCGCACCTGCTTCTAAGCAGTCGATTGCTCGTTGGATTTGTAACACAATTCAACTTGCACATTCTGTGGCAGGCCTGCCACAGCCTAAAACTGTAAAAGCCCACTCCACAAGGAAGGTGGGCTCATCTTGGGCGGCTGCCCGAGGGGTCTCGGCATTACAACTCTGCCGAGCAGCTACGTGGTCGGGGGAGAACACGTTTGTAAAATTTTACAAATTTGATACCCTGGCAAAGGAGGACCTGGAGTTCTCTCATTCGGTGCTGCAGAGTCATCCGCACTCTCCCGCCCGTTTGGGAGCTTTGGTATAATCCCCATGGTCCTTTCAGGAACCCCAGCATCCACTTAGGACGATAGAGAAAATAAGAATTTACTTACCGATAATTCTATTTCTCGGAGTCCGTAGTGGATGCTGGGCGCCCATCCCAAGTGCGGATTATCTGCAATACTTGTACATAGTTATTGTTAACTAATTCGGGTTATTGTTAAGGAGCCATCTTTAAGAGGCCCTTTCTGTTGTCATACTGTTAACTGGGTTTAGATCACAAGTTGTACGGTGTGATTGGTGTGGCTGGTATGAGTCTTACCCGGGATTCAAAATGCCTCCCTTATTGTGTATGCTCGTCCGGGCACAGTACCTAACTGGAGTCTGGAGGAGGGTCATAGGGGGAGGAGCCAGTGCACACCACCTGACCTAGTAAAGCTTTACTTTTTTGTGCCCTGTCTCCTGCGGAGCCGCTATTCCCCATGGTCCTTTCAGGAACCCCAGCATCCACTACGGACTCCGAGAAATAGAATTATCGGTAAGTAAATTCTTATTTTTTTGTGGTTGGACCGTGAATTGCAATCCAACCTGAATAGGGTCCTATGTCCACTGTTAGGTCAGGGAAACAATGCAGCCATTGAGGCTAGCCTACCTGTAATGTGCTATAGTCTAAAGGGCCATACACATGGGGGAGATTTCCCCAGAAATGTGTGCTGAGCGTTCTAGCACGAGCGCTCAGCACACATTTCTCCCCCGCTAAGCACACAGCACGATGGTAAATGAGCGACCTGCTAGATTGTGCATGCATGCAGGCCAATCTAGCACCGGCGATAGTGCCGCACGGTGCCGCGCATCGCTATCGCTGTAGGGGATACACACGGAGAGATCCATGCTTAACGTCTAAGCAATCTAGTCAGATTGCTTAGAATTTAAGCACGGATCTCTCCGTGTGTACCCCCTTAAGATATCACATAAGAATGTATTATGATGAGAGATTGCCTAAGTTACCAGTGCTGGCAGTGAGTCTAAAGGCCCATATAGACGGGCCGATGTGGGAGAGATGTGTGCTGAGCGATCTATCACAGACTGCTCAGCACACATCTCTCCCCCCGCTCAGAACTCAGTGTGATGTGTGCTGAGCCAGGTGGTGGGGGGGAACAGGGGGGGCGCTCACTTCACACAGCGCTGAAGTGAACGACCAACTAGAATCTAGCACCGGCGATAACGATGATCGGGGATGCGCATTGCTATCACTGGGGGGCATACACACGAGAGATCCGTGCTTAAAATCTAAGCAATCTAGTCAGATTGCTTAGCTTTTAAGCAGGGATTTCTCAGTGAGTACCCCTCTTACTGAATTAAAGCAATCTTGAAGATCAAATAGGTTGAACCACATATTGCTGACCCCAGTAATATGCAAAAAGAGATCGGGAGTCAGGAAATTATATTTTTCAGTTTGTTGCCTGATTGACCCAGTGGATGTAAAGGACACTGCTGAAATTGCTCGGATTTTGCGTCCCACCACCTGTGATCTGGACCCAGCCTCAACCAAGCTTCTAATAGGTTGTATGGATATAATTGGTCCTGTCTTTGCAAAAATTGTTCAATGCTCTTTGCAGACAGGCATTTTTCCTGGACTCCTAAAGGAAGCAACTACAGACCGGTATCAAACCTTCCTTTCCTAGGAAAGGTTATTGAGAAAGTGGTTGCAAATCAACTGGAAACCTGCCTGACAACCCATGATATTTATGATCAATTTCAATCAGGATTCAGGAGAAGACATAGCACTGAAACAGCCCTGGTGTGTGTGTTAAATGATCTTCTGGTGGCAAAAGACAGAGGTGACTGTTCAATATTAATCCTTCTGGATCTCTCGGCAGCATTTGATACCATGGACCATGGGCTTCTGATTGAGCGACTGATACATTTCTGTGGTCTGGATGGCACAGTCCTAAGCTGGTTCAAATCATTTCTCACAGGCAGGTCACAGAGAGTATCGTCTGGATTATACTCATCACCACCAGTGCCATTGACATGTGGTGTCCCACAAGGTTCTATACTATACACCATGCTTTTTGCAGTATACATGCTTCCTTTGGGCAAAATAATCAGGCGCCATGGCCTGTTCTACCACTGCTATGCAGATGATACACAACTGTACTTGTCCTTTGCTCCGGGCACTGATAACCCAATAGCAACCTTAAATGGCTGTCTAGCTGAACTCCAGGAGTGGATGAGCGCCAGTTGGCTGCGACTGAACCCGGATAAAACAGAGGTCCTTATGATACGACCGCAACATCAAAGGACAAGACTGCAGCATAGCCAACCAACTGGACTTACACTCAGGGATTCAGAATTACAGACCAGTGATCGTGTGCAGAATCTTGGCGTTGTCCTGGATGGTGGCTTGACACTTAAACATCAGATATCAGCCACAATCAAATCCTCATTCTTTCACCTGAGGAACATAGCTAGAATCAAGCACTTAATTCCCTCAGATGATATGCCAAAAGTCATACATGCATTTGTATCATCTCAATTAGACTACTGTAATGCCCTCTACCTTGGTCTACCAGCAAAAGAATTGCAACGCTTACAGCTGGTGCAAAACACAGCTGCCAGGCTGTTAACCAACCAGCCCCGTTCTAGCCACATAACACCCATCCTCTACTCCCTTCACTGGCTGCCTGTAAGATGACGAATCATCTTCAAGATTGGCTTACTGAGTTTCAAAGCATTACATGACCAAGGCCCAAGGTACCTGAAACAGCTTCTGACCCCATACTGTCCCACTCGATTACTGCGATCTGTAGATGAAGGACTTTTAGCAGTACCTAGAATCTACCGTAATTCATCTGGGGGTCGAGCTTTTAGTCATGAGGCTCCGACTCTATGGAACTCACTTCCCTGCACAGTGCGAGAGGCCCCAACTATAGAATCCTTCAAAAGTAGACTCAAGACTTTCCTGTATACTCAAGCATTTCCATAGTGTCCCTTTTAGTATCTTCATGCTTCTGTATTTTATGAAAATGTACTTCATTATTTTCTGTACTATATTATGCTATGTATCTGTTAAGCGCCTTGAGTCCTATTGGAGAAAGAGCGCTATATAAATAAAATTATTATTATTATTATTATTATTATTATTAACTAAACAATCAATGGAGAATATGCCCTGTGTCGACCACATTAGGAAAGGATTGTCACAACATCCATGTTGCATACCACTCAACTGTCCCAATTTTTGCAAAACAGTCCCATTTTTGTTGAGACTACTGTGCTGTCCCATCCGTAGGCCACAGTGTCCCGCAGTGAAGGGGCAGTTGGGAGGCTTCTGTCACTAGCTGCTCTGTGTAGAGCAGCGATGAATAGATGCTGTGCGCTTTCACAGGAGACAGAGGGACTGGAGGCATGCTAGCAGCTCATAGAGCCCTGGGCATGCCCTCAGTGATGGAAAAGAGGGGCGTGGCAAGTGGTCAAAACATTCCCACGAAGCCATGTCCCCTTTTTATGATGGTGGCACTCTGGATTTTGTTCCAGTGGAATAAAGAGTCTTTTATGCACTTAGACCAGCTTTATAGCGTAATATGTGCCATAACCAATGGCTATTACAAATAAGTGGATTTTCTCTAGCTGGGTAGACATTAAACGATGTGTACCCAGCACGATCTCGCAAGTGACGGGACCCGGCGGCATACACACTTGTCTATGCCGACAGCGACGAGCGATGGGGGTATGAATGCCAAATTGATTTCTCACAAATATTTAAAATGCCCGCTCTAATATATATTGTAAATGCCTGCACCTCTTACTACCATATACGATAAAAGTGCGCTGTACATCGCAAAGTACTGTATCCCATAAGAGAAAACAATACACCCACACATTATCTGAGTTCCAAAGCTCATTGATGTATATATTTGTTATTAAAAAGGATATGGATTCAATATATATTACAAAGTACAGTATACCTATAGTTACAACTCATACAGTAAGCAGTTAATACATAGTTACATACAATTACATACAATTTCAGTTACATGCCAGCGATACAATTACCATTCCCTCCAATGTAGCTTATGTCTCCCTCTCTCTGTAAATAAATGCAGGAACTGATCTGCTAGCAAGTCCATCATCGTTCTCTGAGACCAAAAAGCAAGTCACTGACCTCCTGTGTGGTCAGCAGAGTATTATCTAGTTTCTGGGGGAGGGGTTCAGGGTGAGTCACCTATTCCTTTGTATATGGTAATCAGATTCAGCCTTGAAGATATTCAAAGGGCTGGCATGAGTTACCTGTCCTCTACCTCTAAGAATATCTATTGTTCAAATATAAGTGATTTTAGCTTTTATACATTCAATCATAATTATCCGCTGCAATGTCCTACAACTTAATAACAAGTATCAAATTAATCTACACATTAAGCTGGTTGTTTTAATAGTAAACATGACCGGTGTATCTGGTTTCGTTCAAATAATACACATACATGACATTAATTCAATATATATAATTCTAAATCATCATGATGTCTGGCGCTTGATATTATTATAATTATGTACTGCATGAAATAAGTGTCGAATCCATCTCTGTGGCATGTCCGTGTAAATGCGTGTGTTACCATATACTGCTGTGCTCGCTGCGCGTATTTGCAAGTATAGCGACTCATATGTGTGTAGTTTGTATGTTCTCTTGATGTAATATTTTTGACTTCGACAGTCCACCCTTTGGCAGTAAACAATAACTGCCATCAATTATTAACATAAGAAAAAAATATTTCATACCATAATCGGTGACCTAGACACAAGTATGTATGCATTTCGCAAATCAGACACTTGACTATATTTGGGGAAGACAGGGAGGAGGACGAGACATCCTCTATATGCACTCGGCGGTCACGGGACCACTGGTTGGGTGTGGGACAACATTCAACCTATAGAGTATGTTGGGACAGTGCTTTGGCCTATAATGTCTGATTTGCAACGAACATTTCACACATACATGTACCTACGTCTTGTACACTGATGTTTGGATTCAATTGAGGTTCTGCTGGGTAGGTGAAGAAAACACAAACAAATAGTGACAGTGACATATAAAATTTTCATGATCTATATATTCCTATCATTTTCTGAACATTGTTTCCATTTCTGGAACATATGCTAATTCTGTTTAATCATTGAACAAATAACATAAATAACATAAACCTTCGGAGCTCGGGGAGAGCCACTCATAAACCTTTCTTCCACATATGTTAGTGAGCTCTTTATCTGCAGTGTGTGAATATCCATTGTCTGACTGTTCCTGATTACCTCTCAACTCCATAACTACTAGACCTTTGATTGTTTTTTCTGACTTTAACAAACTGATCGGCTAATCCTGGGATCCTATAAGGAGATCACTCCTTCCTAAAGAGCCAGTTCCAGTCCCACACTCGACTCCTCATAAAAAAAACCTCGCAAAAATAGAATATCCTGAAAGTAAATGTTTGTCAGCGGGAAAGAGAGAAAACAGAAATAGAACAAAACAACTCTTGTTCATAACAAATCAATTACAATGACTGGTCTTTCTGCAGTCCTTTAGTACGCTCAGGTAGTGTCCAACAGTGCCGCCTCTCAGTCTTCATGGAACAGAGTCTCTGGTGATACGAGGTTCTCTTTGCCTTGCTCTTTGGACACACAGTTCACTTGGAACTCACAGTTCACTTTGCTCTCCACCTTGCTCTTTGAACACACAGTTCACTTGGAACACACAGACTCGATGAATGTGAGCAATAAACTACTTTGTCACGAGTTCTCTCCGGGTCAGCAACCTTCTTGCAGTGGGACAAGTAGACCCAAGTCTCTCTTTCGGCGACTTTTAGTGCTGTCAACAAATCTTGGTATGGTCCTTCCCACCTGTCTATTAGGCAACCTGAGCGTAAGGACAATCACACAGTCTCTTGGTTCATAATCAAGACAGTTAGCATTTGGCATACCAGCAATCAACAGTTTCAAGTTCTTTGTCAAGTTCTCAAATGCTGGCTCATCTCAATAAGGTACTGTACTGTCACCTCATTGGTGTGTTTATGATCATTGTGCAGATCAATCAAGACATGAGGTTGTCTTCCAAAAACAACCAAAAAGACACAAATACCAAAACAAAAACAAAAACAGATTTCGAAGAGGGTGATTCGTCGAGTGAAGATCTGGGAGTGGTTCCGAAGCTACATAATACTAGTGGCAGTATCTATGATCACAATAGTACAATTTCAGGCTTTGCTTCTACTTCTAGGGGTACCATTATCTACACACAAATTTCTGCGCAATTTTTCTTTGCGGTAAACACAGCAGCATCTGTGGCGGCAGGAAATGCCTCTACCCAGTTTGAGAAAACATCAGTGTACACCAATACATAACAATAATTCCTAAAGGGTGTTAACTGTACGAAGTCGATTTGTATTTCCTGAAAAGATCCACCTGCAGGAGGGATATGGGATGGCTCTGTTGGTATTGCTTTACTAATATTCTTCCTCAAGCAAGTAAGACAGGTCATTGCTCTCTTACCTGCCTGAGAATAGAATCCTGGCGCACACCAGTAGGCTCTCATCAGCCTGCACCTACCCTCTTTGCCTAGATGAGTCAGACCATGTGCCGCCTCAGCTAGACTTGGAAAGTATGCTCTTGGGGCTACTGCTTTCCGTGTCCACCTGCCCACAGTCCTGAGGACTCCTGGCCATACTCCTTTGTCCTCCAGACTGCCTCTTCCTGCAGGGAACACAAATTTTTGTATCTTAATTTAACTATCGTGTGTTTGCAATGTAGAGTACCATGAGCATAACTCAAAAAGTAAAAAAAAGAAAAAATAAACATCTCTAGAGGAGAGAAAGAAGAAGAAAATGAAAAAGAAAATGTCAGGTTTGCCATTCACCAACAGGCATATCAGTGTCTATACGAAATTTCCTTTCACCAGTTTTCCCATTCTCCACCCTTTGTGCGTGACAAGGCACACTGCAGTAATACTGGTGTCATCGTGCTGTTGAGATATACTGGGTTTGGGCAGAACTCTGAAGGACCTAGGCATGTGGAGTTTGAACTGTACTTGGGTCCATGTATTGTACCACCCTGTGTGAACGCAAAAGATGAAGAGGAAACTGTAGAGAAACAGAATAGAGGTTGGTGACAGATGAGTTTTGTAGAGGTGAAGAAGATTTTATAAAAATATGACAACTGGATTGGGCACTACTGGGAAGTGATTCTCTACTAGGTCTACTCCTCTTAAAAAAAACATTTCTGTGTGTCTTATCTCTACTGGGACTATCCCAGCCATCAATCCAGTGTCCTGTCCATCCTAAGTTCATAGGGAACCCGGTATCTGTGAGATAATTTCCTCTACCTGTGATGGACATGCATCTAGAACAGTGAAATGTAACATTAGTAAGTTGCATTTATTTTGTTCTTCCCATTAGCCGAATCTGTGTTTTCTATATGGCTTATGATTCTTTACTATATGTCCCTTGGTCCCGTCTATGTGTTTAATAATGTGGCTTGTGTTTTCTGTCTAGGGGATCTATATTGACTATGTGTCCTACTACTCCTACAATCTCTGGCAAAATGCTCTTCCTTCCTACAAGTGTAACATATTATTGACCATTAGGGATCTGGGGTTTGGACTGATGGGTCTTTCCTGTATGTGCCAGTATACTTACCGTCCTCAACCTCTCCACCTGTTGTTCTCTGCGCCTAACACTATTCTTGTGATGTTCAATAGCACACTATCTAAAATTAGCTACTGTGACCTTTCCAATTTTGCAAAGAAGTCTGCACCCTGACACTCAATGCCTTATTGAGCCCGTCTATTTGCACAGAGACAGCCATCTCCCATTTGCCGAATTAGTGTTTACCAGTGATCTTATCCAGATGGAGAGTTTTCTATTTCTGCAAGAGACAAAAACAAAATTTTTTTTAACAAGCTTCTAGGTCAAGCGAAGTATTCATTCAATCCTTCTCATCCCGTATTAAGGGTCTGTACATGGTCCATCAAACATTTCCGAGCTCATCTTTACTAGGGGCATTACTAGGAACAAATACTTCTTATATGGTAACTGAAAGAAATACCCTGGGGTTACCTTGTCTCTGTCCACTTTCCTGCTGGCAAATACTAATGTGCGGACAGGTTTTTTCTCCATTTCTGACGTTACTTTCTTGATTTTTATTTTTTTAGTTTTATTTATTTATTTATTTATTTATTTATTTTTTTTACTATATATGTACACGAATGATACCATACTTACCTGTTCCACTGGTCTCAGCCACTTCCCCCACAGGCTACTGCTCTTCTTTTACCGGTTGGATACTCCTCTGGGTACATGAGAAATGGCTGAAAACAATCAGGTCACCTTCTCCTCCTAAATAAAACTTCAACATTCATTAGTACATATATAGGTTACAGTCATATTTTTAATATTTTTATTATTTTCTTTCTATAGTTTGTATGCTGCCCGTAACTGCTTCCACATCTACATAAGGCGGTGTACTTGCATTCTCTTTCTTTTTTTTTTCTTCCTACTTATTTATTGTTGCTACAAGTTCAAACAGTTCTTATATTTCCATTCTTGTCTTATATGACTTTGGTTAAACATACCACCTGCAATACCTTAGGATCAAACTCGCCAACCCCTCTTGCTGTCACAGGTTTAAACAATTTGTATGTCTGACCCTTTGTTTTCGGGATTTTATCAGATATATTCTTATCCTTAAGTTCTGTAATACCTCTGGTTCAAAGCTGCCCACCTTAGGGAATTGTTCCCTATCTTTGTCAGTCATACATATCCATTCAGACAAAAAGCCTTCCATGTGTGGACCATATTTCCTACACTTAACAACTTCAATACTTAAACTTCGCTGACCCCATGGGCCGCGGCTCTTCAACCTGAACCCTGGTTACAAAACGTCCACCGATGTGCATTGGATCCCATCACGGGCTTTTTCCTTTTTTTACGCAATCCCCAATGCACAATACGAATAGGCGGTGAAAGTTCTTAGAGCGCTTTCACCCACTACTTCTCCGCTGAGTACCACGACTCACTCCAATAGTGACCACCGCATACCCAGTGAGGTCCCTATCTGATTTCTATTCACTGGAAGTGTTTGGAGTGACTTACCTATTCCAGTGAATATACACCGCTGGAGATTTTCCTGAGAGAGACCAGCGAAAACTCCCTATAACTTTATACACAAATCACACTTGCGTATGCTCTATACAGCGCTAATGGTACCGCGATTTTACGCAAAAGCTCATAAAGGGGTATCCAGTTGCGCTATATATATTGCACCCACAATAGAGATGAGCGGGTTCGGTTCCTCGGAATCCGAACCCGCCCGAACTTCATGTTTTTTTTCACGGGTCCGAGCGACTCGGATCTTCCCGCCTTGCTCGGTTAACCCGAGCGCGCCCGAACGTCATCATGACGCTGTCGGATTCTCGCGAGGCTCGGATTCTATCGCGAGACTCGGATTCTATATAAGGAGCCGCACGTCGCCGCCATTTTCACACGTGCATTGAGATTGATAGGGAGAGGACGTGGCTGGCGTCCTCTCCATTTAGATTAGAAGAGAGAGATTGATTTGAGACAGAGACACTTGATTTACTGGAGCTTAGGAGTACTGTAGAGAGTGCAGAGTTTAGTAGTGACTGACCACAGTGACCACCAGACAGTGCAGTTTTATTTAATATAATCCGTTCTCTGCCTGAAAAAAACGATACACAGTGACTCAGTCACATACCATATCTGTGTGCACTGCTCAGCCCAGTGTGCTGCATCATCTATGTATATATCTGACTGTGCTCACACAGCTTATAATTGTGGGGGAGACTGGGGAGCAGTGCCAGTTATAGGTTATAGCAGGAGCCAGGAGTACATATTATTAAAATTAAACAGTGCACACTTTTGCTGCAGGAGTGCCACTGCCAGTGTGACTGACCAGTGACCTGACCACACTGACCACCAGTATAGTTAGTAGTATACTATATTGTGATTGCCTGAAAAAGTTAAACACTCGTCGTGTGACTTGTGTGGTGTTTTTTTTTTATTCTATAAAAAACTCATTCTGCTGACAGACAGTGTCCAGCAGGTCCGTCATTATATAATATATACCTGTCCGGCTGCAGTAGTGATATATATATATTTTTTATATCATTATTTATCATCCAGTCGCAGCAGACACAGTACGGTAGTTCACGGCTGTAGCTACCTCTGTGTCGGCACTCGGCAGTCCATCCATAATTGTATACCACCTACCCGTGGTTTTTTTTTCTTTCTTCTTTATACATACATACTACATCTCATTATCAACCAGTCTATATTAGCAGCAGACACAGTACAGTACGGTAGTCCACGGCTGTAGCTACCTCTGTGTCGGCACTCGGCAGTCCGTCCATAATTGTATACCACCTACCCGTGGTTTTTTTTTCTTTCTTCTTTATACATACATACTACATCTCTTTATCAACCAGTCTATATTAGCAGCAGACACAGTACAGTAGTCCACGGCTGTAGCTACCTCTGTGTCGGCACTCGGCAGTCCATCCATAATTGTATACCACCTACCCGTGGTTTTTTTTTCTTTCTTCTTTATACATACATACTACATCTCTTTATCAACCAGTCTATATTAGCAGCAGACACAGTACAGTAGTCCACGGCTGTAGCTACCTCTGTGTCGGCACTCGGCAGTCCGTCCATAATTGTATACCACCTACCCGTGGTTTTTTTTTTCTTTCTTCTTTATACATACATACTACATCTCTTTATCAACCAGTCTATATTAGCAGCAGACACAGTACAGTACGGTAGTCCACGGCTGTAGCTACCTCTGTGTCGGCACTCGGCAGTCCGTCCATAATTGTATACCACCTACCCGTGGTTTTTTTTTCTTTCTTCTTTATACATACATACTACATCTCTTTATCAACCAGTCTATATTAGCAGCAGACACAGTACAGTAGTCCACGGCTGTAGCTACCTCTGTGTCGGCACTCGGCAGTCCATCCATAATTGTATACTAGTATCCATCCATCTCCATTGTTTACCTGAGGTGCCTTTTAGTTGTGCCTATTAAAATATGGAGAACAAAAATGTTGAGGTTCCAAAATTAGGGAAAGATCAAGATCCACTTCCACCTCGTGCTGAAGCTGCTGCCACTAGTCATGGCCGAGACGATGAAATGCCAGCAACGTCGTCTGCCAAGGCCGATGCCCAATGTCATAGTACAGAGCATGTCAAATCCAAAACACCAAATATCAGTAAAAAAAGGACTCCAAAACCTAAAATAAAATTGTCGGAGGAGAAGCGTAAACTTGCCAATATGCCATTTACCACACGGAGTGGCAAGGAACGGCTGAGGCCCTGGCCTATGTTCATGGCTAGTGGTTCAGCTTCACATGAGGATGGAAGCACTCAGCCTCTCGCTAGAAAAATGAAAAGACTCAAGCTGGCAAAAGCAGTAGCACCGCAAAGAACTGTGCGTTCTTCGAAATCCCAAATCCACAAGGAGAGTCCGACTCCAATTGTGTCGGTTGCGATGCCTGACCTTCCCAACACTGGACGTGAAGAGCATGCGCCTTCCACCATTTGCACGCCCCCTGCAAGTGATGGAAGGAGCACCCGCAGTCCAGTTCCTGATAGTCAGATTGAAGATGTCAGTGTTGAAGTACACCAGGATGAGGAGGATATGGGTGTTGCTGGCGCTGGGGAGGAAATTGACCAGGAGGATTCTGATGGTGAGGTGGTTTGTTTAAGTCAGGCACCCGGGGAGACACCTGTTGTCCGTGGGAGGAATATGGCCGTTGACATGCCTGGTGAAAATACCAAAAAAATCAGCTCTTCGGTGTGGAAGTATTTCACCAGAAATGCGGACAACAGGTGTCAAGCCGTGTGTTCCCTTTGTCAAGCTGTAATAAGTAGGGGTAAGGACGTTAACCACCTCGGAACATCCTCCCTTATACGTCACCTGCAGCGCATTCATAATAAGTCAGTGACAAGTTCAAAAACTTGGGCCGACAGCGGAAGCAGTCCACTGACCAGTAAATCCCTTCCTCTTGTAACCAAGCTCACGCAAACCACCCCACCAACTCCCTCAGTGTCAATTTCCTCCTTCCCCAGGAATGCCAATAGTCCTGCAGGCCATGTCACTGGCAATTCTGATGATTCCTCTACTGCCTGGGATTCCTCCGATGCATCCTTGCGTGTAACGCCTACTGCTGCTGGCGCTGCTGTTGTTGCTGCTGGGAGTCGATGGTCATCCCAGAGGGGAAGTCGTAAGACCATTTGTACTACTTCCACCAAGCAATTGACTGTCCAACAGTCCTTTGCGAGGAAGATGAAATATCACAGCAGTCATCCTACTGCAAAGCGGATAACTGAGGCCTTGACATCCTGGGTGGTGAGAAACGTGGTTCCGGTATCCATCATTACTGCAGAGCCAACTAGAGACTTGTTGGAGGTACTGTGTCCCCGGTACCAAATACCATCTAGGTTCCATTTCTCTAGGCAGGCGATACCGAAAATGTACACAGACCTCAGAAAAAGAGTCACCAGTGTCCTAAAAAATGCAGCTGTACCCAATGTCCACTTAACCACGGACATGTGGACAAGTGGAGCAGGGCAGGGTCAGGACTATATGACTGTGACAGCCCACTGGGTAGATGTATGGACTCCCGCCGCAACAACAGCAGCGGCGGCACCAGTAGCAGCATCTCGCAAACGCCAACTCTTTCCTAGGCAGGCTACGCTTTGTATCACCGGTTTCAAGAATACGCACACAGCTGAAAACCTCTTACGGCAACTGAGGAAGATCATCGCGGAATGGCTTACCCCAATTGGACTCTCCTGTGGATTTGTGGCATCGGACAACGCCAGCAATATTGTGTGTGCATTAAATCTGGGCAAATTCCAGCACGTCCCATGTTTTGCACATACCTTGAATTTGGTGGTGCAGAATTTTTAAAAAAACGACAGGGGCGTGCAAGAGATGCTGTCGGTGGCCAGAAGAATTGCGGGACACTTTCGGCGTACAGGCACCACGTACAGAAAACTGGAGCACCACCAAAAACTACTGAACCTGCCCTGCCATCATCTGAAGCAAGAAGTGGTAACGAGGTGGAATTCAACCCTCTATATGCTTCAGAGGTTGGAGGAGCAGCAAAAGGCCATTCAAGCCTATACAATTGAGCACGATATAGGAGGTGGAATGCACCTGTCTCAAGCGCAGTGGAGAATGATTTCAACGTTGTGCAAGGTTCTGATGCCCTTTGAACTTGCCACACGTGAAGTCAGTTCAGACACTGCCAGCCTGAGTCAGGTCATTCCCCTCATCAGGCTTTTGCAGAAGAAGCTGGAGACATTGAAGGAGGAGCTAACACGGAGCGATTCCGCTAGGCATGTGGGACTTGTGGATGGAGCCCTTAATTCGCTTAACAAGGATTCACGGGTGGTCAATCTGTTGAAATCAGAGCACTACATTTTGGCCACCGTGCTCGATCCTAGATTTAAAGCCTACCTTGGATCTCTCTTTCCGGCAGACACAAGTCTGCTGGGGTTGAAAGACCTGCTGGTGAGAAAATTGTCAAGTCAAGCGGAACGCGACCTGTCAACAACATCTCCTCCTTCACATTCTCCCGCAACTGGGGGTGCGAGGAAAAGGCTCAGAATTCCGAGCCCACCCGCTGGCGGTGATGCAGGGCAGTCTGGAGCGACTGCTGATGCTGACATCTGGTCCGGACTGAAGGACCTGACAACAATTACGGACATGTCGTCTACTGTCACTGCATATGATTCTCTCACCATTGAAAGAATGGTGGAGGATTATATGAGTGACCGCATCCAAGTAGGCACGTCACACAGTCCGTACTTATACTGGCAGGAAAAAGAGGAAATTTGGAGGCCCTTGCACAAACTGGCTTTATTCTACCTAAGTTGCCCTCCCACAAGTGTGTACTCCGAAAGAGTGTGTAGTGCCGCCGCTCACCTTGTCCGCAATCGGCGTACGAGGTTACATCCAGAAAATGTGGAGAAGATGATGTTCATTAAAATGAATTATAATCAATTCCTCCGTGGAGACATTCACCAGCAGCAATTGCCTCCACAAAGTACACAGGGTGCTGAGATGGTGGATTCCAGTGGGGACGAATTGATAATCTGTGAGGAGGGGGATGTACACGGTGATATATCGGAGGATGATGATGAGGTGGACATCTTGCCTCTGTAGAGCCAGTTTGTGCAAGGAGAGATTAATTGCTTCTTTTTTGGGGGGGGTCCAAACCAACCCGTCATATCAGTCACAGTCGTGTGGCAGACCCTGTCACTGAAATGATGGGTTGGTTAAAGTGTGCATGTCCTGTTTATACAACATAAGGGTGGGTGGGAGGGCCCAAGGACAATTCCATCTTGCACCTCTTTTTTCTTTTCTTTTTCTTTGCGTCATGTGCTGTTTGGGGAGGGTTTTTTGGAAGGGCCATCCTGCGTGACACTGCAGTGCCACTCCTAGATGGGCCCGGTGTTTGTGTCGGCCACTAGGGTCGCTTATCTTACTCACACAGTCAGCTACCTCATTGCGCCTCTTTTTTTCTTTGCGTCATGTGCTGTTTGGGGAGGGTTTTTTGGAAGGGCCATCCTGCGTGACACTGCAGTGCCACTCCTAGATGGGCCCGGTGTTTGTGTCGGCCACTAGGGTCGCTTATCTTACTCACACAGTCAGCTACCTCATTGCGCCTCTTTTTTTCTTTGCGTCATGTGCTGTTTGGGGAGGGTTTTTTGGAAGGGACATCCTGCGTGACACAGCAGTGCCACTCCTAGATGGGCCCGGTGTTTGTGTCGGCCACTAGGGTCGCTTATCTTACTCACACAGTCAGCTACCTCATTGCGCCTCTTTTTTTCTTTGCGTCATGTGCTGTTTGGGGAGGGTTTTTTGGAAGGGACATCCTGCGTGACACTGCAGTGCCACTCCTAGATGGGCCCGGTGTTTGTGTCGGCCACTAGGGTCGCTTATCTTACTCACACAGCGACCTCGGTGCAAATTTTAGGACTAAAAATAATATTGTGAGGTGTGAGGTATTCAGAATAGACTGAAAATGAGTGTAAATTATGGTTTTTGAGGTTAATAATACTTTGGGATCAAAATGACCCCCAAATTCTATGATTTAAGCTGTTTTTTAGGGTTTTTTGAAAAAAAAAACACCCGAATCCAAAACACACCCGAATCCGACAAAAAAAATTCGGTGAGGTTTTGCCAAAACGCGGTCGAACCCAAAACACGGCCGCGGAACCGAACCCAAAACCAAAACACAAAACCCGAAAAATTTCAGGCGCTCATCTCTAAGTCCCACAAGTGCGCGGTCCAATCGCACAGCATATAGGTACTTGTTACTTATCTGCCGTACGACCACGGGTCGTTATACAAACTGGGACCCTCAGTCTGGAGCGTAATACAAAAACCTTTTAACTTCAATACTTCGCAATACAATGCACTATCACGCTCCTTTACAAATCACCTCACGATTTGCGTATTAAACCTTATACTAACGTGAGTCAGCCGCCTCACGCCACCAAGTCTTCACTCACTTGATGTACCAAACGACGGGGTCCCGGATTACGGGGTTCGAATTTCACTCACTCCTACGTTCGCTCACTCAGGTATACTTGGTTTTTCTGTACAGAAAATTAGGATTCATTCAAGTTGGCAGCTTTACCCCAGAGGCAATTAATTTTTTTTATTTATACTACATATTGTTTTTTATTAAATTTCTTTAGAAACTGGGTAGTTTGGTGCTATTGTAGCGTGGCTACTGTTCCGCCTTAAAACTAAACGAACTATCGTGTAATTTGTACTTAGCGACCGTATTTCTTACGCAATTTGCGGAAACACTAACCGTACGTCCGCAATTAAACAAATTCCACAACTTCTATAAATGTGAGCAATACCAACTATAATTGCTCACTTAACACAACACACATTCTTTCTGTATAAACCCTCTTACTACTGGGCCAGAAATGCGTTTTGTGATTTTACTCTTACTTCCTTAAATACTTATTTTATTTTTAACTATATAGCAACAAATGTATCCAGTTTCACACAGATCTATAATGACTCTAGCAATAATCAATAATTTAAATGATATGATTCAGACTGGATAGCTATCTTGCAGAACATACACTGATATAAATATACACATAATTATATTAATATTATATATAATATATATTTATATAATATATATCACTTGACTCTCATAGAACCCCCACACAGTACACACCAACTGAATGAATGCATTTCCTTTAAAGTCTCTAATTTGCATATCAACAGAGGTTCATATGCCTGTTCAAGAGGGTAGTGGGACAGGTTAATTAACATTTCAATGGCTATCCTAAACTAGCAAGCAGATTTAACTGAATCCTAGAGGTAAAAGAAAAAAACACCTTTTTTTATAACTGTGTGTAATTCTTACACTACGTATTCATCTCACTATTAACTTTCACTAGGCCCAGCTGAAACTATTTGTAATTGACTATGGCATGGGTTAAATAAATGCATTGGTAACTCATAAATGGTGTTTCATGTGACCAAGGAGAGCTGATTATTCTGAGCAGACTGAATATCAGCCATTTAGAAAAATGACCTTCCCAAAATGGCTGCTGCTCCTCCCCCTTCCACATCCATGAGGGTTACACAAAATGGTGGACAGGCCATGTGGTTAGTCCAAAATGGAGGACAGACCATGCGGCTTCCTTTGTCACAAAGAAATCACACATCATTCAAGCATCAGAAGTTATTTTAGGCCTGAGTTTAAAATAAAAACTATATCAAAGCTATGCAGCAACTTTTAAATATACTTTTAAACCTACTTAAACAGATAAACAATCCAATCTGAATAAAACACAATATGACTTATTTGAACCTTGTTTTGCAACAATAAAAATACATTTTAGCATCTTAAATATTATGAGAAACGCATTGTCCCTTGAATTTCATATCATTGGCTTACTGATACCACACCAATACACGTGGATGTTATTTTCATCAGCTTCTCAATGCGTCCATTGGAGCCGGTCAATTACAGCCGCGTTTATAATGTACAGTGCATCATTAAGACCCTGATATCCTGTAAGAGCCCTCATCTATGAATGCCAAATTGATTTCTCACAAATATTTAAAATTCCCGCTCTAATATATATTGTAAATGCCTGCACCTCTTACTACCATATACGATAAAAGTGCGCTGTACATCGCAAAACACTGTATCCCATAAGAGAATACAATACACCCACACATTATCTGAGTTACAAAGCTCATTGATGTATATATTTGTTATTAAAAAGGATATGGATTCAATATATATTACAAAGTACAGTATACCTATAGTTACGACTCATACAGTAAGCAGTTAATACATAGTTACATACAATTACATACAATTTCAGTTACATGCCAGCGATACAATTACCATTCCCTCCAATGTAGCTTATGTCTCCCTCTCTCTGTAAATAAATACAGGAACTGATCTGCTAGCAAGTCCATCATCGTTCTCTGAGACCAAAAAGCAAATCACTGACCTCCTGTGTGGTCAGCAGAGTATTATCTAGTTTCTGGGGGAGGGGTTCATGGTGAGTCACCAATTCCTTTGTATATGGTAATCAGATTCAGCCTTGAAGACATCCAAAGGGCTGGCTGAGTTCCCTGTCCTCTACCTCTAAGAATATCTATTGTTCAAATATAAGTGATTTTAGCTTTTATACATTCAATCATAATTATCCACTGCAATGTCCTACAACTTAATAACAAGTATCAAAATAATCTACACATTAAGCTGGTTGTTTTAATAGTAAACATGACCGGTGTATCTGGTTTCGTTCAAATAATACACATACATGACATTAATTCAATATATATAATTCTAAATCATCATGATGTCTGGCGCTTGATATTATTATAATTATGTACTGCATGAAATAAGTGTCGAATCAATCTCTGTGGAATGTCCGTGTAAATGCGTGTGTTACCATATATTGCTGTGCTCGCTGCGCGTATTTGCAAGTATAGCGCCTCATATGTGTGTAGTTTGTATGTTCTCTTGATGTAATATTTTTGACTTCTACAGGGGAAGCGGGCGATGTCATAAGTTGGTCCGGCGGAGGATGACGCTGACTACGCACTTGAGTGTACATCATTAGCGACATAGTGCATATACACTAGGTGATATCATGAATGATGTGTTGGAATCAGGCACATTGTCCACTACATTGTCTAGTGTGGACCCAGTTTTAGTCCTTGCGGTATCTCAGAGTTGTGTAGGTGGAGGAAGGAAATTAAGGGCCTAATTCATGTTGAATCGCAGTGTGCGATTCAGTGCCCGTCTGCGCATGCGCCCGCATTTTCTGTGGGGTTCCCGCAGAAAATGCGATCGCCTCTGCCCGTCAATCAGGGAGGATACGGGGCGTTGCGGGGGCGGCGATAGATTAACTGGGGCAGTGCAGCATGAACGGGGGCATGTCATGGGCGTGATCACAGCAGCTACGTGACGTCACACACAGCCGACGCTAAACTGCGCCGACAGTAGGCTTCACTTATTTCTATGAGGAAGAAGAAATTGCGAGGCAATCGCAATTTCTGTTTCATCAAGAGGGGGTGGCGGCGGTCAGCATCGCAGGGATGGGCGGCCCTGAGCATGCTAGGAAAAGGATTGCAAATTCTGCTAATTATCAGAATTTGCAATCCTTACTGAATTAGGCCCTAAATTGCAATCAGATAAAAAGTTCCCTTCCAATGTAGGATCAGTATAATTGTAGGACCCTTTTAGCCAATCTCTCATACAGTATGTCTTAAAAGAGCAGCATGATTGTAAAATGTGAAGTTAGGGAAAATAATCCCTCTCATGGCTTTGGATTGTTGCCATCAAATCAAGCGTATTTTACGTAATTTATAGAGATGTGCGGTGGGCACTTTTCGTGTTTTGTGTTTTGGTTTTGGTTCTGGTTCCATGATCGTGTTTTGGATCTGGATTGGTTTTGCCAAAACCACCCTTTCATGTTTTGGTTTTGGATCTGGATGATTTTTTGGTTGGAAAAACAGCTAAAATCACATAATTTGGGGGTAATTTTGATCCTACGGTATTATTAACCTCAATAACATTCATTTCCACTCCTTTCCAGTCTATTCTGAACACCTCACAATATTGTTTTTAGGCCAAAAGGTTGCATTGAGGTGGCTGTATGACTAAGCTAAGCGACACAAGTGTGCGGCACAAATACTTGACCCATCTAGGAGTGGAACTGCAGTTGCAGACAGGATGGCAGATTTAAAAAATGGGCCCCAAACAGCACATCATGCAAAGAAGAAAATGAGGTGCAAAAAGGTAGCTGTATGACTAAGCTAAGTGACACAAGTGTGCGGCACAAACACCTGGCCCATCTAGGAGTGGCACTGCAGTTGCAGATAGGATGGCACTTAAAAAAAACTAGGCCCCAAACAGCACATCATGCAAAGAAGTAAAAGAGGTGCAATGAGGTAGCTGTATGGCTAAGCTAAGCGACACAAATGTGTGGCACAAACAACATGGGACGTGCTGGAATTTGCCCAGATGTAATACACGCACAATATTGGTGGCACAGAAGAGTATACCCCTAAACCAAACACACACACGGCATAGCCTGTAAAATAAATTTTGATAATAAAAACCCTTTTATTTGAAGCTATTATAATAATATGCAGCACTGGCGAGCGTACCCCTACACCACACAGGGCAAACCCTGTAAAAATTATTTGGATAATAATATAAGTAAGTTATATAATCTTTTTATTTGGAGTAAATAATATACAGCACAGGACACCACTACTGGACTTATGGCAGCACAAGACACCACCACTGGACTGGAATTATACGGCAGTACCCCTGGACTTATACGGAAGTACCCCTGGAGTTGTACGGCACTCTCAGACAGGATGGTACTTTAAAAAACTAGTCCCCAAACAGCACGTGATGCAAAGAAGAAAAAGAGGTGCAAGATGGAATTGTCCTTGGGCCCTCCCACCCACCCTTATGTTGTATAAACAGGACATGCACACCTTAACAAACCAATCATTTCAGCAACAGGGTCTACCACATGACTGTGGCTGAAATGACTGGTTTGTTTGGGCCCCCACCAAAAAAGAAGCAATCAATCTCTCCTTGCACAAACTGGCTCTACAGAGGCAAGATGTCGACCTCATCCTCCGATTCCCCACCCTTTTCACTGTGTACATCCTCCTCCTCACAGAGTATTAATTCGTACCCACTGGAATCCACCATCACAGGTCCCTGTGTACTCTTTCGGAGTACACATTGGAGGGGGGGAGGGGGGGCAACTTAGGTAAAATAAAGCCAGTTTGTGCAAGAGCATCCAAATTGCCTCGTTTTCCTGCCAATATACAGACTGTCTGAAGTGCCTACTTGGATGCTGTCACTCATATAATCGTCCACCATTCTTTCAATGGCGACAGAATCATATGCAGTGACAGTAGACATGTCAGTAATTGTTGGTAGGTCCTTCAATCTGGACCAGATGTCAGCACTCGCTCCTGACTGCCCTGCATCACCGCCAGCGGATGGGCTCGGAAATCTTATCCTTTTCCTTGCAGCCCCAGTTGCAGGAGAAAGTGAAGGAGGAGCTGTTGACGGGTCACGTTCCGCTTAAGTTGACAATTTTCTCACCAGCAGGTCTTTGAACCTCTGCAGACTTGAGATACAACGTAAGCTTTAAACCTAGAATCGAGCACTGTGGCCAAAATGTAGTGCTCTGATTTCAACAGATTGACCACCCTTGAATCCTGGCAAAGCAATTGAAGGGCTCCATCCACAAGTCCCACATACTTAGCGGAATTGCTCCGTCTTAGCTCCTCCTTCAATTTCTCCAGCTACTTCTGCAAAAGCCTGATGAGGGGAATGACCTGACTCAAGCTGGCAGTGTCTGAACTGACTTCAAGTGTGGCAAGTTCGAAGGGTTTGAGAACCTTGCACAAGACAAAAATCATTCTCCACTGCTCTTGAGTGAGGTGCATTCCCCCTCCTTTGCCTATATCATAGGTGGACGTACAGGCTTGAATGGTCTTTTTCTGCTCCTCCATCCTCTGAAGCATATAGAGTGTTGAATTCTACCTCGTTACCACCTCTTGCTTCAGATGATGGCAGGGCAGGTTCAGGAGTGTTTGCTGGCGCTCCAGTCTTCGGCACGCAGTGGCTGAATGTCGAAAGTGTCCCTCAATTTTTCGGGCCACTGACAGTATCTGCTGAATGCCCTGTCATTTTTAAAAATATTCTGCACCACCAAATTAAATGTGCAAAACATGGGACGTGCTGGAATTTGCCCATTGGTAATGCACGCACAATATTGGTGGCGTTGTCCGGTATCACAAATCCCCAGGAGAGTCTAATTGGGGTAAGCCATTGTGAGATGATGCCCCTCAGTTTCCGTAAGAGGTTGTCAGCTGTGTGCCTCTTACGGAAAGCAGTGATACATAGCATAGCCTACCTAGGAACGAGTTGGCATTTGCGAGATGCTGCTACAATGCTGCTGCTGTTGTTGTTGCTGCGGGAGGCCATACATCTACCCAGTGTGCTGTCTCAGTCATATAGTCCTTAGTCTGCCCTGTTCCACTTGTCCACATGTCCGTGTTTAAGTGGACAGTGGATACTACTGCATTTTTTAGGACACTGAGGACACTTTTTCTGACGTCTCTGTACAGTCTCGGTATCGCCTGCCTAGAGAAGTGGAACCTAGATGGGATTTGGTACCGGGGACACAGTACCTCAAACAATTCTCTAAGTCCCACTGAACTAATGGTGGATACCGGACGCACGTCTAACACCAACATTGCTGTCAAGGCCTCAGTTATCCACTTTGCAAAAGGATGACTGCTGTCATATTTCATCTTTCTCACAAAGGACTGTTGGACAGTTAATTGCTTACTGGAAGTATTACAAGTGGTCTTCCGACTTCCCCTCTGGGATGACGATTGGCTCCCAGCAGCAACAACAGCAGCAACTGCAGGCATACCACTCAAGGATTCACTGGAGGAATCCCGGTTAGGAGAAGACTCCTCAGGTTTGCCAGTGACATGGCCTGCAGGAATACTGACGTTCCTGACTGAGGAGAAAGTTGACATTGAGGGAGTTGGTGGTGTGGTTTGCAGGAGCTTGGGTACAAGTGGAAGCAGGGATTTAGGTGTCAGTGGACTGCTTACACTGTTACCCAAAGTTTCACAACTTGACACTGACTGCTGATAAATACGCTGCAGGTGACGTATAAGGGAGGATGTTCCTAGGTGGTTAACATCCTTATTTCTACTTATTAAAGATTGACAGAGGCAACACATGGCTTGACACCTGTTGTCCGGATTTGTGGAGAAAAAATTCCACACTAAAGAGGTGGCTTTTTTGGTATTTTGCCCAGGCATCACAATGGGCTTCTTCATCCTACGGATAACAGGTGTCTCCCCCAGTGCCTCATTTAAACAAACCACATCACCATCAGAATCCTCCTCGTCAACTTCCTCCTCAGCGCCAGCAACACCCATATTCTGATCCTGGTGTACTTCAACAGTGACATCTTCAATTTGAATATCAGAAATTAGACTATGAATGCTCGTTCCAGCACTTGCAGGGGGCATGCAAATGGTGGAAGGAGCCATCTTTTCCCGTCCAGTGTTGGGAAGGTCAGGCACTTGAACTCTCCTTGGGGATCTGTGATACCATCTTAGAATGCACAGTTCTTTGCTGTGCTTTTTCCACCTTAACTTTTTCATTTTTCTAGCGGCAGGATAGGGCTTTCAACGTCATGTGAAGCTGAACCACTAGTCATGAACATAGGCCAGGACCTTAGCCGTTCCTTGCAACTCCATGTCGTAAATGGCATATTGGCAAGTTAACAATTCTCCTCAGACCATTTCAATTTCTTTTTTTTGGGTCTTTTACTGAACTTTGGCTTTTTGGATTTTACATACCCTCTACGATCACATTGGGCATCGGCCTTGGCAGACGACGTTGATGGCATTTCATTGTCTATGTCATGACTAGTGGCAGCAGCTTCAGCACTAGGAGGAAGTGGTTCTTGATCTTTCCCTATTTTATCTTCCAAATTTTTGTTCTCCATTTTTTTCTGGAGTTATACAACAATATGCAGTACAGGAGAGTGTACCTCTACACCACACAGGGCAAACCCTGTGAAAATTATTTGGATTAAATATTAATAACCCCTTTATTTGGAGTAAATAATATACAGCACAGGACATCACCACTGAATTTATATGGCAGCACCACTGGTCTGGAATTATGTGGAATTACATGGATTTATATGGAATTATACGGCAGGATCACTTGATTTATACGCCAGTACCACTGGAATTATACAGCAAGATCACTAGATTTATATGCCAGTACCACTGGATTTATACGGCAGCACCACTGGACTGGATTTATACGCCAGTACCACTGGAATTATACGTCAATATCACTGGAATTATAAGGCAGTACCACGGGAATTATATGGCAGTATCACAGCAATTATATGGCAATAATACTGGAATTATACGCCAGTATCACTAGAATTATATGGCAGCATCACAGGAATTATATGCCAGTTTCACAGGAATTATACGGCAGTATCACAGGAATTATTTGCCAGTATTACAGGAATAATACGCCAGTATCACAGGAATTATACGGCAATATCACTGGAATTATACGCCATTATCACAGGAATTATACACCAGTATCACAGGAATTATACGGCAATATCACTGGAATTATACAGCAGTATCACGGGAATTATACGCCAGTATCACAGGAATTATACGACAATATCACTGGATTTATACGGCAGTATCACTGGAATTATATGCCATTATCATAGGAATTATACGGCAATATCACTGGAATTATACGGCAGTATCACGGGAATTATACATCAGTATGACAGGAATTATACGGCAATATCACTGGAATTATACACAAGTATCACAGGAATTATACGCCAGTATCACAGGAATTATACGCCAGTAACAGAGGAATTATACGCCAGTACCACAGGAATTATAAAGCAATATCACTGGAATTATACGACAGTATTACTGGAATTATACGGCAGTATCACAGGAATTATACGTCAGTATCACAGGAATTATACGGCAACATCACTGGAATTAAAAAGCAGTATCACGGGAATTAGGCACCAGTATCACAGGAATTATACGGCAATATCACTGGAATTATACGGCAGTATCACGGGAAATATACATCAGTATCACAGGAATTATACGGCAATATCACTGGAATTATACACAAGTATCACAGGAAATATACGCCAGTATCACAGGAATTATACGCCAGTAACAGAGGAATTAAACTAGAGATGAGCGCCGGAAATTTTTCGGGTTTTGTGTTTTGGTTTTGGGTTCGGTTCCGCGGCCGTGTTTTGGGTTCGAACGCGTTTTGGCAAAACCTCACCGAATTTTTTTTGTCGGATTCGGGTGTGTTTTGGATTCGGGTGTTTTTTTTTAAAAAACACTAAAAAACAGCTTAAATCATAGAATTTGGGGATCATTTTGATCCCAAAGTATTATTAACCTCAAAAACCATAATTTACACTCATTTTCAGTCTATTCTGAATACCTCACACCTCACAATATTATTTTTAGTCCTAAAATTTGCACCTAGGTCGCTGGATGACTAAGCTGGGCGACCCTAGTGGCCGACACAAACACCGGGCCCATCTAGGAGTGGCACTGCAGTGTCACGCAGGATGTCCCTTCCAAAAAACCCTCCCCAAACAGCACATGACGCAAAGAAAAAAAGAGGCGCAATGAGGTAGCTGACTGTGTGAGTAAGATAAGCGACCCTAGTGGCCGACACAAACACCGGGCCCATCTAGGAGTGGCACTGCAGTGTCACGCAGGATGTCCCTTCCAAAAAACCCTCCCCAAACAGCACATGACGCAAAGAAAAAAAGAGGCGCAATGAGGTAGCTGACTGTGTGAGTAAGATAAGCGACCCTAGTGGCCGACACAAACACCGGGCCCATCTAGGAGTGGCACTGCAGTGACACGCAGGATGTCCCTTCCAAAAAACCCTCCCCAAACAGCACATGACGCAAAGAAAAAAAGAGGCGCAATGAGGTAGCTGACTGTGTGAGTAAGATAAGCGACCCTAGTGGCCGACACAAACACCGGGCCCATCTAGGAGTGGCACTGCAGTGTCACGCAGGATGTCCCTTCCAAAAAACCCTCCCCAAACAGCACATGACGCAAAGAAAAAAAGAGGCGCAATGAGGTAGCTGACTGTGTGAGTAAGATAAGCGACCCTAGTGGCCGACACAAACCCTGGGCCCATCTAGGAGTGGCACTGCAGTGTCACGCAGGATGTCCCTTCCAAAAAACCCTCCCCAAACAGCACATGACGCAAAGAAAAAAAGAGGCGCAATGAGGTAGCTGACTGTGTGAGTAAGATAAGCGACCCTAGTGGCCGACACAAACACCGGGCCCATCTAGGAGTGGCACTGCAGTGTCACGCAGGATGTCCCTTCCAAAAAACCCTCCCCAAACAGCACATGACGCAAAGAAAAATTAAAGAAAAAAGAGGTGCAAGATGGAATTGTCCTTAGGCCCTCCCACCCACCCTTATGTTGTATAAACAGGACATGCACACTTTAACCAACCCATCATTTCAGTGACAGGGTCTGCCACACGACTGTGACTGATATGACGGGTTGGTTTGGACCCACACCAAAAAAGAAGCAATTAATCTCTCCTTGCACAAACTGGCTCTACAGAGGCAAGATGTCCACCTCATCATCATCCTCCGATATATCACCGTGTACATCCCTCTCCTCACAGATTATCAATTCGTCCCCACTGGAATCCACCATCTCAGCTCCCTGTGTACTTTGTGGAGGCAATTGCTGCTGGTCAATGTCTCCGCGGAGGAATTGATTATAATTCATTTTAATGAACATCATCTTCTCCACATTTTCTGGATGTAACCTCGTACGCCGATTGCTGACAAGGTGAGCGGCGGCACTAAACACTCTTTCGGAGTACACACTTGTGGGAGGGCAACTTAGGTAGAATAAAGCCAGTTTGTGCAAGGGCCTCCAAATTGCCTCTTTTTCCTGCCAGTATAAGTACGGACTGTGTGACGTGCCTACTTGGATGCGGTCACTCATATAATCCTCCACCATTCTTTCAATGGTGAGAGAATCATATGCAGTGACAGTAGACGACATGTCCGTAATTGTTGTCAGGTCCTTCAGTCCGGACCAGATGTCAGCATCAGCAGTCGCTCCAGACTGCCCTGCATCACCGCCAGCGGGTGGGCTCGGAATTCTGAGCCTTTTCCTCGCACCCCCAGTTGCGGGAGAATGTGAAGGAGGAGATGTTGACAGGTCGCGTTCCGCTTGACTTGACAATTTTCTCACCAGCAGGTCTTTCAACCCCAGCAGACTTGTGTCTGCCGGAAAGAGAGATCCAAGGTAGGTTTTAAATCTAGGATCGAGCACGGTGGCCAAAATGTAGTGCTCTGATTTCAACAGATTGACCACCCGTGAATCCTGGTTAAGCGAATTAAGGGCTCCATCCACAAGTCCCACATGCCTAGCGGAATCGCTCCGTGTTAGCTCCTCCTTCAATGTCTCCAGCTTCTTCTGCAAAAGCCTGATGAGGGGAATGACCTGACTCAGGCTGGCAGTGTCTGAACTGACTTCACGTGTGGCAAGTTCAAAGGGCATCAGAACCTTGCACAACGTTGAAATCATTCTCCACTGCGCTTGAGACAGGTGCATTCCACCTCCTATATCGTGGTCAGATGTATAGGCTTGAATGGCCTTTTGCTGCTCCTCCAACCTCTGAAGCATATAGAGGGTTGAATTCCACCTCGTTACCACTTCTTGCTTCAGATGATGGCAGGGCAGGTTCAGGCGTTTTTGGTGTTGCTCCAGTCTTCTGTACATGGTGCCTGTACGCCGAAAGTGTCCCGCAATTCTTCTGGCCACCGACAGCATCTCTTGCACGCCCCTGTCGTTTTTTAAAAAATTCTGCACCACCAAATTCAAGGTATGTGCAAAACATGGGACATGCTGGAATTTGCCCATATTTAATGCACACACAATATTGCTGGCGTTGTCCGATGCCACAAATCCACAGGAGAGTCCAATTGGGGTAAGCCATTCCGCGATGATCTTCCTCAGTTGCCGTAAGAGGTTTTCAGCTGTGTGCGTATTCTGGAAACCGGTGATACAAAGCGTAGCCTGCCTAGGAAAGAGTTGGCGTTTGCGAGATGCTGCTACTGGTGCCGCCGCTGCTGTTCTTGCGGCGGGAGTCCATACATCTACCCAGTGGGCTGTCACAGTCATATAGTCCTGACCCTGCCCTGCTCCACTTGTCCACATGTCCGTGGTTAAGTGGACATTGGGTACAACTGCATTTTTTAGGACACTGGTGAGTCTTTTTCTGACGTCCGTGTACATTCTCGGTATCGCCTGCCTAGAGAAGTGGAACCTAGATGGTATTTGGTAACGGGGGCACACTGCCTCAATAAATTGTCTAGTTCCCTGTGAACTAACGGCGGATACCGGACGCACGTCTAACACCAACATAGTTGTCAAGGCCTCAGTTATCCGCTTTGCAGCAGGATGACTGCTGTGATATTTCATCTTCCTCGCAAAGGACTGTTGGACAGTCAATTGTTTACTGGAAGTAGTACAAGTGGGCTTACGACTTCCCCTCTGGGATGACCATCGACTCCCAGCAGCAACAACAGCAGCGCCAGCAGCAGTAGGCGTTACACGCAAGGATGCATCGGAGGAATCCCAGGCAGGAGAGGAATCGTCAGAATTGCCAGTGACATGGCCTGCAGGACTATTGGCATTCCTGGGGAAGGAGGAAATTGACACTGAGGGAGTTGGTGGGGTGGTTTGCGGGAGCTTGGTTACAAGAGGAAGGGATTTACTGGTCAGTGGACTGCTTCCGCTTTCACCCAAAGTTTTTGAACTTGTCACTGACTTATTATGAATGCGCTGCAGGTGACGTATAAGGGAGGATGTTCCGAGGTGGTTAACGTCCTTACCCCTACTTATTACAGCTTGACAAAGGCAACACACGGCTTGACACCTGTTGTCCGCATTTCTGTTGAAATACCTCCACACCGAAGAGCTGATTTTTTTGTATTTTCACCAGGCATGTCAACGGCCATATTCCTCCCACGGACAACAGGTGTCTCCCCGGGTGCCTGACTTAAACAAACCACCTCACCATCAGAATCCTCCTGGTCAATTTCCTCCCCAGCGCCAGCAACACCCATATCCTCCTCATCCTGGTGTACTTCAACACTGACATCTTCAATCTGACTATCAGGAACTGGACTGCGGGTGCTCCTTCCAGCACTTGCAGGGGGCGTGCAAATGGTGGAAGGCGCATGCTCTTCACGTCCAGTGTTGGGAAGGTCAGGCATCGCAACCGACACAATTGGACTCTCCTTGTGGATTTGGGATTTCGAAGAACGCACAGTTCTTTGCGGTGCTACTGCTTTTGCCAGCTTGAGTCTTTTCATTTTTCTAGCGGGAGGCTGAGTGCTTCCATCCTCATGTGAAGCTGAACCACTAGCCATGAACATAGGCCAGGGCCTCAGCCGTTCCTTGCCACTCCGTGTGGTAAATGGCATATTGGCAAGTTTACGCTTCTCCTCCGACAATTTTATTTTAGGTTTTGGAGTCCTTTTTTTACTGATATTTGGTGTTTTGGATTTGACATGCTCTGTACTATGCCATTGGGCATCGGCCTTGGCAGACGACGTTGCTGGCATTTCATCGTCTCGGCCATGACTAGTGGCAGCAGCTTCAGCACGAGGTGGAAGTGGATCTTGATCTTTCCCTAATTTTGGAACCTCAACATTTTTGTTCTCCATATTTTAATAGGCACAACTAAAAGGCACCTCAGGTAAACAATGGAGATGGATGGATACTAGTACTAGCTAATAATACTAGTACTAATACTAGCTAATAATAATAGTACTAGCTAATAATACTAGCTAGATACTAGCTGCTAATATAGACTGGTTGATAATGAGATGTAGTATGTATAAAGAAGAAAGAAAAAAAAAACCACGGGTAGGTGGTATACAATTATGGATGGACTGCCGAGTGCCGACACAGAGGTAGCTACAGCCGTGAACTACCGTACTGTGTCTGCTGCTAGTATAGACTGGATGATAAATAATGATATAAAAAATATATCACTACTGCAGCCGGACAGGTATATAATATTATATAATGACGGACCTGCTGGACACTGTCTGTCAGCAGAATGAGTTTTTTATAGAAGAAAAAAACACCACACAAGTCACACGAGCCCACGACGAGTGTACTTTTTCAGGCAGACAATCAATAAATATAGTACTATAGTACTGGTGGTCAGTGTGGTCAGGTCACTGGTCTCAGTGGTCAGTCACACTGGCAGTGGCACTAGTCTCTCTCTGGCAGCAAAAGTGTGCACTGTTTAATATGTACTCCTGGCTCCTGCTATAACCTATAACTGCTCCCCAGTCTCCCCCACAATTAAGCTGTGTGAGCACAGTCAGATATTAATGACGGACCTGCTGGACACTGTCTGTCAGCAGAATGAGTTTTTTAAAGAAGAAAAAAACACCACACAAGTCACACGAGTCCACGACGAGTGTACTTTTTCAGGCAGACAATCAATAAATATAGTACTATAGTACTGGTGGTCAGTGTGGTCAGGTCACTGGTCACAGTGGTCAGTCACACTGGCAGTGGCACTAGTCTCTCTCTGGCAGCAAAAGTGTGCACTGTTTAATATGTACTCCTGGCTCCTGCTATAACCTATAACTGCTCCCCAGTCTCCCCCACAATTAAGCTGTGTGAGCACAGTCAGATATTAATGACGGACCTGCTGGACACTGTCTGTCAGCAGAATGAGTTTTTTAAAGAAGAAAAAAACACCACACAAGTCACACGAGTCCACGACGAGTGTACTTTTTCAGGCAGACAATCAATAAATATAGTACTATAGTACTGGTGGTCAGTGTGGTCAGGTCACTGGTCACAGTGGTCAGTCACACTGGCAGTGGCACTAGTCTCTCTCTGGCAGCAAAAGTGTGCACTGTTTAATATGTACTCCTGGCTCCTGCTATAACCTATAACTGCTCCCCAGTCTCCCCCACAATTAAGCTGTGTGAGCACAGTCAGATATTAATGACGGACCTGCTGGACACTGTCTGTCAGCAGAATGAGTTTTTTAAAGAAGAAAAAAACACCACACAAGTCACACGAGTCCACGACGAGTGTACTTTTTCAGGCAGACAATCAATAAATATAGTACTATAGTACTGGTGGTCAGTGTGGTCAGGTCACTGGTCACAGTGGTCAGTCACACTGGCAGTGGCACTAGTCTCTCTCTGGCAGCAAAAGTGTGCACTGTTTAATATGTACTCCTGGCTCCTGCTATAACCTATAACTGCTCCCCAGTCTCCCCCACAATTAAGCTGTGTGAGCACAGTCAGATATTAATGACGGACCTGCTGGACACTGTCTGTCAGCAGAATGAGTTTTTTAAAGAAGAAAAAAACACCACACAAGTCACACGAGTCCACGACGAGTGTACTTTTTCAGGCAGACAATCAATAAATATAGTACTATAGTACTGGTGGTCAGTGTGGTCAGGTCACTGGTCACAGTGGTCAGTCACACTGGCAGTGGCACTAGTCTCTCTCTGGCAGCAAAAGTGTGCACTGTTTAATATGTACTCCTGGCTCCTGCTATAACCTATAACTGCTCCCCAGTCTCCCCCACAATTAAGCTGTGTGAGCACAGTCAGATATTAATGACGGACCTGCTGGACACTGTCTGTCAGCAGAATGAGTTTTTTAAAGAAGAAAAAAACACCACACAAGTCACACGAGTCCACGACGAGTGTACTTTTTCAGGCAGACAATCAATAAATATAGTACTATAGTACTGGTGGTCAGTGTGGTCAGGTCACTGGTCACAGTGGTCAGTCACACTGGCAGTGGCACTAGTCTCTCTCTGGCAGCAAAAGTGTGCACTGTTTAATATGTACTCCTGGCTCCTGCTATAACCTATAACTGCTCCCCAGTCTCCCCCACAATTAAGCTGTGTGAGCACAGTCAGATATTAATGACGGACCTGCTGGACACTGTCTGTCAGCAGAATGAGTTTTTTAAAGAAGAAAAAAACACCACACAAGTCACACGAGTCCACGACGAGTGTACTTTTTCAGGCAGACAATCAATAAATATAGTACTATAGTACTGGTGGTCAGTGTGGTCAGGTCACTGGTCACAGTGGTCAGTCACACTGGCAGTGGCACTAGTCTCTCTCTGGCAGCAAAAGTGTGCACTGTTTAATATGTACTCCTGGCTCCTGCTATAACCTATAACTGCTCCCCAGTCTCCCCCACAATTAAGCTGTGTATCATTTTTTTCAGGCAGAGAACAAGAACAGAACGGATTATTATTTAAATATTAATAAATTATAAAACTGCACTGGTGGTCAGGTCACTGGTCATCAGTCACTAGTAGTATAATATAATAACTCCTCCTAAGCTCCAGTAAGTATAGTAATGAACGTGTCTCACTCTCACTCTCCTATTTTAATTTCTAAACGGAGAGGACGCCAGCCACGTCCTCTCCCTATCAATCTCAATGCACGTGTGAAAATGGCGGCGACGCGCGGCTCCTTATATAGAATCCGAGTCTCGCGATAGAATCCGAGCCTCGCGAGAATCCGACAGTGTGATGATGACGTTCGTGCGCGCTCGGGTTAACCGAGCAAGGCGGGAAGATCCGAGTCGCTCGGCCCCGTGTAAAAAAAACTGAAGTTCGGGCGGGTTCGGATTCAGAGGAACCGAACCCGCTCATCTCTAAATTAAACGCCAGTACCACAGGAATTTTAAAGCAATATCACTGAAATTATACGCCAGTATTACTGGATTTATACGGCAGTATCACGGGAATTATACGCCAGTATCACAGGAATTATACGGCAACATCACTGGAATTAAAAAGCAGTATCACGGAAATTATACGGCAGTATCACGGGAATTATACGCCAGTATCACAGGAATTATACGGCAATATCACTGGAATTATACAGCAATATCACAGGAATTGTACGGCAATATCACTGGAATTATCCGGCAGTATCACAGGAATTATACGCTAGTATCACAGGAATTATATGGCAATATCACTGGAATTATACGCCAGTGTCAATGGAATTATACGCCGGTATCACAGGAATTAAACGCCAGTATCACCAGAATTATACGTTAGTATCAGTGGAATTATACGGCAATATCACTGGAATTTTTCGCCAGTATCACGGGATTATACGGCAATATCACTGGAATTAAACGCCAGTATCATGGGAATTATACGGCAATATCAGTGGAATTATACACCAGTATCACGGGAATTATACGCCAGTATCACAGGAATTACACTTCAGTATCACAGGAATTATACGGCAATACCACTGGAATTATACGCGAGCATCACGGGAATTATACGGCAATATCACTGGAATTCTACGCCAGTATCATGGGAATTATGCACCAGTATCACAGGAATTATACAGCAATATCACTGGAATTATACGCCAGTATCACGGGAATTATACACCAGTATCATCACGGAGCAGCAAAAGGACATTCAAGCCTGTACATCCACCTACGATATAAGCAAAGGAGGGGTAATGCACCTGACTCAAGCGCAGTGGAGAATAATTTCCGTCTTGTGCAAGGTTCTCCAACCCTTCGAACTTGCCACATGTGAAGTCAGTTCAGACACTGCCAGCTTGAGTCAGGTCATTCCCCTCATCAGGCTTTTGCAGAAGCAGCTGGAGAAATTGAAGGAGGAGCTAAGATGGAGCGATTCCGCAAAGTATGTGGGACTTGTGGATGAAGCCCTTCATTCGCTTTGCCAGGATTCAAGGGTGGTCAATCTGTTGAAATCAGAGCACTACATTTTGGCCACCGTGCTTGATCCTAGGTTTAAAGCCTACGTTGTATCTCTATTTCCGGCAGACACAAGTGTGCAGAGGCGCAAAGACCTGCTGGTGAGTAAATTGTCAACTCAAGTGGAACGTGACCCGTCAACAGCTCGTCCTTCAATTTCTCCCGCCACTGGGGTTGCAAGGAAAAGGATAAGATTTCCTAGCCCACCCGCTGGCGGTGATGCAGGGCAGTCAGGAGCGAAATCTGACATCTGGTCCAGATTGAAGGACCTGCCAACGATTACTGACATGTCTACTGTCACTGCATGTGATTCTGTCACCATTGAAAGAATGGTGGAGGATTATATGAGTGACATGCTCCAAGTAGACAATTCAGACAGTCCGTATGTATACTGGCAGGAGAAAGAGGCAATTTGGGTGCCCTTGCACAAACTGGCTTTATTTTACCTAAGTTGCTCCCCCCACCCCCCTTCCAGTGTGTTCTCCGAAAGAGTGTTTAGTGCAGCCGGTAACCTTGTCAGCGATTGGCGTAGGAGGTTACTTCCACAAAATGTGGAGAAGATGATGTTCTTCAAAATTAATTATAAATTCCTCCGGTAAGACCTTTACCAGCAATTGCCTCCAGAAAGTACACAGGGACCAGTGATGGTGGATTCCAGTGGGAACGAATTAATACTCTGTGAGGAGGAGGATGTACACAGTGAAAAGGGTGAGGAATCGGAGGATGAGGATGAGGTCGACATCTTGCCTCTGTAGCGCCAGTTTGTGCAAGGAGAGATTGATTGCTTCTTTTTTGGTGGGGGCCCAAACAAACCAGTAATTTCAGCCACATTCATGTGGCAGACCCTGTCGCTGAAATGATTGGTTTGTTAAAGTGTGCATGTCCTGTTTATACAACATAAGGGTGGGTGGGAAGACCCAAGGACAATTCCATCTTGCACCTCTTTATCTTCTTTGCATCATGTGCTGTTTGGGGACTAGTTTTTTTAAGTACCATCCTGTCTGTAACTGCAGTGCCACTCCTAGATGGGCCAGGTGTTTGTGCCGCTTAGCTTAGTCATCCAGCTACCTCATTGCACCTCTTTTTCTTCTTTGCATGATGTGCTGTTTGGGGCCTATTTTTTAAATCTGCCATCCTGTTTGCCACTGCAGTGCCACTCCTAGATGGGCCAGGTGTTTGTGCCGCACACTTGTGTCGCTTAGCTTAGTCATCCAGCTACCTCATTGCACCTCTTTTTCTTCTTTGCATCATGTGCTGTTTGGGGCTTATTTTTTAAATCTGCCCTCCTGTCTGCATCTACAGTACCACTCCTAGATGGGCCAGGTGTTTGTGTTGTCCACTTGTGTCGCTTAGCTTAGTCATCAAGCAACCTCGGTGCAACCTTTTGGCCTAAAAACAATATTGTGAGGTGTGAGGTGTTCAGAATAGACTGGAAATGAGTGGAAATGATTGTTATTGAGGTTAATAATACCGTAGGAGCAAAATTACCCCAAATTCTGTGATTTTAGCTATTTTTATGTTTTTTTAAAAATCATCCAGATCCAAAACAAAAACAAAAACAAAAACACGAAAGGGCGGTTTGGCGAAATCCAAGCCAAAACCAAAACACGAAAGTGGAATTAGAACCAAAACCAAAACACGAAAAGAGCCAGCCGCGCATCTCTAGTTCTTATATGGAAACCAAACCCTGCGAGATTCTGACAGCGACATGATGACGTTTTTCCTCGTTCTGGTTTCCGAGTCAGGTGGGAACACCCAAGCCTGACTCGGATCCGGACTTGGGTAGGGAGGTTCGGTAGGAACCCGCTCATCTCTAATTTTCACGTACGATAGATGGATAATATATATATATATATATATATATATAGATACAGTATATATATATATATATGTATATATATATATATATATATATATATATAGAGAGAGAGATATGTGTGTGTGTGTGTGTGTGTGTATATATATATATATATATATATATATATATACATATATATGTGAGCAATATTTAATGCCATTAAGGTCACAGAACATGCAGACATAACTTTCAATGTTGGAATTTCGGGTGTTAAATCAAAGGCTCAGTGTGAGAAAGTCAGGACTGCTTAGAGTACTGTCCTGGGCATAGGGATACACAGCATATACTCCTTTGTACCTCAACAGCAGCTGCAGAACACCTCACAGATGACCCGGGCGGGGAGCACTGCAGAGTACTGTCCAGTGGGTCGAGCTTAGAATGGTCGGGGGTGGAGCTGCGGGTAACAGGGGGCTCAGCAGTGGAAGAACCAGGGGGCGGAGCTTATTATAGTCCAGAGACGCAGCTTGGGATGGCATGTGAGAGGAACTTTTGCCAATCTTGGGTACAGCTGTGGATGGACCAGGAGGCGGAGTTTATCGCAATCTGGGGGAGGAGCCTATTTCAAACCTGGGTATGAGCTTCAGCCGACAGGGGGAGAGTGCTTTTGCACAGCTGCTGGCAGCTTGGAAAGGGATAGGCAGAGCTTTGGCTCTCCAAGACAGGAGTCAAATGAGGGTATGCTATTGGTGATGACAGGAGAAAACTTTTTTTCCTGTCAACAGTATCTGAACTGCAGGGGATCTGTGGGCTTATTTTTAGAGGGGGGCCTGGAGCTGCAGCTCCATCCGCCCCATTGTTAATCCGGCCCTGCAGGTACTGTATGTAAAACTCCATCTTGTCCAAGTGAATGGCATATTAGCATGCCTGTGGGAACGTGTGAAACCTGGTCTCAAATATAAGACTACAGATTTTTCCGTATTAATTAGAAGTCCAGATATTTCACCAAATTCCCGAAGTATGGACATAAGCAGTGAAATAATGGGACTAGACAAACAAAGTAATACCATGCCATGGTAAATGCCATGATTTTCATTTTTAAACAGAAATAGCTGCTGTGTGTTTGTGCCGCTGCTCCGTTGCCTAGTTTATCCAGCCAGTCTTTGGCCTATATTGGTGAACAATATAGAGAGATGGTCAAAATTGACTGTAAATTACTGAAAACTAATGTTATTGAGGGTAATAGAACTGTAGGAACAAAAACAGGACAAAATTACATAATTTTAGATGTTTTTAGCATAAAAAAAAAAAAATCCAGATCCAAAACCAAAAAAAGGGCTGTTTTTGTGGGTGGTTTTGGCAAAACCAAAATAACATGGGGGTCCGCACACATCTCTGTTAAAAAGTAAGCATTTCAAGCCTGTAAAAAGTTATACATTATCTTGCAGTGGCTTAGAGATAATTGACCATATGGTGCCATCTAGTGTACGGAAATGTGTAATGCTTTATTAAATAGTATTTTACTTTTCTATCTACCACATATTAAAATGAAATGGTTTCAGAAGCCTTCCCAGATAAATGTATGCATGGACAGTGGAGATGTCCAAGTATATAATCCTTGCTGAGGTCACTCCACACTGTGGAAGTAAAAATATACTATTTTATTAACTATTTAATTCAATGACATCCATACTGCAAACATGAATTTTTAGCATACATTAATATAAATCTTCCTTCTTCTGCTGCGGCCCCCTGCTCTGTGACTGCGAACATCACTCCCAAAATCACACCCCAGAATACTGTGTGAGCAGCATTCCGGGGTGCATGTGCCAGAACTAAAAGTGCTAGGGGAGGAACATAATTCCCCACCTCAGCATATCTATCAGCTCAAGCCCCTGTCCCATGCTATGTTACACTGCGATGGGGTGGAGTAATGGAGGGGTCACCTTTTGGCAATGGGGATGGTGGTGGTGGTGGGGGGGGGGTGCATACGCTGCTCAACAATTTTTTCTTCTTTGGCTAGGGGGATATATTAAAAATAATAATAATTCCATGCATAGTAACTAGAGATGAGCGGGTTCGGTTCTCAGAGAACCGAACCGTACTGAACTTCACCATTCGAGTCCGGTTCCGAGCCAGGCTCGGGTTTTCACGGCTGACTCGGAAAACAGAATGAGGCAAAACGTCATCATCCCACTGTCGGATTCTCGCGGGGTTTGGATTCCATATAAGAAGCCGCGCATCCCCGCCATTTTCACTCCGGCATTGGAGAGTGTAGAGAGAGGATGTGTCTCCGTCCTCAGTGTCCTCTGTGGTGATGTCTTGTGCTGTATTTGTCCAGACACAGTGTTTGTGTCCTCTTGCTGCCATATGTCCATTGCTGCTGTGTTGTGCTGCATCAGTTCAGTGGTGGTGTATTGTGCTGCATCAGTCCAGCGGTAGTGTCCTGTGCATTAGCCATCAGTCATTCCAGTGACCAGGCAGTCACAGTGTTTGTGTCCTCTTGCGGCCATATGTCCATTGCTGCTGTGTTGTGCTGCATCAGTTCACTGTTGTTGTGTTGTGCTGCATCAGACCAGTGGTAGTGTCCTGGCCATCAGTCATTCCAGTGACCAGGCAGTCACAGTGGTATATGCTGCTGCTAAATGTCCACTGCTGCCGTATAATAATAATAATAATAATAACAATAACAACAAGTCCCTTACAGTGTTGCTGTGTTGTGCTGCATCAGACCAGTGGTAGTGTCATGGCCATCAGTCATTCCAGTGACCGGGCAGTCACAGTGGTATACGCTGCTGCTATATGTCCACTGCTGCCGTATATTAATAATAATAATAACAACAACAACAAGTCCCTTACAGTGTTGTTGTGTTGTGCTGCATCAGACCAGTGGTAGTGTCGTGGCCATCAGTCATTCCAGTGACCATGCAGTCACAGTGGTATACGCTGCTACTATATGTCCACTGCTGCCGTATAATAACAACAACAACAACAACAACAAGTCCCTTACAGTGTTGCTGTGTTGTGCTGCATCAGACCAGTGTTAGTGTCCTGGCCATCAGCCATTAGTCATTCCTGTGGCACATATTGAGTTATGTAACTCCAAAAAAATAATGGAGAACAAAAATTTGGAGGATAAAATAGGGAAAGATCAAGAACCACTTCCTCCTAGTGCTGAAGCTGCTGCCACTAGTCATGACATAGACAATGCAATGCCATCATCGTCTGCCAAGACCGATGCCCAAAGTGATAGTAGAGGGCATGTAAAATCCAAAAAGCCAATGTTCAGTAAAAAGACACAAAAAATGAAATTTAAATGGTCTGAAGAGAAACGTAAACTTGCCAATATGCCATTTACGACACAGAGTGGCAAGGAACGGCTGAGGCCTTGGTCTATGTTCATGACTAGTGGTTCAGCTTCACATGACGATGGAAGCCCTCATAACTGAGGCCTTGACACTTATGTTGGTGTTAGACGTGCGTCCGGTAGCCGCCATTAGTGCAGTGGGATTTAGACAATTGATGGAGGTAGTGTGTCCCCGGTACCAAATCCCATCTAGATTCCACTTCACTAGGCAGGCGATACCGAGATTTTGCCATTTAATTCCAGTGATTTGGATGTATAATTCCAGTGATTGTGCCATTTAATTCCAGTGATTTTGCCATTTAATTCCAGAGATTTGGATATATAATTACAGTGATTTGGACGTATAATTACAGTGATTTTGCAATATTATTACAGCGATTTTGCCATTTAATTCCAGTGATTTGGACGTATAATTCCAGTGATTTTGCCATTTAATTCCAGTGATTTTGCCACTTAATTCCAGTGATTTTGCTATTTAATTCCAGTGATTTGGACGTATAATTCCAGTGGTAATTGTTTGTGTCGCTTGGCTTAGTCATACAGCTACCTCATTGCACCTCTTCGACATCTTTGCATGAGGTGCTGTTTGGGGAGTAGTTTTTGAAAAGTGCCATCCTGTCTGACACTGCCGTATGAGTCCAGGGGTACTGCTGTATTAGTCCTGGGGTACTGCCATATAAGTCCACCAATTGCAGAATTTTTAAAAAATGACAGGGGCGTGCTGGTGATGTTGTCAGTGGAACGAACAATTGCGGCCCACTCTCGACATTCAGCCACTGCATGACACTATTATTATTTATTTATTTATTAACAGTTTCTTATATAGCGCAGCATATTCCGTTGCGCTTTACAATTAGAACAGTAATAGAACAAAACTGGGTAAAAACAGACAGACATAGAGGTAGGAAGGCTAATAGATGGGCCAGGTGGTTGTGTCACTTAGCTTAGTCATACAGCAACCTTCATACAGCAACCTTGGTGCACCTTTTTTTCTTCTTTGCATCATGTGCTGTTTGGGGACTATTTTTTTAAAGTGCCATCCTGTCTGACACTTCCGTATATGTCCAGTGGTACTGCCATTTAATTCCAATGATTTGGACGTATAATTCCAGTGATTTGGACGTATAATTCCAGTGATTTTGCAGTATTATTACAGTGATTTTGCTGTATAATTCCAGGGTTTTTGCCATTTAATTCCAGTGATTGGACGTATAATTCCAGTGATTTGGCCATTTAATTCCAGTGATCCTGCCGTATAATTCCAGTAATCCTGCCGTTTAATTACAGTGGTACTGGCGTATAATTACAGTGATCCTGCCATATAAATCCAGTGATCCTGTCATATAAATCTGTATAAGTCCAGTGATCCTGCCATATAATTACAGTGGTACTGGCGTATAAGTCCAGTCCAGTGATACTGCCATATATGTACACAGGTATATACTCTGTTGCAAAGCTGATTACTGAGGCCATAACAACTATGCTGGTGTTAGACATGCATTCAGTATCCACCATTAGTGCAGTGGGACTCCAGTGCCAACCCTAGATGGACTAGGTGTTTGTGCCGCACACTTGTGTCTCTTATCTCAGTCATACAGATACTTCATTGATCTCTTTTACTTCTTGGCATGATGTGCTGTTTGGGTACTATTTTTTTTAAGTGCCATCCTGTCTGACACTGCAATGCCACTCCTAGATGGGCCAATTGTTTGTGTCGCTTAGCTTAGTCATACAGCTACCTCATTGCACCACTTTTACATCTTTGCATGATGTGCTGTTTGGGGCTTTTTTTTATATCTGCCCTTCTGTCTGACACTGCAGTGCCACTCCTAGATGGGCCAATTGTTTGTGTTGCTTAGCTTAGTCATACAGCTACCTCATTGCACCTCTTTTACATCTTTGCATGATGTGCTGTTTGGGGCCTTTTTTTTTATATCTGCCCTTCTGTCTGACACTGCAGTGCCACTCCTAGATGGGCCAGGTGTTTGTGCCGCACACTTGTATCGCTTAGCTTAGTCATACAGCAACCTTGGTGCACCTCTTTTTCATCTTTGCACCATGTGCTGTTTGGCGCATGTTTGTTTAAAGTGCCATCCTGTCTGACACTGCCATATAAGTCCAGGGGTACTGCTGTATTAGTCCAGGGGTACTGCCATATAAGTCCACCAACTGCATAATTTTTGAAAAATGACAGGGGCGTGCAGGAGATGCCAGTGGACTGAAAAATTGTGGGCCACTTTCAACATTCAGCCACTGCATGCTACTACTAGATGGGCCAGGTGGTTGTGTCGCTTAGTTTAGTCAAACAGCAACCTCGGTGCACTTATTTTTCTTCTTTGCATCATGTGCTGTTTTGGGCCTATTTTTTAAATCTGCCATCCTGTCTGACACTGCAGTGCCACTCCTATATGGGCCAGGTGTTTGTGCCGCACACTTGTGTCGCTTAGCTTAGTCATACAGCCACCTCGGTTGGCCTAAAAACAATATTGTGAGGTGTGAGGTGTTCAGAATAGACTGGAAATGAGTGGAAAGGAATGTTATTGAGGTTAATAATACCGTAGGATCAAAATTACCCCCAAATTCTGTGATTTTAGCAGTTTTTATGTTTTTTTTTAAATCATCCAGATCCAAAACCAAAACACGAAAGGGTGGTTTTGGCAAAGCCAATCCAAAACCAAAACACGAGCGGGGAATTAGAACCAAAACACAAAACACGAAAAGTCCCAGCCGCACATCTCTACTTCTAACCAGCACTTCTACATATTTTCCTACCACCTCCAATGTCTCACCATCACTTCTATGACTGTGTACTTACTATATGGACCCGAGAGGTTCTTCAGTGACAAGAGACCTGTGACTCTTAGGCACATAATAATATCCAACTGTTAGGGCACACCTAGGAAACCACACAAACTCCTTCTGACTAGAGGGGTCATCACCTATATCAGCTGACGTTCCTGTAACAAGTCAGTTCTAAATAGTACTTGGATGCCGCCAGGACTTATACACAGGATAGGAGTTAATGAAGAAACCTGGTGAGCACAGAGAATAGGCTGGAGTGGGAAACAGGCTGTAAAATACCAAAGACAAGTAGCAAGAGCAGAATCCATAAGAAAGCAGAAGCTGCTAACAGGCAGTTACACAAGCTGAGCAGAGGTGCAGCTTGAGTTGCTTATAGGTAATTAGGGACTGTGCTGAGATATGGCAAGAACTGCAGGCTGAGAGTCACAGGCTAACTGAGGTGAGTAGCTCCCTTGCAGGGCCGGTTCTAGACCTTGCGGCGCCCAGGGCAAAAGTTTCCTTTGGCACGCCCTCCCCCCCAATAGGCACAAAAGTGTTAGTGCGCGACCGCGGTGTGCATCAAAAATAGGGGCATGGCTTCATAGGGAAGGGGCGTGGTCACAGTTGTGCCCCCTGTAGCTGTGCCTCCAGTAGATTTGCCCCCTGTAGTTTGGCCCCCAGTAGTTGTGTCCCCAGTAGTTTTGCCCCCTGTAGTTTTGCCCCCTGTAGCTGTGCTTTCAGTAGATGTGCCCCTAGTAGACGCTTACAAAAAGAAATGCTCACCAGCCCTGCTCCTGCTTCCTGACCGCTGCTGCTGCTGTCCTCCATCTCCGGCCGTTGCTCCTCGGATCTATGGGAGAAACGCACACTGCACAGACACTAGAGGTCAATTATGACCTCTAGCGTTTGTGACCGTTCCCACAATGTCGTGCGGTGCGCAATGACGTCAGTTGCACCACACGGCACCAGTAGCGGCTCTTGCCACGGCAGCGGTGGCAATGCCCTCAGGACAGCGGCGCCCCGGGCAAAAAGCCTGCTTGCCTGTGGAAAGAGCCGCTACTGCTCCCTTAGCCATCTATGTCCAGTGTAGCAGCGAGCTCTGCCATTCGGAGCTCTCTGTATGCATGGCAGCTCCCTCCGATCATGGCAGCGGGTGGCCTGCATCCAGTGCAGAGGCGGATACAAAGCTGTCTCCATCATTGGAAAAAACATTTGGTCCATCAAGGTGCAGTGGTGTTTCTGGGTTCCCAGAAACCTCTTCTGTGTGGCCACTGCTGCAGACAACACATCGTGCTGACCGAGTAACTGATGTAGTAAGCCATGCACAATTACCAAATGCCCGTTCGATATATCAGAGCAGACATCACTAGTGGGCAGGCATTTACATTTGCCCACTCAGTTATGATGTCACTGATGGCAGCTCCAAATAGGCCATGCAAATGAAACAATATAATGTAACAATTCACAAAGAATGTTGCAGTGCATGAAATATAAGTCAATCATGGACAAAGCAAGGGTTTTCAGCAGAACAATCATTGTTTCCTTATTTCGGAGGACAATGGGGGTAATTCAGACCTGATCGTAGCAGCAAATTTGTTAGCAGTTGGGCAAAACCATGGGGGTCATTCCGAGTTGATCGCTAGCTGCTTTTGTTCGCTCTGCAGCGATGAGGCAAAAAAACAGCACTTCTGCTCATGCGTATGCGGCGCAATGTGCACATGCGTCGTACTAATGCAATGAACGATGTAGTTTCACAAAGCTTTTCAGTCGCACTGCTGGCAGCAGAGTGATTGACAGGAAGAGGGCGTTACTGGGTGTCAACTGACCGTTTTCAGGGAGTGTTCGGAAAAACGCAGGCATGCCAGGAAAAACGCAGGCTTGGCTGGGTGAACGCAGTGTGTGTTCGTGATGTCAAAACAGGAACTGAACAGTCTGAAGTGATCGCAAGCGCTGAGTAGGTATTGAGCTACTCTAAAACTGCACAAAAAAAAGTTTGCCACCGCTCTGCGATCCTTTAGTTCACACTTCTGCTAAGCTAAAATACACTCCCAGTGGGCGGCGGTATAGCGCTTGTACAGCTGCTAAAAACTGCTAGCGAGCGATCAACTCGGAATGACCCCCATGTGCACTGCAGGGGAGGCAGATATAACATGTGCAGAGAGAGTAGATTTGGGTGGAGTGTGTTCAAACTGAAATCTAAATTGCAGTGTAAAAATAAAGCAGCCAGTATTTACCCTGCACAGAAACAAAATAACCCACCCAAATCTAACTCTCTCTGCAAATGTTATATCTACCACACCTGCAGTGCACATGGGGGGTCATTCCAAGTTGATCACACGTTAGCTGTTTTTAGCAGCCGTGCAAACGCATAGTCACCGCCCACGGGGGAGTGTATTTTCGCTTTGCAAGTGTGTGAAAACCTGTGCAGCCGCGCGCTGCAAAAACTTTTTGTGCAGTTTCAGAGTAGGTCTGAACTAGTGATGAGCGGGTTCGGTTTCTCGGAAACCGAACCCCCCCGAACTTCACGCTTTTTACACGGGTCCGAGGCAGACTCGGATCTTCCCGCCTTGCTCGGTTAACCCGAGCGCGCCCGAACGTCATCATCCCGCTGTCGGATTCTCGCGAGGCTCGGATTCTATCGCGAGACTCGGATTCTATATAAGGAGCCGCGTGTCGCCGCCATTTTCACACGTGCATTGAGATTGATAGGGAGAGGACGTGGCTGGCATCCTCTCCGTTTAGAGTAGACTAGAGAGTAGTAGAGACACTTGATTTACTAATTTTGGGGAGCATATTAGGAGTACTACTTGCTGATAGTGTGACCAGTGACCACCAGTTTAATTAATCCGTTCTCTGCCTGAAAAAAAACGATACACAGTGTGACACAGTCACATACCATATCTGTGCTCAGCCTCAGTGTGCTGCATCATCTATGTAATACTGTATATCTGACTGTGCTGAGTGCTCACTGCTCACACAGCTTAATTGTGGGGGAGACTGGGGAGCAGTTATAGCAGGAGTACATATTTTAACAGTGCACACTTTTGCTGCCAGAGTGCCACTGCCAGTGTGACTGACCAGTGACCACTGACCACCAGTATATTGTGATTGTCTGCCTGAAAAAGTTAAACACTCGTCGTGTGGTGTTTTTATTCTATAAACGCATTCTGCTGACAGTGTCCAGCAGGTCCGTCATTATATAATATATACCTGTCCGGCTGCAGTAGTGATATATATATATTTTTTATATCATTATCATCCAGTCTATATTAGCACTGCAGCAGACGCAGTACGGTAGTCCACGGCTGTAGCTACCTCTGTGTCGGCAGTCGCTCGTCCATCCATAATTGTATACCACCTACCCGTGGTGTTTTTTTTTTTTCTATCTTCTTGATACTAGTAGCTTACTTTAGGAGTCTGCAGTGCTGAGCTGACAGTGTCCAGCAGGTCCGTCATTATATAATATATACCTGTCCGGCTGCAGTAGTGATATATATATATTTTTTATATCATTATCATCCAGTCTATATTAGCAGCAGACGCAGTACGGTAGTCCACGGCTGTAGCTACCTCTGTGTCGGCAGTCGCTCGTCCATCCATAATTGTATACCACCTACCCGTGGTGTTTTTTTTTTTTTCTATCTTCTTGAAACTAGTAGCTTACTTTAGGAGTCTGCAGTGCTGAGCTGACAGTGTCCAGCAGGTCCGTCATTATATAATATATACCTGTCCGGCTGCAGTAGTGATATATATATATTTTATATCTCATTATCATCCAGTCTATATTAGCAGCAGACGCAGTACGGTAGTCCACGGCTGTAGCTACCTCTGTGTCGGCAGTCGCTCGTCCATCCATAATTGTATACCACCTACCCGTGGTGGTTTTTTTTTTTTTTCTATCTTCTTGATACTAGTAGCTTACTTTAGGAGTCTGCAGTGCTGAGCTGACAGTGTCCAGCAGGTCCGTCATTATATAATATATACCTGTCCGGCTGCAGTAGTGATATATATATATTTTTTATATCATTATCATCCAGTCTATATTAGCAGCAGACGCAGTACGGTAGTCCACGGCTGTAGCTACCTCTGTGTCGGCAGTCGCTCGTCCATCCATAATTGTATACCACCTACCTGTGGTGTTTTTTTTTTCTATCTTCTTGATACTAGTAGCTTACTTTAGGAGTCTGCAGTGCTGACAGTGTCCAGCAGGTCCGTCATTATATAATTTATACCTGTCCGGCTGCAGTAGTGATATATATATATTTTTTATATCATTATCATCCAGTCTATATTAGCAGAAGACGCAGTACGGTAGTCCACGGCTGTAGCTACCTCTGTGTCGGCAGTCGCTCGTCCATCCATAATTGTATACCACCTACCTGTGGTGTTTTTTTTTCTATCTTCTTTATACTACTAGTAGCTTACTTTAGGAGTCTGCAGTGCTGAGCTGACAGTGTCCAGCAGGTCCGTCATTATATAATATATACCTGTCCGGCTGCAGTAGTGATATATATATATTTTATATCTCATTATCATCCAGTCTATATTAGCAGCAGACGCAGTACGGTAGTCCACGGCTGTAGCTACCTCTGTGTCGGCAGTCGCTCGTCCATCCATAATTGTATACCACCTACCCGTGGTGTTTTTTTTTTCTATCTTCTTGATACTAGTAGCTTACTTTAGGAGTCTGCAGTGCTGAGCTGACAGTGTCCAGCAGGTCCGTCATTATATAATATATACCTGTCCGGCTGCAGTAGTGATATATATATATTTTTTATATCATAATCATCCAGTCTATATTAGCAGCAGACGCAGTACGGTAGTCCACGGCTGTAGCTACCTCTGTGTCGGCAGTCGCTCGTCCATCCATAATTGTATACCACCTACCTGTGGTGTTTTTTTTTTTTCTATCTTCTTGATACTACTAGTAGCTTACTTTAGGAGTCTGCAGTGCTGCTGACAGTGTCCAGCAGGTCCGTCATTATATAATATATACCTGTCCAGCTGCAGTAGTGATATATATATATTTTTTATATCATTATCATCCAGTCTATATTAGCAGCAGACGCAGTACGGTAGTCCACGGCTGTAGCTACCTCTGTGTCGGCAGACGCTCGTCCATCCATAAGTATACTAGTATCCATCCATCTCCATTGTTTACCTGAGGTGCCTTTTAGTTGTGCCTATTAAAATATGGAGAACAAAAATGTTGAGGTTCCAAAAATAGGGAAAGATCAAGATCGACTTCCACCTCGTGCTGAAGCTGCTGCCACTAGTCATGGCCGAGACGATGAAATGCCAGCAACGTCGTCTGCCAAGGCCGATGCCCAATGTCATAGTACAGAGCATGTAAAATCCAAAACACCAAATATCAGTAAAAAAAGGACTCAAAAATCTAAAATAAAATTGTCAGAGGAGAAGCGTAAACTTGCCAATATGCCATTTACCACACGGAGTGGCAAGGAACGGCTGAGGCCCTGGCCTATGTTCATGGCTAGTGGTTCAGCTTCACATGAGGATGGAAGCACTCAGCCTCTCGCTAGAAAAATGAAAAGACTCAAGCTGGCAAAAGCACAGCAAAGAACTGTGCGTTCTTCGAAAGCACAAATCCACAAGGAGAGTCCAATCGTGTCGTTTGCGATGCCTGACCTTCCCAACACTGGACGTGAAGAGCATGCGCCTTCCACCATTTGCACACCCCCTGCAAGTGCTGGAAGGAGCACCCGCAGTCCAGTTCCTGATAGTCAGATTGAAGATGTCAGTGTTGAAGTACACCAGGATGAGGAGGATATGGGTGTTGCTGGCGCTGGGGAGGAAATTGACCAGGAGGATTCTGATGGTGAGGTGGTTTGTTTAAGTCAGGCACCCGGGGAGACACCTGTTGTCCGTGGGAGGAATAGGGCCATTGACATGCCTGGTGAAAATACCAAAAAAATCAGCTCTTCGGTGTGGAAGTATTTCAACAGAAATGCGGACAACATTTGTCAAGCCGTGTGTTGCCTTTGTCAAGCTGTAATAAGTAGGGGTAAGGACGTTAACCACCTCGGAACATCCTCCCTTATACGTCACCTGCAGCGCATTCATCATAAGTCAGTGACAAGTTCAAAAACTTTGGGCAACAGCGGAAGCAGTCCACTGACCAGTAAATCCCTTCCTCTTGTAACCAAGCTCACGCAAACCACCCCACCAACTCCCTCAGTGTCAATTTCCTCCTTCCCCAGGAATGCCAATAGTCCTGCAGGCCATGTCACTGGCAATTCTGACGAGTCCTCTCCTGCCTGGGATTCCTCCGATGCATCCTTGCGTGTAACGCCTACTGCTGCTGGCGCTGCTGTTGTTGCTGCTGGGAGTCGATGGTCATCCCAGAGGGGAAGTCGTACTCGTAAGACCACTTTTACTACTTCCACCAAGCAATTAACTGTCCAACAGTCCTTTGCGAGGAAGATGAAATATCACAGCAGTCATCCTGCTGCAAAGCGGATAACTGAGGCCTTGGCATCCTGGGCGGTGAGAAACGTGGTTCCGGTATCCATCATTACTGCAGAGGCAACTAGAGACTTGTTGGAGGTACTGTGTCCCCGGTACCAAATACCATCTAGGTTCCATTTCTCTAGGCAGGCGATACCGAAAATGTACACAGACCTCAGAAAAAGACTCACCAGTGTCCTAAATAATGCAGTTGTACCCAATGTCCACTTAACCACGGACATGTGGACAAGTGGAGCAGGGCAGGCTCAGGACTATATGACTGTGACAGCCCACTGGGTAGATGTATGGACTCCCGCCGCAAGAACAGCAGCGGCGGCACCAGTAGCAGCATCTCGCAAACGCCAACTCTTTCCTAGGCAGGCTACGCTTTGTATCACCGCTTTCCAGAATACGCACACAGCTAAAAACCTCTTACGGCAACTGAGGAAGATCATCGCAGAATGGCTTACCCCAATTGGACTCTCCTGTGGATTTGTGGCATCGGACAACGCCAGCAATATTGTGTGTGCATTAAATATGGGCAAATTCCAGCACGTCCCATGTTTTGCACATACCTTGAATTTGGTGGTGCAGAATTATTTAAAAAACGAGAGGGGCGTGCAAGAGATGCTGTCGGTGGCCAGAAGAATTGCGGGACACTTTCGGCGTACAGGCACCACATACCGAAGACTGGAGCACCACCAAAAACGCCTGAACCTGCCCTGCCATCATCTGAAGCAAGAAGTGGTAACGAGGTGGAATTCAACCCTCTATATGCTTCAGAGGTTGGAGGAGCAGCAAAAGGCCATTCAAGCCTATACAACTGAGCACGATATAGGAGGTGGAATGCACCTGTCTCAAGCGCAGTGGAGAATGATTTCAACGTTGTGCAAGGTTCTGCAACCTTTTGAACTTGCCACACGTGAAGTCAGTTCAGACACTGCCAGCCTGAGTCAGGTCATTCCCCTCATCAGGCTTTTGCAGAAGAAGCTGGAGACATTGAAGGAGGAGCTAACACAGAGCGATTCCGCTAGGCATGTGGGACTTGTGGATGGAGCCCTTAATTCGCTTAACAAGGATTCACGGGTGGTCAATCTGTTGAAATCAGAGCACTACATTTTGGCCACCGTGCTCGATCCTAGATTTAAAACCTACCTTGGATCTCTCTTTCCGGCAGACACAAGTCTGCTGGGGTTCAAAGAACTGCTGGTGACAAAATTGTCAAGTCAAGCGGAACGCGACCTGTCAACATCTCCTCCTTCACATTCTCCCGCAACTGGGGGTGCGAGGAAAAGGCTCAGAATTCCGAGCCCACCCGCTGGCGGTGATGCAGGGCAGTCTGGAGCAACTGCTGATGCTCACATCTGGTCCGGACTGAAGGACCTGACAACGATTACGGACATGTCGTCTACTGTCACTGCATATGATTCTCTTCCCATTGAAAGAATGGTGGAGGATTATATGAGTGACCGCATCCAAGTAGGCACGTCAGACAGTCCGTACTTATACTGGCAGGAAAAAGAGGCAATTTGGAGGCCCTTGCACAAACTGGCTTTATTCTACCTAAGTTGCCCTCCCACAAGTGTGTACTCCGAAAGAGTGTTTAGTGCCGCCGCTCACCTTGTCAGCAATCGGCGTACGAGGTTACATCCAGAAAATGTGGAGAAGATGATGTTCATTAAAATGAATTATAATCAATTCCTCCGTGGAGACATTGACCAGCAGCAATTGCCTCCACAAAGTACACAGGGAGCTGAGATGGTGGATTCCAGTGGGGACGAATTGATAATCTGTGAGGAGGGGGATGTACACGTGATATATCGGAGGATGATGATGAGGTGGACATCTTGCCTCTGTAGAGCCAGTTTGTGCAAGGAGAGATTAATTGCTTCTTTTTTGGGGGGGGTCCAAACCAAACCGTCATTTCAGTCACAGTCGTGTGGCAGACCCTGTCACTGAAATGATGGGTTGGTTAAAGTGTGCATGTCCTGTTTATACAACATAAGGGTGGGTGGGAGGGCCCAAGGACCATTCCATCTTGCACCTCTTTTTTCTTTCATTTTTCTTTGCGTCATGTGCTGTTTGGGGGGTGTTTTTTGGAAGGGCCATCCTGCGTGACACTGCAGTGCCACTCCTAGATGGGCCAGGTGTTTGTGTCGGCCACTAGGGTCGCTTAGCTTACTCACACAGCTACCTCATTGCGCCTCTTTTTTTCTTTGCGTCATGTGCTATTTGGGGAGTGTTTTTTGGAAGGGCCATCCTGCGTGACACTGCAGTGCCACTCCTAGATGGGCCAGGTGTTTGTGTCGGCCACTAGGGTCGCTTAGCTTACTCACACAGCTACCTCATTGCGCCTCTTTTTTTCTTTGCGTCATGTGCTGTTTGGGGAGTGTTTTTTGGAAGGGCCATCCTGCGTGACACTGCAGTGCCACTCCTAGATGGGCCAGGTGTTTGTGTCGGCCACTAGGGTCGCTTAGCTTACTCACACAGCTACCTCATTGCGCCTCTTTTTTTCTTTGCGTCATGTGCTGTTTGGGGAGTGTTTTTTGGAAGGGCCATCCTGCGTGACACTGCAGTGCCACTCCTAGATGGGCCAGGTGTTTGTGTCGGCCACTTGGGTCGCTTAGCTTAGCCATCCAGCGACCTCGGTGCAAATTTTAGGACTAAAAATAATATTGTGAGGTGTGAGGTGTTCAGAATAGACTGAAAATGAGTGGAAATTATGGTTATTGAGGTTAATAATACTTTGGGATCAAAATGACCCCCAAATTCTATGATTTAAGCTGTTTTTTAGGGTTTTTTGAAAAAAACACCCGAATCCAAAACACACCCGAATCCGACAAAAAAAATTCGGTGAGGTTTTGCCAAAACGCGGTCGAACCCAAAACACGGCCGCGGAACCGAACCCAAAACCAAAACACAAAACCCGAAAAATTTCCGGTGCTCATCACTAGTCTGAACTTACTCAGCCCTTGCGATCACTTCAGTCTTTTTGGTACCGGAATTGATGTCACACACCCGCCCTCCAAATGCTCAAACACGCCTGCGTTTTCCCTACCACTCCCAGAAAACGGTCAGTTGCCACCCATAGGCGCCCTCTGTCTGTCAATCTTCTTGCGATCGGCTGTGCGTATGGATTCTTCATTAAATCCATAGCTCAACAACGATTCGCATACGCATGCACAGTAGAGACCTGATCGCAGCGCAGCGAAAATCGGCAGCATGCGATCAACTCAGAATGACCCCCATGGTTTTCCCCAACTGCTAACAAATTTGCTGCTGCGATCAGGTCTGAATTACCCCCAATGAATCTTATATCTGGATAGCTACAGTTGCGATTTTTTTCTGGTCTGAGTAAGTGTATCTAAGATTTGCACAAAATCCAGACCCAGGCATTAGCAGAACAGGGAATTGCCCCGATACCTGCCTGATGCAATGGCCCCTTAAGTCTAATAAAACGAATGTGGCATTGTACACAGACGCCTAATTCAGAGCTGATCTCTGCTGTGCGTTTTTGCACAGCAGCCGCTCAGCTCTGAACTGCGCATGCACCGTCGGCGCAGTGTGCCAGTGCATGCCAGACAGCCGATGGCCATCTCAGCCCTCTGATCGCCTTTGCCTGATTGACAGGCAGAGGCGGTCACTGGACGGCAGGAGGCGGGACGGCGGCGTTTGGCTGCCGTTTTAGGAGCGTGGTCTAGGCAACACAGTCATGCCCGGATCGTGCTGGCGGCGGGCCGCAGTGCTGTGATGTCACATGCAGCCGCTGCGACCCGGACAGCGACAAGCAGCTCCCTGCCAGCGCGCAGGACCTGCACTGGTAGGGAGCTACTCGTCAAATACAAAAGCATGCTTTTGTATTTGTGCGGCGGGGTAGAACCAGACATGCGGGGCGGACTATCCCTGTGCAGGGTGTCCCCACGCATGTCTGAGTAACTAATCGTAGCCGTGCAAAATTTAGCATGGCTACGATCAAGTCTGAATTAGGCCCATTGGGGGTCATTCCGACCCGTTCGCACGCAGTGGTGTGAACGGGTCGGAACTGCGCATGCACGGCAGCCACATTGCGCATGCGCGTTGTTGCCTGGCGATGAGTGATCGCTAGCGCGATCGCAAGAAGATTGACAACGGGGAGGCGTTCTGGGGCGTCTTTTCACCATTTTTCCAGGCATGTCCAGGCGTTTGGAGGGCAGATGTCTGACGTCAAATCCGGGACCTTCATCGCTGGATCCATCGCACAGGGTAAGTAACTGCAGGGCTAGTCTACTTCTGCACAAAACTTTTTTAGCATAGCAGGGCCACACAAGCAATCGCAGCCCTGCTATGCTAATATACACTCCCCCATAAGCGGTGTCTAGTTGATCGCACGAGCAGCAAAACGTTGCTACGTGTGATCAACTCGGAAAGACCCCCATTGTCCATTGAAGCTGCACTATTTTCCTGTGTATACACATCATTTATCACTCCTTATTTTTGCCAGAAGAAGGTTGGCATTAAAAAAATAAAATAAAGGGATATTGTGATCTAGAAAGAAAATGTTTTCAGGGGTGTAAAATACATAACACTAGTGGTGGTCATTCCGAGTTGATCGCTCGCTGACAATTTTCATAGTGCAGCGATTAAGTAAAAAAACGGCAAAAATGCGCTTGCGCATGGTACACAGTAAAAATGGAAAAAATGCGCATGCGCATGGTACTTTCACACAAACTTTGTAGATTTACACAAGCTCGAGCGACGTTTTTCATCGCTCGAGTGATCGTAGTGTGATTGACAGGAAGTGGGTGTTTCTGGGCGGAAACTGGCCGTTTTCAGGGAGTGTGCTAAAAAATGCAGGCGTGCCAGGTAAAAACGCAGGAGTGGCTGGGGAAACAGGGGAGTGGCTGGCCGAACGCAGGGCGTGTTTGTGACGTCAAACCAGGAACTAAACAGACTGAGGTGATCGCAATCTAGGAGTAGTTCTGAAGCTACTCAGAAACTGCAGCAAATTATTTAGTAGCAGTTCTGCTAATCTTTTGTTCGCTATTCTGCTAAGCTAAGATACACTCCCAGAGGGCGGCGGCCTAGCGTGTGCAATGCTGCTAAAAGCAGCTAGCAAGCGATCAACTCGGAATGAGGACCAGTGACCAATAGTCAAAATGATTTCTATATTATAATATATCTATGTTAACTGTAAACCATCCTATTTAAAATATAATAAGGCATTGTCAGTAAAAGAAAAAAAAACATCAAAGCAAATAAAGGGCATAATTCAAGGTTGATTGCAAAACAACATTTTCCGCTAATGGGCAAAACCATGTGCAGTGCAGGTGAGGCAGATATAACATGTGCAGAGAGAGTTAGATTTGGGTGGGTTATATTGTTTCTGTGCAGGGTAAATACTGGTTGCTTTATTTAACTCTCTCTGCACATGCTATATCTACCCACCTGCACTGCACATGCTTTTGTCCATTAGAGGAAAATGTTGTTTTGCAATCAACCTTGAATTAGGCCCAAAGTTCTTTTGTTATATAGACTTTTATGGTATATTCAATTAGCTGTGGGGCTCACTGCAAGAGAATAGCCTCGCGCTGTAACGCTCGGTGCTGTGTAAATTTCCTTATGTGGTAAATTCAAGGGTGATATGCTTTAACCCATAAGTCCCAGGTTAGGTGCCCAGCAGCTGTGGTAAGGGCAAAAAGCACTACTTACCACAGATTTCTGTTTGCACCTTAGAAGGGTATGAGCAGGAAACCCTCAGTAAGTGCAGCTTTTGGGTTTACCGCAGGCTGCAATTGAATAGTTCTGGCCACTGCAAATCTCACAGAATATGTTCCTTAATATATCTAAGAAAAAAAAATACAGTATATATTTGCCCAGTCAATGTAGTTTTAGAAGGTCCTTGTTTGTACCATAAAGTCCCTTATCATGCTGAATACATTGAGAGGTTATTTATATACATTAACTAAGATGTTTTATGTCACATGTCTAAATTAGACTGAGAGTCATGAACACTACCTCATCTCCTTGTCTGGCACCTATTACGTCTAATCCCAATCCCACTGAATACAGTGAAACATTCCTTATACCGCCATGATTTTTCATAATTACAGGAAAGCTGAAGTCTGCTTGATTTTGTTGTGAATAATGTTGAATGTGACTTTGTGAATTGTTGTAGCTGTTGCCTGAAGTGTTTGATCGACATGTTCAGACTGGTGTGATTGGCAGGCAACTGCGGCAATTTTCCCACAAGACAAGATGGGAATCAAAAGCACTAGAATTTTTAGAATGACAGAAGTGCACAGAGTTTCTATTTAATCTTTACAATGACAACCTTTTAAGTACTTATCTTTTTAAATTACAGGTTGAGTATCCCTTATCCAAAATGCTTGGGACCAGAGGTATTTTGGATATCGGATTTTTCCGTAGTTTGGAATAATTGCATGCCATAATGAGATATCATGGTGATGTTACCTAAATCTAAGCACAGAATGCATTTATGTTTCATATACACCTTATACACACAGCCTGAAGGTAGTTTTAGCCAATATTTTTTATAACTTTGTGCATTTAACAAAGTGTGTGTACATTCACACAATTCATTTATGTTTCACATACACCTTATACACACAGCCTGAAGGTTATTTAATACAATATTTTTAATAAATTTGTGTATTAAACAAAGTTTGTGTACAGTGAGCCATCAAAAAACAAAGGTTTCACTATATCACTCTCACTCAAAAAAGTCCGTATTTCGGAATATTCCGTATTTCGGAATATTTGGATATGGGATACTCAACCTGTATTTGCTAAATGGTAAATGATGCTAAAATATGTAGGAAATATCATCAATTCTTTATATTAGGCAAAATTACAAATAATTTCAAGCGTATTTAATTTTCTTTGGTTGTTGCTGTCTAATACTAATCTGTAGATTTTTGCTAATAGCCTTTACAGGTATATTTAGTGATATTATTATCCATTATTATCCTTTATTTATATAGTGCAACAAGGGATCAGCAGCGCCCAGTTCCAGAGTACATAATCAAATAAACAAAACAAGAAAACAGTGACTTACAGTTTAAGAGACTATAGGACATGAAGAACATTTTTCTATAATTCCCTTGAGAAGTTTGTATAACTTTAACTATGTGTTTAGTCATCTAGGCTTGGTAGGCTGTACTGTAGTACTCCCATATATCATATACAAATGAATGCCTTAAGCGGTGCTGAAAGTAGGGTGGTATGGGGTGGAACGGAGTACCATTAAGAAATTTGGTGATGGTATGCAGTACCATCAGCCATCCACTAGTGCATAATTTATAAGGGGCATTTTTGTGTGTGGGACATAAAATGGTGTGAGTAGCATAACTGTGTGTGGCATAATATGTAATAGGCATTACGGTGCGTGGTATAATATGTAAGGCATTACGTTGTGTGGCATAATGTGTAATGGGCATTACAGTGTGTGGCATAATGTGTAATAAGCATTACGGTGTGTGGCTTAATGTGTAATGGGCATTACATTGTGTGGCATAATGTGTACTGGGCATTATGGTGTGTGGCATAATGTGTAATGGGCATTACATTGTGTGGCGTAATGTGTAAGGGGCATTACTGTGTGTGGCATAATGTGGCCATGCCCCTATTGTCATTTAGCAAATCACGTAGTTTTGTGCAACCACACCCCCTCATGACACATGCTCACACCCATTTTAACAATCAGTACCACTAAGAAAAAAATTCTTCTTGCACCGCTGGCCTTAAGTTTGTTAGAACAAACAAGTGCAATACACAATGATATGTCCTTCACAGCAGTGATTTATTTTCTGCAAATATCAAGAGCACAATTGTTCTTTAAAAATGTAAAAGACAGAGACATTGGGGGTCATTCCAACCCGTTCGCTCGCTGTGTTTTCACGCAGCAAAGCGAACGGGTACCTGGTGCGCATGCGCCGGAGCATGCGGGACTGCCGATGGCCGTAGCAGGACAGCGATCGCCTCTGCCTGATTGACAGGCAGAGGCGATCAATGGGCGTGAGGGGGCGAAACGGCTGCGTTTGGCCGCCGTTTCGTAGGCGCGGTCCGGCCAATGCAGGCGTGGCCGGACCGAACGGGGGGCGGGCCGCAGCATCTGCGTGACGTCATACGCAGCCGCTGTGGGCCAGGGAGCGAGGAGTAGCTCCCGGCCAGCACGCTAAAGCTGCGCTGGCCGGGAGTTACTCCTGAAGTGCAAAGCATACTTACCTACTCTCCCGGAAGCTGCGGGAGGCTCCCGTGTTTTGGGATAGCCCCCTGCACCTCCGGAAGAGTGGGCAGGTCTCCCGCATCCTGCTCGCACCCTAGTGATGCGAGCAGGATGCGGGGGCGGGGCTTAGTGATGTCACAGTCCGGCCCTGCCCCCCGAAGACACCTGCAGCGTCTCCTCTCCGGGCTTCTCCCGGAGAGGAGAAATGAAATGTCGGTAAGTATGGTGCAAAGGCATCGCCGCTGTGCGATGCCTTTGCACTTCTGCGAGGGGGGCCGGACTGACATGCGGAGCGGACTAGCCCCGTGCAGGGCGTCCCCCCGCATGTCAGGGAAGTTGATCTTAGCTGTGCAAAATTTTGCACAGCTACAATCAACTCGGAATGACCCCCATTGTATCACTCTGAAGTGTTTTTATATGGTCAGCAAAAGGCAGCAATAGATCTCCTCATACAGCAGTTAGCTTCACCCATTCACTTGGCAGGAGGCAATCCCAGCCCATCTCTTCTGCAACTTGGACCACAGAATCCTTTAGCTGAAGAAGGTGAGAAACCATCTGAAATGTGCTGGACCATATTGTCACACAATCTTTAATTAGAGTAAGTCCACAGAGCTGGTGCAGTTTCTCCATTGCAACTGAAGACCTGTAAAACTGACAACTGCTTTCACCTTTTCCAAGAGACGTGCAACAGAGATTTCTTTGTGGACCATGGGGGTAATTCAGAGTTGATCGTAGCAGCAAATTTGTTAGCAGTTGGGCAAAACCATGGGGGTAATTCAGACCTGATCGCTCCTAGCGTTTTTTGCAGCGCTCCAATCAGGTCAGAACTGTGTATGCACCTCAATGCGCAGGCGCGTCGCACAGGTACAAAGCGGATCACCACTTAGCGATGGGTTTGTGTGAAGAATCCATACACATGGGCGATCATCAGGAGATTGATAGGAAAGAGCCGTTTGTGGGTGGCAACTGACCGTTTTCAGGGAGTGGTTGGAAAAATGCAGGCGTGTCCATGCGTTTACAGGGAGGGCTCCTGACGTCAATTTCGGCCCCGGACAGGCTTAAGTGTTCTCAGTGGCTGAGTAAGTCCTGTGCTGTGCAGATCTGTTTGTACAGCTCGGCTACACATTCGTTCGCACACTTGCAAAGCAAAAATACACTCCCCTATGGGCGGCGACTATCTGTTCGCAGCAGTGCAAAAAAAACCCTAGCGAGCGATCAGGTCTAAATTAGGCCCCATGTGCACTGCAGGTGGGGCAGATATAACATTTGCAGAGAGAGTTAGATATGTGTGGGTTATTTTGTTTCTGTGCAGGGTAAATACTGGCTGCTTTTATTTTACACTGCAATTTAGATTTCAGTTTAAACACCCCCCCCCCCCCAAATCTAACTCTCTTTGCATTTGTTATATCTGCAGTGCACATGGTTTTGCACAACTGCTAACAAATTTGCTGCTGCGATCAACTCTGAATAGCCTCCCATGTTGACGACCAACTGCAGTGTGTGAACAAAAGAGTGTGTTCGCTTCTAAAGCCATACCTGAGAAAAGGCCAAACAAAGGACTTAATTATTATTTTCATTAAAAAAAAATGTTTTCTTGAATGAGCAGTATGTGGATGGGAGATCTCTTTCTAGACTGGGTAATATGTGTTCAGGTTGGTTCTGCACAGTGCAAACGTTACTAAAAATGCACTTATAGCACGGTAGGAAGCAGTAAGTACCTTGGTTGTCCAAAATGTAGACCAATCGTTATTTTACGTTCATTGGCTACTCCCTCTTTACATTTCTTTTTTTCATCCTTACAAATGCAATCAAGGATGTGTGTTCATTTTGGTTTTCTTGGGATGGTCAGTCTCCTGTCAGTGTCAACCACCTATATCCTGTGAATGAAGTTTTTGTCCTGCACTGTCTGGGCTGGCAGACCAGTATGACCTATCCACAAATATGGAGCTCTCTCTCTCTCTCTCTTTAGATTTTTGTTCTTTTGTGCCTGGATGGTACTTTGAAGCCAAAGCAATCACATTTGAAAGAGTTCTGTTGTTTCTCTACTTCCCTGCCTGTTTTCTGGAGAGGCACTCCATATCCCAGCTGTCGGGATCCCAGCGCTCTGCATACCAGCACTGGGATCCTGACCGCCGGAATACCGACAACTGTTCTCCCTCTTGGGGTGTCTACAACACCCCTGGAGGGAGAATAAATAGCGTGGCGCACTATGGGGTAATTCCAAGTTGATCGCAGCAGGACATTTTTTAGCAGTTGGGCAAAACCATGTGCACTGCAGGGGGGGCAGATGTATCATGTGCAGAGAGAGTTAGATTTGGGTGGGTTATTTTGTTTCTGTGCAGGGTAAATACTGGCTGCTTTATTTTTACACTGCAATTTAGATTTCAGTTTGAATACACCCCACCCAAATCTAACTCTCTCTGCACATGTTATATCTGCCTCCCCTGCAGTGCACATGGTTTTGCCCAACTGCGAACAAAGTTCCTGCTGCGATCAACTCAGAATTACCCCCCATGTGCGCTACCGTGCACGCAGCGCATGGGGCTCTTTTGTGCTCGCCCCGCTGCCTGCATTCTGGCGGTCGGGATCCCGGTGCCAGTATGCTGGGCATCGGGTTCCCGAGTGCCGGTATATCGTAGTTCACCCCTGTTTTCTGTACAGTGATAGTCTCTGGAATCTGGAGGATTCAAAAGTGTCTTATATTATTGGTACAGCCTATTGATTGATTTACTTCATAATCAGTCTATGTGGACATCCGGGCAAGTTTCCACTACCCAGAGGCTTATCTGATGTGGCCGAGCACAGTACAGTCTTTGGGTGAGAGATGGAGCAGCGTGGCTCAGGTCTCAAACAGAAGCGCAGGGAGACAGGAGCTGTGCCCGGTGGAGTATAATTACAAACCATGTGGTAGCCAGCCCACACAGTTGAATACTTTGGTACGGGAAAGCTACTTATGCTTTTATAGCTTATCAGGCGTTTTTAGTAATAAACCTTTTAATGCACTATGAAGCGTCTCTGCGATTTGTATTTTTGACAGATTTGCTTTGCCCGGAGGACTACGGGACATAATAGAGGAGTTGACGCGGGTCCGAAAATTACTTCTATACTTGAAAGACTTTGATGGTTTTAAAATTGGACTGGGAAAAATTAATATTCACTGATGCTTGAAAGTGTGGTTAATTAATTATACAAATAAGGGAGCGCAGTGAACACATTTTTTCAATATATATATATTTATACTGCTCAAAAAAATTAAGGGAACACTTAAACAACACAATGTAACTCCTAGTCAATCACACTTCTGTGAAATCAAACTGTCCACTTAGGAAGCAACACTGATTGACAATCAATTTCACATGCTGTTGTGCAAATGGAATAGACAACAGGTGGAAATTATAGGCAATTAGCAAGACTCCCTCAATAAAGGAGTTGTTCTGCAGGTGGTGACCACAGACCACTTCTCATCTCCTATGCTTTCTGGCTGATGTTTTGGTCACTTTTGAAAGCTGGCGGTGCTTTCACTCTAGTGGTAGCATGAGACGGAGTCTACAACCCACACAAGTGGCTCAGGTAGTGCAGCTCATCCAGGATGGCACATCAATGCGAGCTGTGGCAAGAAGGTTTGCTGTGTCTGTCAGCGTAGTGTCCAGAGTATGGAAGCGCTACCAGGAAACAGGCCAGTACATCAGGAGATGTGGAGGAGGCCGTAGGAGGGCAACAACCCAGCAGCAGGACCGCTACCTCCGCCTTTGTGCAAAGAGGAACAGGAGGAGCACTGCCAGAGCCCTGCAAAATGACCTCCAGCAAGCCACAAATGTGCATGTGTCTACTCAAACGATCAGAAACAGACTCCATGAGGGTGGTATGAGGGCCCGACGTCTACAGGTGGGGGTTGTGCTTACAGTCCAACACCATGCAGGACGTTTGGTATATGCCAGAGAACACCAAGATTGGCAAATTCGCCACTGGCACCCTGTGCTCTTCACAGATGAAAGCAGGTTCTCACTGAGCACATGTGACAGACGTGACAGAGTCTGGAGATGCCAAGGAGAACGTTCTGCTGCCTGCAACATCCTCCAGCATGACCGGTTTGGCAGTGGGTCAGTAATGGTGTGGGGTGACATTTCTTTGGTGGGCCGCACAGCCCTCCATGTGCTCGCCAGAGGTAGCCTGACTGCCATTAGGTACCGAGATGGGATCCTCAGACCCCTTGTGAGACCATATGCTGGTGCGGTTGGCCCTGGGTTCCTATTAATGAAAGACAATGCTAGACCTCATGTGGCTGGAGTGTGTCAGCAGTTCCTGCAAGACGAAGGCATTGATGCTATGGACTGGTCCGCCCGTTCCCCAGACCTGAATCCAATTGAGAACATCTGGGACATCATGTCTCGCTTCATCCACCAACGCCACATTGCACCACAGACTGTCCAGGAGTTGGCGGATGTTTTAGTCCAGGTCTGGGAGGAGATCCCTCAGGAGACCATCCGCCACCTCATCAGGAGCATGCCCAGGCATTGTAGGGAGGTCATACAGGCACGTGGAGGCCACACACACTACTGAGCCTCATTTTGACTTGTTTTAAGGACATTACATCAAAGTTGGATCAGCCTGTAGTGTGTTTTTCCACTTTAATTTTGAGTGTGACTCCAAATCCAGACCTCCATGGGTTAATAAATTTGATTTCCATTGATAATTTTTGTGTGATTTTGTTGTCAGCACATTCAACTATGTAAAGAACAAAGTATTCAATAAGACTATTTCATTCATTCAGATCTAGGATGTGTTGTTTAAGTGTTCCCTTTATTTTTTTGAGCAGTGTGTATATATATACACACACACACACACACACACACACACACACACACACACACACTGCCTGTGTATGCCCCCACATTATATGCCACACTTTAATGTATGCCACACTGCCTGTGCATGCCCCCAGCTCACATTATATATCTATCACACTGTGCATGCCCCACATTATATGCCACACTGTAATATATGCCACACTGTCTGTGAAAGCCACCAGTTCACACTATGCAATAATAATGGTGTTAGTTGCATGCCATTACCAATGGGGACAAATAGTAACAGCGTCTTCTCTGGATCCGTACCCTGAAATGCGGGTAAAAGAGTGTCCCACTCCCAACTCCTTGTCAGTGGTCTGGTGGCACACTGTGCACTGCTGCTCGATTAGTGTTACTGAGCTGAAAGTTCTCATCTCCGGTGACCACAGGCTCACTCTCCACAACTAAAAGTCCACCACGAGACCAGATCACGAGTCATGACCATCACCCATATCCCACTTCCGCCGTCCCACAGTGCTTACTGGTATGTTAGCCAACTATTGCGAGATCCTGCTCGTGCGCAATAAAGTGTGACCTTTTCCAGAGGACTCGACCAATGTAATGGTGTGCGTCTTTTATGCTCCCAATGCAAATAGGATATGACTTTTCACTGGATTTAGACCAGGAAGTGTCCAATTTTTTCAGACTATCCAGAATGCGTCTTTTAGTATACAGTAACAGTTGCACAGTGTGAGAGAAAGTCACCTATTGGCACCCAAAAGTACCATGATTGAAGCACCACACATCCTCTATAAACCCCAGTCCACCATTTTGTTCTTTGAAAGGTAGTAAGTGTTTTTGAGAGGAGGAGGTGGTGGTTTGTGATAGAGAGAGTGAGGTTGGTGTACTGTTGGAGAGGTGTGCCAAAAAATTGAGCAGGCATGGCAGTTTAAAAAGGGGGACTTTCAGGTGGCCCCTTCAGGACATCAGGGGGTGCCGTCTGAGTGTGTAAGTGCTAGAATTGGGGAGATTGTGCTCGTTAAGCTATACTGGTTTTTGTAGTGGAGGACGATATTTTTTAGTGATCATCAGAAAATAACCACCAAGGAGCCACATAACTTGATAAATGGGACTCTTATTTGTGCAATAAGGGTGCCTCTGAGTTTATTGAAATCAGGATGTGAAAAATATTTTTTTGGGGGATATATATATATATATATATATAAAATTATTTTTTTTCTCAAGAACATATGAGGTTTGAAAGGTTTTTAATTTTCTAACACCCATCAATCTATCAGGAAACTATCACTTAATTTGTAGGACCCAAGACTGTGACAATATGAGGACCTCTGTCAATTTCTTATTGAGCAGTTTTTCTGACTGACAAATACTGGACTTTTTACTGTTATGTTACGGCAAAATGGGATACACTACTGTAAGAGTGACATAATATAACAATACAAATGGGCCAAATCAATTGCTTTGTGGGCATCCAAATGTATTGGGCTCCTACTAGTGCTATTCAGTTGTTGCCCCCCCTGGGCATGTATGCCTCGTATGTGTGTGTTATGCACACCAGTGCCTGCAGGAAAGTACTGGTGTCAGAACTGTTATGCACTCCAGTGCCTGCAGGAATGTACTGGTGTTTGAACTGTTATGCAAAACAAATGGACTCATAGACAGACTGGGGAATATGACATAACGTACACAGAAGGTGATAGGGTAACAAAATACACACAAGGTGAACAGAGAAGCCCAGAGGCTAAGGAACTGGGTATCTCCCTTGTATTAGAACTGCTCAGATGGGAAAAGCAAGATGTTGTGTTTTAATACGTAGAGAACCCGAAATGCTGTTGCTAAGGGCAATAGCAAAACCCTAAAGGGTTACCAACGGGTGTGGCAGTAAACTCCTTGGTCAGAGATGGAATGATAGACACAAGGAGAGTCTCCACAATCCTAATTCTCACTTGCAGTGCACAGGTTCAGCTTACTGCCACTAAACTGACCCCTGACACCTAGCACAGTGAGACAGGATTAGACAGGCAAGTCTTAGAATACAGCCGCAAACTTGCTAAGTTCACAGAGTAGTAACAGAACCCCAGCAAGCTAAACGACTGACTCCAGTCTTACTGCTAGGTCTGGATTGGCAGAGTGTAATACCAAATCCCCAGGCCTATTTGCAGTAAGCAACAAACAAATACAAAGCTACACAGTACTGGTTAACTTTCAGGAACTGACTAACCAACAAAGATTCAGCAGCATCTGCTTACCCTGAGAAGAGGCCTTATAAAGCAGGTGCTGTCCACGCCCCACTCAGACCTCACAGACTGTGAGCACAAAAACCAGCACCGGATCCCCTGCCGTGCACAGAGCCTATAACCACTGCACAGCAAAAGACCCGAACCGGAGTATCAGCTGCGCTCAGGTTACTCCGCTAGCACTTGTCTCCCGGTTGCCATGACGACGTGGCAGCACAGGGCAGGAGACCCTAACAGTGTGCCCATCAACAGTACAGGTTAGGGTGCTCAAACTGCTGTCTGAGCAGCCAAACCATGGAGTTTATGCACATTTCAGCTCGCAGCTCAGGAGGCTGCAAGCTGAAATGTGTCTCACTGGCTGCATGCATCTCTGAATGGAGCAACAATTGAATTGTTTCATTGGGCACCATCTAGTGGTGGCTGGGGAGAGCAACAATTGAATAGGATAGTAATAAACAGAGCAGAGTTCAGAGCCGGGTGACTAACAACAAGATGAAACAAACAAATAACCAGGGCAGGCGGCTTAGAACAAAACAATAAAGTAGCCAAGTTCTGGGCTGGCTGCCAAAGAAAGTGGTTAATAAACATTAGGAGAATAACTGGCAGCCATGTCATACCTGGAACAGCAATAGCAAATAGGAATCAGGGTGATTTTTATTGGATGAGCCTGTCATATGTAAAAGCCTCCATTCTGCCAGTGCTGTAGCCAGAGAACCTGGTTAAGTTGAGGCACAGGGCAGGGCTGGCTAGGGGGTACATTGAGGATGATGCTGAAACTCTGGACCAATCATCAAGACTGGTGGGTAAGACAGCAACCACAGCCATCAGCTGTCCCACCCACCTGCACAGTGCTGTGGACTGTGCTGAGTCTGCCATGAGGAGGCTACTGTAGTACCAGGCTAAAGACAGGGAGTTACTGGGAGATCCACTATCTGATAGGTCAGGTCGTTCTTTATGTGGGGATCTGGGGCAATTTTTTGTGGGGATCAATGTGTTTTTTTCATGTGGGGAACAATCAGTTTATTTATTTATTTATTTCCTGTGAGTGACAATATGTTTGGAGAACAATTGGTTTATGTATTTATTTATTTATTTATCTAGTTATTTATTTCCTGTTGGTGACAATTTGTTTGGATTTTTCCCTGTGGGGGACAATGTGTGTGTGTTTTTTCCCTGTGGGGGCCAATATGTTTATTACTGTGGGGGTCAATGTGTATTTTTTCTAGGTGGAAGCCACCATGGGATTTTGGTGAGACAGTCCCCATACTCAGTGCACCTAGATCCTGCCCAGCACCTTGGTAGATCACAAAAGCTTTTCAGCTTTTAAGTTGATCACCAACTTTAAAAGTCTTGCCACCCCTGATATACAGTATAGGATAACTTACAAAGGAGCCACACTTATATCAGGTGAATAAGCTTACACTATTCAACTCTTAATGGGTATTTGAATGAGTACCATTAACATAGAAACATAGAATTTGATGGCAGATAAGAACCACTTGGCCCATCTAGTCTGCCCCTTTTTTTATCCTTTAGGTAATCTCAACCCTTTTTGAACCTTAATTCTTTGTAAGGATATTCATATGCCTATCCCAAGCATGTTTAAATTGCTCTACCATCTTAGCCTCTACCACCTCTGATGGGTGGCTATTCCACTTATCCACTACACTTTCTGTGAAGTAATTTTTCCTTAAATTTCCCCTGAACCTGCCTCCCTCCAGTTTCAGTGTAGGTCCTCGAGTTCTAATACTTTTCTTCCTTTGAAGAATGTTTCCCTCCTGAACTTTGTTAAGACCCTTGGTATATTTGAAAGCTTCTATCATGTCCACCCTTTCCCTTTTCTCCTCCAAACTATACATGTTAAGATCTTTTAGCCTTTCCAGGTAAGTTTTGTGATGTCGGCCATGCACCATTTTAGTTGCCCTTCTTTGTACACTCTCTAATGTATTTATATCCTTCTGGAGATATGGTCTCCAGAACTGAACACAGGATTCCAGATGGGGCTGTACCAATGACCTATACAGTGGCATTCTCAAGGGAAAGAGTTATATTAGCCAGCAATAGTTGTAAAAAACAACAATTATAGACACACTAATTTGTGTGTCCTTTATCAAAAGACACACATCTTATCTCAGAAGCTGGTAATACTTTTCCACAGCAGCCAGATAGTAATATGCTAACTTCATTCATACCATTTATAAACATGTTTCATAGTTGGAATAGTGATTACAAATATTTTAGCCAATATGTCTGAACCTGTTGCAATTTATTTTTCAACTTGAACAAAAGTTTAATTAGAAGCAAACTTTGATATTAACATTATTTATATTTTGTTATGTTTGTTTGCAAAACTATATATCCAGTTTCTTACATTACAATATATGTTTGCAAATTATGTTAACACAGCAATATATAAAGTAAATATAAAGAATGTCATCAATAAAACAAATTTCAATTATTAAGGTTCAACAGTAGAGATTTTGTGGTTTAATTAAGTAATCTGCAAAAGCTGACATGTATATCTGGAACATCATATGATCTCTGTTACCCATAACCATAGTGCATATCATATAATTAACATTTAAATTATACAGTCAGCCATCACAGTATTTTCCATGTTGTCAATGTTCTGTTGGACTGCTGATAGTAAAATACACTATTTACAAGCAACAATACTAAATGTGTACTCAACAAAATGGATAATACATCTTAACCAATTATTTAAATCAAATGGTTTTTGCCAAAACCACCCTCACTGGTTTTGGTTTTGGATCTGTATTTTTTTAAATTGCTAAAAACAGCTAAAGTCACATAATACTGTTCCTACAGTATATATTACCTCGACATCTTTCATTGCCAGTCTTTTGCAGTCAATTTTAACCACATTACAGCTCACAATATTGTTTATCAAAATAGGCTAAAGGCTGGCTAGCTAAACTAAACAACAGCGCAGCGGCACAAACACAAGGCAGTTATTTATTTTTAACAATGTTTTTCAAATTAATAATGTATTAGCAATAACCATTCGAACCAACTCACAAGTTCTTTTAGTAGAAAACAACACAACACAGAAATTTACAGAGAATCGTGTGTGGAATATCATTGCTCAAAAGTAGTAGTATTTAACAAGCAGCAAAGAAAAAGACTCTAAACTATGAGTAAAATAGCAACAGCAGATGTGGATGTCCCCACACAAGTGCACATGCCCCCAGCGTCTGTTGTATGGTATGCCGGCGGCCGGGCTCCCAGCGACCAGCATATCGGCGCCGGAAGCCAGACCGCCGGCATACCGACAGCATGGTGAACGCAAATGAGCCCCTTGCGGGCTCACTGCGCTCACCACGCTGTGGGCATGGTGGTGCGCTACGTGCGCCACGCTATCTATTCTCCCTCCAGGGGGGTCGTGGACCCCCATGCGGGAGAAAAAGTGTCAGTATGCCGGCTGTCGGGATTCCGGCGCTGGTATACTGTGCGCTGGAATCCCAACAGTTGGCAACCTGAAGACCACCGCCCCCCCTAGCACATGCCTATTCTCAGTGAACAATCTGTACCTCCACCCTGGGAGCCCTGGGTCACTAATTGTACCACATGCCATTTTGAATGGAGTATAAATGGGTAGGACATGCACATTCTGCCCCTGTAAGCTGTCCTACTTAGTAAATATGTATACCTAATAAAAATGTCATAGTTAGGTGTTTATTTATTATTCTATTAAATTGGCTATCATCAAATGAGGGCTTATAGCCAATCAATAACAGGTCTGATATAGTGCAGGTTACAGTGCGGATTGGATACAGTGCAGGTTACAGTGTGGGTTGGGTACAGTGCAGGTCGAATACAGTGCGGTTAACAGTGCATGTCAAATACAGTGTGAGTCGGATACAGTGCAGATCAGATACAGTGTAGGTCAGATACAGTGTGGGTTGGATACACTGAAGGTTATAGCACAGTTTGGATACAGTACAGTGTGGGTTAGATACACTAGTAGTGTACTTACTGTGACAGCAGATGCCCCCCCATTGGAAAATGCCCCTGGTAGTGCCTGTGCGATTGATGATAGTCCGAGCGCAGCAGTGTGCACAGCACTCTCTCAGTGCCTGCCATGCTGACTTGTGTGTGGACTGTGGCTGCTGCAGGATGAGAATGAAAGAAGACTATTGGCTGGGAGTCGTGACAACCAGCTATTAGCCCATTTATTTCAATGTGACTTTGAAATTGGCGCCCAAATCCAACACCCACGAGATCCAACCGTGTGAAGATATCGTTTTGCCTTATTTTGGGATCTGAGGCAGGTGGGGAGATCTGAGTCCCGGCTCGGATACACTTGGAGTTTCATTACATTGTGTGAGTTTGACAGAAGCATGCACAGATCAATGAGATCCATGCATGCTTCTGTCTGTAAAAGTAAAATAAATAGTTTAAAAAAAATAAAAAAATAAAAAAAAGACATGCAGTTCCCCCCTCAAAAGCATAACCAGTTCTGGGCTCTTTGAGCTGGTCCTGGTTGATAAAAATAGAATTTTAATTACCTACGGGTAAATCCTTTTCTCGTAGTCTGTAGAGGATGCTGGGGACCATTTAGTACCATGGGGTATAGACGGGTCCACTAAAAGCCATGGGCACTTTAAGAATTTGATAGTGTGGGCTGGCTCCTCCCTCTATGCCCCTCCTACCAGACTCAGTCTAGGAAACTGTGCCCGGGTAGTCAGACATACTTTGAGAGAAGGATTGATAAGGATAGTGGTGAGATTCCGAACCAGCACACACAACAAGAGGAAAGCCAAGCTAACCAAACCTGAAAGAGGAACAGCAACGGCTGAACCAACAGTACTTAACCAAGTAACAGTGCAGGAAGAACGAAGCACTGGGCGGGTGCCCAGCACCCTCTACGGACTACGAGAAAAGGATTTACTGGTAGGTAATTAAAATCCTATTTTATCTTACGTCCTAGAGGATACTGGGGTCTATTAAGTACCATGGGGATGTACCAAAGCTCCCAAACTGGGTGGGAGAGTGCTGAGGTTCCTGAAGAACTGATTGACCAAACTGAAGGTCCTCAGAGGCCAAAGTATCGAACTTGTAGAACTTAGCAAACGTATTTGAACCTGACCAAGTAGCTGATCAGCAGAGCTGTAAAGCCGAGACACCCCAGGCTGCCGCCCAGGAAGAACCCACCGACCTAGTAGAGTGGGCCTGTACAGATTATGGACATGGCAAACTTGCCGTGGAATAAGCATGCTGGACTGTAAGTCTGATCCAGCATGCATTTGTCTGCTTTGAAGCGTGACACCAAATCTTATTGGGATCATAAAGAACAAACAGCGAGTCCGTCTAACTGTGACAAGCAATTCTTTTCACACACACCTACAAAGCCCTCACGACATCCAAAGACCTTGAAGTAGCAGAGGTGTCAGTGACAACCGGAACCACAATAGGTTGGTTGATGTGAAACGCAGACACCACCTTAGGAAGAAATTGCTGACGAGTTCTGAGTTCAGCTCTATTCTCATGGAAAATTAAATAGGGACTCTTGTGAGACAAAGCCCCCAGCTCCGACAATGTCTTGCTGAAGCCAAGCCAACAGTGTGATGGTCTTACACATAAAATATTTTACGTCCACCTCCTGTAACAGCTCAAACCAGTCTGATTGGAGGAAATGCAGCACCACATCGAGATCCCAAGGTGGCGTGGGAGGCACAAAGGGAGGTTGGATGTGCAGAACGTCTGAAACCAAGGGAGAGAAGCCAATTGTTTCTGAAAGAAAATGGACAAGGCCGAAATCTGGACTTTTATGGAGCCCAGATGTAGGCCCACATCCACTCCTGGAATTCCACCGCAGAAAATGTTCTGCTCACACACCAAGAGACGTATTTCTTCCAAATACGATGGTAATGCTTAGACGTTACCCCCTTCCTGGCTTGGATCATAGTCGGGATAACCTTGTTAGGAATCCCTCTCCTGGCTAGAATCAGCTGTTCAACTTCCATGCCGTCAAAACGTAGCCGCGGTAAGTCCTGATAGACGAACAGGACCTGTTGCAGAAGATCCTCGTGAAGAGGAAGAGGCCACGGATTTCGAGGAGCATCTCCAGAAGGTCCGCGTACTAGGCCCTTCTTGGCCAGTCCAAAGCAATTAGAGTTGCTTTAGCCTTTTCCCTTTTTATTCTCTTTAGAATTCTTGGGATCAGAGGTAGTGGAGGAAACATGTACACCCTCTGATAGACCCATGGAGCGGTCAGGGCGTCTACCGCCACCGCCTGTGGGTCTCTTGACCTGGAACAATACCGCTTGAGCTTCTTGTTGAGAAGAGAGGCCATCATGTCGATCTGTGGATATCCCCATCGACTTGTCAAGCACCTGAACACCTCCGGGTGCAGGTCGTGTCTGCTGAGGAAGTCTGCTCCCAGTTGTCTACTCCCATAATGAAGACCGCTGACAACTCCACAGCATTTCTCTCTGCCCAGAGGAGAATTATTGACACCTCTGACATTGCTGCTCTGCTTTTCGTTCTGCCCTTTCGGTTTATGTACATTACTGCCATCACATTGTCTGACTGGACCTGAATGGCCTGATCTTGAAGAAGATGTGAGGCCTGCAGAAGGGTGTTGTATATGGCCCTGAGTTCAAGAATGTTGATTGGAAGGATGACTTCCTGACTGGACCATCTTTCTTGAAACTGCACCCCTTGAGTGACTGCTCCCCAACCTCTGAGGCTTGCGTCTGTGATTAACAGAATCCAATTCTGAATTCCAAACCTCCGACCCTCGACGAGGTGAGAATTCTGTAGCCAACACAGAAGAGAGATCCTGGCTTTTGGTGACCGACGGATCCTCTGGTGCATGTGAAGATGCGATCCGAACCATTTGTCCAACATATCGAGCTGGAAGGGTCTAGCATGAAACCTTCCATATTGAAGAGCTTCCTAAGAGGCAACCATTTTCCCCAGAAGGTAAATGAACAGATGCACCGATATCCAGGTTGGCTTCAGGACTTCCCAAACCATTGACTGGATCACTAATGCCTTTTCCAACTGAAGGAACACCTTCTGCGACTCCGTATCCAGTATCATGCCCAGGAATGGGAGCCTCCGTGTTGGCTGTAGGTGAGATTTCGGAAGGTTCAGAATCCACCCGTGATCCTGGAGAAGTTTGGTTGAGAGAGCATTGCTGTCCAGCAACCATTCCCTGGATGGTGCTTTTATCAGGAGATCGTCCAGGTATGTAATTATGTTATTATTAACATCATCTCTACCATCACCTTGGTGAACACCCTCGGTGCCGTGGAGAGACCAAATGGCAGGCCCTGGAACTGCTAGTGACAGTCTTGCAGTGCAAACCGACAATCAGACAATCGTTAGAACAGGGCTGGCTCGATACTGAATTAGCGCTACTCAATACAACATCATCAGCATTGGGGCCACATACCGAACGCCTTTTAGCCATTATTGATAATAGCATATCCACTAAAGAAGGGATTTTTGACACACAACCAACATGTGTAGATTTCAATTTTTTAGAGCATACGACAGGCCGTATGCAACAGATAGGGTCTGTCAAGACACAGAATCAACAGACAAAGAGAAAATTATCAGAACCCGATGAGGATGCAGGGGGGGACAAAAAAGTAAAACGTTGCATTCAAAGGACAAGGCATATTCAATCTAAGTAGTCATGCACTTAACAAACACCAGGTCAGCGCCCTAGACAAGGGACTTAAGTTTGCACCCACGGCACCATTGAACAAATTCGAAACTTATATGGACATACAAAAATTTACACACAAGCTCACTCTAAAGAAATATTTCCAAAAGACACCGTTACCACAACACAAACCAGACAAGGATGGTCCATTTGCTCATACTTCTCTTAAACCCAAATCGCAATTTTATCCCAACTACATGATGGGCAATCATATAGCAACCTTCACCGACATGGTAGAGAAAGACATCATGAGATTAGATGACAGACAGAATAGATCTAGAGTATGGAACATGACCAATAACGAGTTAACAGCACTGACAGAACTCAGTAAGAACACCAATCTGATAATCAAACCGGCCGACAAAGGGGGGGATAGTACTTCTCAATAAGGATGATTACATGGAGGAAGTGAACAGAATACTGAGCGACACAAACGCTTACAGAAAACTACAAGGAGACCCCACCCATGCATGTAAACACCAATTACAGGCATTACTTAGAGAAGGGTTGGAAAAAGTGATTTTATCAGCACAGGAACATACATACTTAAATATACAACATCCTATCATACCAGTATTCTATTACTTATCGAAAGTGCATAAAAATCCAACCAAACCACCAGGCAGACCTATAATATCTGGAATAGACTCCATCAGCTCAAACCTTTCACAATATATTGACTCCTTCTTACAGCCATACGTCAAACACCAAAAATCCCATCTCAGAGACACTACTGACATCCTTAAGAAACTAAATTCAATCACATAGAAAGAAAACTACTGGCTAGTCACCAGTGACGTCACTTCCCTATATTCCATAATAGACCACACACAGGAACTAGCCAGTAAACGTCATTATCTCGAACAGGACCCCAACATGTTACCAGAACAAATAGATTTCATTCTGGGGGGCATAGAGTATGTACTCACCCACAACTACCTATGGGTTAATAACAACTACTACTTACAGACCACTGGGACCGCGATGGGGACGAGGTTCGCGCTGAGTTATTCAAACCTATTTATGAGCAAGTGGGAAGACGATACCATCTGGTCTGATTCGGCACTTGGCGCGAACCTTGTCCTCTGGACCAGATACATAGATGATATATTCTTCATCTGGCAGGGAGATGAGGAATCACTCAGCAAGTTCACAACACACCTGAATCAAAACAATCGGAATTTAAAACTCACCACCACGTATAGTCAGCAAAAGGTTCAATTCTTAGATCTCAACATTTTTATCCATGAGGATGAAATACACACAAATACATTCAACAAAACTGTTGATGTGAATAGCTTCATATTAGCCACAAGTGGGCACCATCCAACTTGGCTAAATGGCATACCGATGGGACAATTTAAAAGACTTTGAAGAAACTGTTCTAAGATGAGTGACTACGAAACACAGGGGAAAGTTTTAAGTGATAGGTTTGGAGAGAAAAAATACCTTCCTGAGACAGTACAAACAGCCTTTGAAACAGCAAAAAAGATTGATAGAGCCTCACTTCTAACCTACAAAGAAAAGTCAAAACAGATGACGCAAATTGAAGAACCATTTTTCATCACACAATATTCAGACCAAGCCCATCAGATTAAAAAGATCATAAAAAAGCACTGGCCAATAGTACTGCAAGATGACAATTTAGCAAAAATCTTACCCCTCAATCCAAAAGTCATTTATTGAAAGGCTCCTGACATCAAGAAAAAACTCACGCACAGTCACATACAACCATCGAACTTGACACAAGTTACATTGGATGGGACACAGAACAAAGGGGGTTTCTACCACTGTGGGACTTGTTCAGGCTGCCAAGTGATGAAAGCCAAAAGCACAGTACCTACCGTTATGAAGAAGTCCACCACCAACTCCTACACACACAAAATCAAAGACAGAATCACATGTCACAGTAAAGGCATTATCTATCTACTAGAATGTCCGTGTCAATTACAGTACGTAGGAAGAACCATCAGACCACTTGAGATTTGAATTAGCGAACACATCCGCAACATTAAAATAAAAAAAGAAGATCACCCGCTCTCTATACATTTTAGAGACCATCACAAATCAACCCCTTCATTACTAAATTTTACAGGATTAAAAGAGGTCAAAAAGAATTGGAGAGGAGGGGATTACATACAGAAAATAACAAAGAAGAATTGCGCTTGATAATTGCTTTAGGAACACTGGCACCAAAAGGGTTAAACCTTGACAACGAAATCAGGTCTATTATTTGTAAGTAGTATCAGTTTACACATGGAAGAGTCTTGATATAATGTAACAACATCCACTTTCTGATTGGGTTAGATAGCCACATTGCAGTGAATAGATTTAGCAACAAATGGTTCACAAAAGAGTGACATATTACCAGTAAGACACACCAAAAATCCGAATGTCTTTAATTAGCATTATGCTTGATTTATTTCTACCATTAGAACATACCCCATGCTGCCTGGTAAAACACACCAAAACCTGAGTATCGTTCTATAATGTTATGCGTTATTATTTCTATACTATTAGAACATACCCAGCACACAGTTTACAGAGACAATGTTCAATAGCCTAGTTTGAGACTCTAGTATCCCGGTACCATCGAGTATTACAGCTCAGATATTCAAGCACGCACCAGGTTGAAATTTAGTCTCATTCAATAATTAGAAAAACTGAATTACCACCATTAAATGTATCACATGTTTTAATCAATATATCTTTACCTGCATTGTCACTTTTATTACATTATTTGTCAAGCACTGCTCATAGTGAAGAAACTACCACTGTTTAAAACTGACAACTTTAACGACCAATCAAATCCTTCGAACAAAGGACGAATAGACATTAACCCCGCCCACTAACCATTTAACACCAGCCGCGATCAGGACATTGCAAAGACTCCCAGAGGAAGACCTAATCGGTTGAAACGCATTGGAGATTAACGAGGACACTGTACACATATCAACGGACAACAGAAAAGTGCAACAAGATCTTCGGAACCACGGCGCAGACACGTCACCAGTAAGCTGTACAGACGGACGGGCAGCGAGAGGGTTCCACAGGTGAGTTCTCCATTGCGGGGAGGTGCGCTACTGCCACGGGTTCTATTCAGACCCTACGACAGAGCACCCTCCCCCCGACAACGACTGGCCCGGCGAATGGCGCAAGCTTACGGGGAGATCCGTAGCAGGACGAACCGACAGAGCGGGCACGTGAGCTGAGTGGTAAGTCCGTCCGGAGCCGCTGAGAGATCCCGCAGCCCCCCCGCACCTGTACCCCTTATCATTACGGCCGCAACGAAAGTGCACTAGTACCTGCATTCACTTACAGAGGTACGGGATGCCGTCCTCTGCTATAAAGATAGACGCTTAAAGAACTTTCATAGTCCGGTCAGGACTAGGACTACCTTACACCCATGAGCATTATAGACTAAAAAGGAAGCTTACCTTAGTAATTCTGACTTGTTTCATTTCCTTTTTCTGTTTGCCACTTCATTTGTGCTATTTACCACAAGGAACTTACCATAAGCTAGTGGCACAAGGACAGAGCTGTAGGGAATTACTTCAAGTTCTCACTCCTGGAGTTTATTACATTTACTACTATTATTTCAATTCTTTTAATATTTAACTTTTCCTTTCACTGCATGTTTTTGTGTTAAGTTTTATCATCACATTTATATAGGTCAGCCTTCATTCGCATTAAAACATATAATTTTGACAATCACCCAGTGTACTTTATTAGACACCATCTATCACTTCATCTGTACAAGCATTCAGGACTGTAGGGGATGAGCGCAGTTAGGTTACTAACCATTCGTTTAAATTGTTAAAGTAGAGGGTAAGGACACCCTTTAACTAGCAGCACATCCCAAACAGACTACCACAGTGCGCAGATTACCCCCATCTGTTAAAAACCGTAGGTAAGCCTGGCGAGGCGGCCAGATCGGAATGTGAAGGTACGCATCCTTGATATCCAGAGACACTAGGAATTCCCCCTCCTCCAGACCTGAGATCACCACTCTCAGAGACTCCATCTTGAATTTGAACACTCGTAAGTACGGGTTCAACGACTTGAGGTTCAAAATTGGTCTTACTGAACCGTCTGGTTTCGGTACTACAAACAAGTTGGAATAGTACCCCTTGTTTAGCTGATGAGGTGGAACTGGAACAATGACGTGAGTCTGTACCAGTTTTTGGATGGCATGTTGTAAAGTTATACTTGCCTCTTGTAAAACTGGCAAGCCTGATTTGAAGAATGGTACTACAAACAAGTTGGAATAGTACCCCTTGTTTAGCTGATGAGGTGGAACTGGAACAATGACGTGAGTCTGTACCAGTTTTTGGATGGCATGTTGTAAAGTTATACTTGCCTCTTGTAAAACTGGCAAGCCTGATTTGAAGAATCTGTGAGGTGGGAGTTCTTGGGATTCCAGTCTGTAGCCCTGGGAAATGAGATTTATTACCCAGGGATCCTGGCATGAATCTGACCAGATTTGACTGAAGAATTGTAGGCGAGCTCCCACCTGACAGCCTTCCAGGCATTGCAGTCCACCATCATGTTGAAATCTTTTGAGGAAGCAGAGCCTGAGCTCTGTTCCTGAGCACCTGCTGTTGCTGGTTTGCGTGGTTTACCTCTTGCGCCAATGGAGGATGTAGAAGCATCTCTGGATTTGCCCTTGAACTTGACCGCCTGAAAGGACAGTAACTTAGAAGCTGAATAAGTCTTCTTGGTTGGGGGACTGCGGAAGGAAGCTACGTAGACTTACCCGCAGTAGCTGTGGAGATCCATTTGTCTAATTCATCTCTGAACAAGGCCTCTCCTGTGAATGGTAGGCCTTCCACGTCTTTCCTGGAATCCGCGTCAGCAGTCCATTGGCGTAGCCACAAGCCTCTGCGTGCTGACACTGCCACAGCGGTGCTGCATGCGTTAAGCAAGCCTATCTCTTTTATGGCCTCCACCATAAAGTTCGCACAGTCCTGTATATGCTGCAGGAGTAAGACAACATTCCCCCTAGATAAGGAATCTAACCCCTCAATTAGGTTACCTGACCATTTTACAATGGCTTTAGTGATCCACACACATGCAATAGTGGGTTTTCGGGCCACCCCAGCAGCTGTGTACAATGATTTGAGTGCAGTCTTAAATTTATGATCAGCCATGTCTTTCAGGGAGGCTGCACCAGGAACAGGCAATACAATTTAACGTGACAGCCTAAAGACTGATGCTTCCACTATCGGTGGATTTTCCCATTTTTTTCTTATCCTCCAGAGGAAAAGGAAAAGATGAGAGCAACCTTTTAGGGAGCTGAAACTTCTTATCAGGATTAACCAGGATTAACCCATGGTTCTTCAAATATGGTATTCAATTCTTTTGATGCAGGAAAAGTGACTGAGGACTTCTTTTTTACATTAAAATAAGATTCCTTACACTCCTCTGACACCTTATCAGGAATATGCAGAACATCTCTGATAGCCTCTATAAGAGCATCTATTCCCTGTGACAGAGCTGCATCCCCCCCCCCCTCCCTCTCTGAGTTCACCTCCCCCTCCTCCATGTCTGACCTGTCAGCATCAGAGTCAGACTGCAGGACATGGGCCAGAGATCACTTTTGCGGACAAATGGGAAGGGATTGAGAAGCTGGCTGTCTTGGGACTGAGTCTCTTTTCATAAACTCATCCACAGTCTGTATTGCGTCTCTTTCTCATTGCGGAACAATTTTGTAGAAAGAGTTGAGATCATTCCCTTAAGATAATTAACCCATTCAGGTTCAGCCCCGCTAGTCTGTGAACCCTGAGTACCCAGTAGTGAGCCCCCTGGTGAAGAGGAACACTCTGTGGTACAAGACACACACTCTTTGCCTGACATAATGTAATGACACAGCACACACACTCAGAGGAAAGGTTAAGCACAATTAACCCACAAAGAGCCCTTCAGGGAGACACAGAGATGTTTGGAGCTAGCCCCCACCGCGCTCTTATCGCTAATACCAAGCTTAGCCGGGTCGCAGACTAAGTGCCCTGATAGGGGACTTAGTACACTAGTAATCGCTCCCCCCCTGCTATGACCCCTTGGTACCGCAGTGGTAATTTGGAGTCACACTGGAGGAGCTGTACGTCCCTGTCAGTAAGCGCCTGTGTCCACTGCAGAGGGAAAATGGCACTAGTGAGCTGCTGGATCCTCTCATAGTGAAGCCCCACCCCTTCAATGGCACGTGGTCTTCCCGCTTTTTTTATACTGGCTGAGGAATCTGGTGCTTAAAATGTTGAAAACCATTTTAAGGCAGGGCCATTTTGAGGCAGGGCCTCACCTGGTTATCTTTTCCGCACATCTCTGCTCAAAACTCACCAAATGTCCAGGAGTTTATAATGCTGCACCTGTGTATAATGCCCAGATGTACCCTTTGGCTCATATATTGCATGTAAATCTGGCTCTGGTGCTAGCCACTGCCTCCTGAGCCATTTAGCTAACCGCACGTCCCTGGCGAATAGGTCCCTCAGGAGCTCAGTGTCCTGTCAGCGGGGAACGGGGCCATTAACCCTCCAAGAGGTTGGGCCATTCCCCCCCTAAGTCCCACGAAGCAGGCAGGCTGGTGCCATCCAGCCCTGCCTGAAAATAACAAACATATAAAATAAACGCAGAAAACTCTTCAGGAGCTTCCTTCAGCGTGACCGGCTCCTCCGGGCACATTTCCTAAACTGAGTCTGGTAGGAGGGGCATAGAAGGAGGAGCCAGCCCACACTATAAAATTCTTAAAGTGCGCATGGCTACAAGTGGACCCGTCTATACCCCATGGTACTAAATGGACCCCAGTATCCTCTAGGACGTAAGAGAAATACAAGAAAAAAATTGGCTAGGGTTTTCCTGTATTTTAACAACCAGCACCAGACTATTGGACCAGTCCAATGTTAATGTAATCACACTGACGCTGACATTACTATTATGTTGTTCCATCAATTAGATGGACTAGCAACTAGTAGATAGATAGATAGATAGATAGATAGATAGATAGATAGATAGATAGATAGATAGATAGATAGATAGCTGTGGTGTAACTACCACCCCGGCAGCCACTGCAGAGGTTTGGCGGCACAGGGCTGCAGGGGTGTCGTCACTGATTCAGAGCAGATTGACATGTGGACTAGCCGTCCACATGTCAATTTGCTAAATGTCCCTCCCAAATGCCAATGCCATGGAGGAGACATGCTAGAGGTCATACTTGACCTCTAGCGTCTAGTAGGTGCTGGGACCCGCGAGAGCGCATAGCGCTGGCCACGACTATGGCACCCTGCCACCCTGGCATCCGTGGTAGCGAGCATGAAAACCCCTTGGCAACGAGCATTACCTCCTGGAAACACGCATGACATCCAGCTCATGAAATCCCTGGCAACAGGCATTACTCCCTAGCAACAAGCATGACACCCAGTGCATGAAACCCCTGGCAACAAGCAGTTCCCCCTGGCAACGAGCTTGACACCTAGGACATAAAACCTCTGGCAACGATCATAACACCCAGCGCATGAAACCCTTGGCAATGAGCATGACACCCTGAGCAGTAGCGGATCTTGCCACGGGCAAGCAGGACTTTAGCCCGGGGCACCGCCTTCCGGAGGGCGCCGCCGCCATCCGGAGGGCGCCGCCGCCATCCGGAGGGCGCTGCACCATGGCAAGATCTGCTACTGTGCTACTGTGCCCGCCGATGTTTCCCCCGCCGGTCCCACGCTGTGAAGGGAACTAGACACTACCCGTCTAGTTTCCCTTCGTGGAGAGGACCTTTGCTGTGCGGTGCGCGATGATGTCATCGCGCACAGCACAGCATTGTGGGACTGACACAGACGCTAGGGGTCATAATTGACCTCTAGTGTCTATCTGTCCCATAGTTCCGAGGAGAGGAGCCACGCCGGCGGAGGCCTGCAGCGGTCGGGAATCAGGAGCGGGGATAGTAAGTATTAATTTTTTTTTGTGTGTAAGGTGCGCTACTCCTACAGGGGGGCACAAATGGGGGCACAACTCTACAGGGAGCGTAACTGGCCATGCCCCGTATGAAGCCACGCCCCTATTTTCCACCCGGGGCGCCAAAAGGGCTAGAACCGGCCCTGACCCTGAGCAAGAAAACCCCTTGCACTGTGCATGGAACCAAGGGATTCATTCCGACCCGCTCGCTCGCTGCAGTTTGTCGCAGCACAGCGATCGCATCGGAACTGCGCATGCCAGTCGTCGCTGCCTAGTGAGGCGGTCGCTGGGCAGGAGGGGGCTGAATGGCGGCGTTAAGCTGCCGTTTAGTAGGCGCGGTCCGGCCAATGCAGGCGTGGCCGGACCGTTGGGGGGGCGTGCCACGGCAGCTGCGTGACGTCTCATGCAGCCGCTGCGGCCAGCGGCAGTGACACACAACTCCCGGCCAGCCGCAGGAGCTGCGCTGGCCGGGAGTTACTCCACAAATACAAGAGCATCGCCGCTGTGCGATGCTTTTGTATTTGTGCGGGGGGGGGGGGGGTGGCGGCACTGACATGTGGGGCGGACTAGCCCTGTGCTGGGCGTCCCCCCGCATGTCTAAGTTAATGATCGTAGCTGTGTTAAATTTAGCACAGCTACGATCAACTCGGAATGACACCCCAAGATTATGAAACACTTAGCAACGATCAGGTAATTTAAAAGTAATTAGAAGCCTTACTGTAGCACTTAATGTGTAATGGACATTGCGGTGTCTGGCATAATGTATAACGGGCATTGCGGTGTGTGGCATAATGTATAACGGACATTGCGATGTGTGGCATAATGTATCACGGACATTGTGGTATGTGGTATATTGTATCACGGACATTGCAGTGTGTGGCATAATGTATCACGGACATTGTGGTATGTGGTATAATGTCTCAGGGGCATTGCAGTGTGTGGCATAATCTATAACGGGCATTGCGGTGTGCATCATAATGTGTCACAGACATGACGGTGTGTGGTATACTGCATCACGGGCATTGTATGTGGTATAATGTCTCAGGGGCATTTTAGTGTGTAGCATAACGTATAACGGGCATTGCAATGCGTGGCATAATGTGTCACAGGCATTACAGTGTGTGCCATAATGTGTCACAGGCATTATGGTGTGTGATACAATGTCTCAAGGGCATTGCATTGGGTGGCATAATGTGTCACAGGCATTACGGTGTGTGGTACAATGTGTCAGGGGCATTATGGTGTGTGGCATAATGTCTAAGGGCCATTGCAGTGTGTTGCATAATGTGTAACGGGCAGTACTATAAGGAAGAAAAATTACAAATAATGTAAGGGGCATGAATCAGGATAATTTTTTTTCCTGTGGTGGCCAATGTCTCTGCATGCAGGTAGCAAAATTGGGGTATAAGGTAGTCTTTTCCTGCAATGCCACGCCCCTTTCTGTGAAGCCACACCCATTTTAGCAAGGCCACGTCCCTCTTTCGATGCTTGCAAATTCATCACTTTTCAAGTGCCAATTATGGGGAGAGTGGGGGCGCCAGAGAATTTTTTGGCTTGAAGGAGAAAAATTTCTAGTTATGCCACAGATGGATAGATAGATAGATAGATAGATAGATAGATAGATAGATAGATAGATAGATAGATAGATAGATAGATAGATAGAGACGTGTTGTGTGGTGACAGGGCACTGCTTCTGGTGCCCTGTCACCACACAACACTGCTTTGTTGTCTTGACAAAGATCACTGGGATGTGATCGAAACGTCGACCTACGAATGTATCAATAAATGACCTTCTGACCTTCTTTTAAGAAATTGTTGGTGAGTGCCCTCTTTTTTCAAAAGACTATATATATATATATATATATATACAGCCTCCTTCTATAACTCTTCCCTAACCTCTGCTCTCGACTCTGTGGCCCCCCTCTCCTCTGTCCCCCTCCGCCGCTCCAAACCCCAACCCTGGCACACCAAACTAACACGTTTCTTACAAAAATGTTCACGCTCCGCTGAACGCTCCAGGAGGAAATCTCACTCTATGCCGGACTTCCTCCATTTCAAGTTTATTCTCTCCTCCTACAGCTCTGCTCAATCCCTCGCCAAGCAATCCTTTTTCCAAGCACTCATCTCTTCTCAGTCCTTGTGTCCACGCCGTCTCTTTGAAACTTTCAACACTTTCCTTCGCCCCCCTCCTCCTCCCCTCCCATCCTCCCTCATTGCCACTGACTTTGCCTCCTTCTTCATCTCCAAAATTGAGGACATCCAACACGACATCTCCCGCCGTCACCCCTCTGCTACCCCCCTGCCCCCTCTATCCCTCCCCTCCATCTATCCCACACTGTCCTCCTTCCGTCCCACTTCTGAAAAAGGAAGTCCACTCCCTCATCTTATCCTCCCCCCCTCCACCTGCCCCCTGGACCCCCTTCCCTCCCGTCTTCTCCGCTCCCTCTCCCCCACTGCCTGCTCCCACCTTGCTCACCTCTTTAACCTGTCCCTCTCCACCGGCATCTTCCCCTCACCATTCAAACATGCTCTGGTGTCACCTATTCTCAAAAAACCCAACCTCGACCCCTCATCACCCACTAACTACCGCCCCATCTCTCTTCTCCCTTTTGCCTCCAAATTACTTGAACGACTGGTCTACAGCCGTCTCACAAGCCACCTATCTGACAACTCCATCCTCGATCCACTACAATCTGGCTTTCGCCCACTCCACTCAACTGAGACTGCCCTGGTGAAAGTCACCAATGACCTGCTTTCGGCCAAATCCAAGGGCCACTTCTCTCTGCTCATCCTTCTGGACCTCTCTGCTGCCTTTGACACTGTAGATCATCCTCTCCTCCTGCGCACACTCCAAAACGCTGGCCTCTCTAGCACTGTCCTTGACTGGTTTTCTTCTTACCTCACTAACCGCTCCTTCTCTGTGTCTGCCTCCAGCACCACCTCACACACTTCCATCCTTCTTGTTGGTGTCCCTCAGGGTTCTGTCCTTGGACCCCTTCTGTTTTCCCTGTACACCTCTTCCCTGGGTGAGGCTCATTAACTCCTTTGGCCTTCAGTACCACCTCTATGCTGATGACACACAACTCTACCTCTCCTCTCCTGATCTGTCCCCCTCTGTTCTCTCCCAGGTTTCCAGCTGCCTCTCCGCAATCTCCTCCTGGATGTCTGAGCGCTCTCTGAAGCTCAACATGGACAAAACTGAACTCATCATCTTCCCCCCATCCAGAGCAACACCCCTGACCAATATCTCTATCATTGTTGACAACACCACCATCTCCCCCGTTCCCCAACTCCGCTGCTTGGGTGTCACTCTTGACTCCTCCCTCTCCTTTGCACCCCACATCCAAGCTCTGGCACAATCCTGTTGTTTCCAGCTACGCAACATTGCTGGTATCAGGCCATATCTCTCCCAGAGTGCAACTAAACTCATCATCCACTCACTGGTCATCTCACGACTTGACTACTGCAATGTTCTCCTCACTGGCCTCGCTTGCTCCCATCTTGCTCCCCTCCAATCTGTCCTAAACTCTGCAGCTAGGCTTATCTTCCTCTCCCGCCGCACCACATCTGCCACTCCCCTTCGCCAAAATCTACACTGGCTCCCATTCCCCTACAGAATCCTCTTCAAACTCCTCACCCTCACATACAAGGCCATCTCTAATTCCACTGCTCCCTACATCTCCAACCTCCTCTACCTTCATACTCCCTCCCGCCCCCTACGGTCGACCAATGACCATCGTCTCTCCACTGCCCTGGTCACTGCTTCCCATGCTCGTGTTCGAGACTATGCCCGTGCTGCTCCCCTTCAGTGGAACGCACTTCCCCGCTCCATTAGACTCTACCCGACCTTTCAAAGCTTCAAACGGGCACTAAAAACCCACCTATTCATCAAAGCATACCCTCCCGATGCATAACCCAGTCCTGAAGCCGCGCCTCCACCCCCCTGCCTCATGCCATGAACATCTCAGCTTTGCTTGCATACTGCCATCAGGCTAACTCCAGCTTGCCTGCACCTCTTGTCATCTGTCTGTCGCCCCTCCCCACTAGATTGTTATCTCTTCAGAGCAGGGCCCTCTTTCCTCTTGTTATCTAAGCCCTCGTCTCAACACATTTCACTCGCAGCTCTCCCCTACTCAAAGACCATCTTTACCCTGCAAGTAAAGGCTCATCTCCATCTATGGCCACCAGCCTCTAGTAGTACGATGATCAATCCCTCAATACTTACATCTTAGCTGTATTATGTCTTGAGAATGTGTGGTGCTCTATGTTACCTGTACACTATTTCAGTTATTTATTTACTGTAATGCTATGTTTTGTCTCCATGTACTGTCCTTTGTACGGCGCTGCGAAACACATGTGGCGCCTTATAAATAAAATGTAATAATAATAATAATATATACACTGCTCAAAAAAATAAAGGGAACACTAAAATAACACAATCACGGATCTGAATGAATGAAATATTCTTCTTAAATACTTTGTTCTTTACATAGTTGAATGTGCTGACAACAAAATCACACAAAAATTATCAATGGAAATCAAATTTATTAACCCATGGAGGTCTGGATTTGGAGTCACACTCAAAATTAAAGTGGAAAAACACACTACAGGCTGATCCAACTTTGATGTAATGTCCTTAAAACAAGTCAAAATGAGGCTCAGTAGTGTGTGTGGCCTCCACGTGCCTGTATGACCTCCCTACAACCCACACAAGTGGCTCAGGTAGTGCAGCTCATCCAGGATGGCACATCAATGCGAGTTGTGGCAAGAAGGTTTGCTGTATCTGTCAGCCTAGTGTCCAGAGCATGGAGGCGCTACCAGGAGACAGGCCAGTACATCAGGAGACGTGGAGGAGGCCGTAGGAGGGCAATAACCTAGCAGCAGGACCGCTACCTTCGCCTTTGTGCAAGGAGGAACAGGAGGAGCACTGCCAGAGCCCTGCAAAATGACCTCCAGCAAGCCACAAATGTGCATGTGTCTACTCAAACGATCAGAAACAGACTCCATGAGGGTGGTATGAGGGCCCGACGTCCACAGGTGGAGGTTGTGCTTACAGCCCAACACCGTGCAGGATGTGTGGCATTTGCCAGAGAACACCAAGATTGGCAAATTCGCCACTGCCGCCCTGTCAGTGGCGGATCCAGCGGGGGGTGATGGGGACTATCGCCCCCCGTAACACACACAGCCAACCCCGCCCACTTTCTGATTAAAGCAGAGGTCGCGTCGCGGGATCTGGCCGAGAGTCCGGGACTTGGCCAGGCTGAGACGGCGCCGCCGCCGGGTGATCGCGGGAGCTGGTGGCGAGGGCCGAGACTTGGCCACGGTAGCCACACTAGCCACGCTAAGAAAATGCCAGGTGGGCGGGGGAGATGCAGGCGCCAGTGGCGGCATGGGGCTATAGACTCCAACGTACGGGCTGCAAGCAGGACGCGAGTCCAACAGCACTAGGCCACTAGCTGTAAGATATGAGTTTATGCGGGTGGACAGTGCTGGCTTGTCAGGAGACAGGGGGGAGGGGGGTTGCTACAAGAGAAGTGACTGCATACTGATGACTGCGCTGGAGGTGGTAGGGGGGCTGCTGTTGCCTCAGTTCCTAGCTGTATGAAAGGATATTGACTAGGGAGACAGTGCCAGCTGTGTGGGGGGGGGGGGGGGGGGGAGAGGGGTTTGCACGGTGCTCACAGCTCTGGGGTGGTGAGGGGCGCTAAACTGCAGACTCTCCCTCCTGCCGCCAGCAGAGTCAGGTAATGCTGGAGAGAGGTGCCTATCACAAAAGTAGGTGGACACTGCTGGTTTTTATTTATTTTGTTCTATTTCTTGTTAATTAATAGTATATGTTTTTTTTACTTAAATTTTTGTTTAAAATGGGAGGGGCAGAACTAAGTGGGAGGAGCTATGCATAGAGGGGAGGAGTCCATATCCTTAAACTGCCCCCCCTAAAAGTGAAGTCTAGATCCGCCACTGCGCCCTTTACTCTTTACAGATGAAAGCAGGTTCTCACTGAGCACGTGACAGACGTGACAGAGTCTGGAGACGCCAAGGAGAACGTTCTGCTGCCTGCAACATCCTCCAGCATGACCGGTTTGGAAGTGGGTCAGTAATGGTGTGGGGTGGCATTTCTTTGGGGGGCCGTACAGCCCTCCATGTGCTCGCCAGAGGTAGCCTGACTGCCATTAGGTACCGAGATGAGATCCTCAGACCCCTTGTGAAACCATATGCTGGTGCGGTTGGCCCTGGGTTCCTCCTAATGCAAGACAATGCTAGACCTTATGTGGCTGGAGTGTGTCAGCAGTTCCTGCAAGATGAAGGCATTGATGCTATGGACTAGCCCGCCCGTTCCCCAGACCTGAATCCAATTGAGCACATCTGGGACATCATGTCTCACTCCATCCACCAACGCCACGTTGAACCACAGACTGTCCAGGAGTTGGCGGATGCTTTAGTCCAGGTCTGGGAGGAGATCCCTCAGGAGACCATCCGCCACCTCATCAGGAGCATGCCCAGGCATTGTAGGGAGGTCATACAGGCAGGTGGAGGCCACACACACTACTGAGCCTCATTTTGACTTGTATTAAGGACATTACATCAACGTTGGATCAGCCTGTAGTGTGTTTTTCCACTTTAATTTTGAGTGTAACTCCAAATCCAGACCTCCATGGGTTAATAAATTTGATTTCCATTGATAATTTTTGTGTGATTTTGTTGTCAGCACATTCAACTATGTAAAGAACAAAGTGTTTAAGAAGAATATTTCATTCATTCAGATCTAGGATGTGTTATTTTAGTGTTCCCTTTATTTTTTTGAGCAGTCTATATATATATATATAATTTTATATATATATATATATATATATATATATATATTAGAGATGTGCGCCGGAAATTTGTCGGGTTTTGTGATTTGGTTTTGGATTCGGTTCCGCGGCCATGTTTTGGATTCGGACGCGTTTTGGCAAAACCTCCCTGAAAATTTTTTGTCGGATTCGGGTGTGTTTTGGATTCGGGTGTTTTTTTTCAAAAAACCCTCAAAAACATCTTAAATCATAGAATTTGGGGGTAATTTTGATCCTATAGTATTATTAACCTCAATAACCATAATTTCCACTAATTTCCAGTCTATTCTGAACACCTCACACCTCACAATATTATTTTAGTCCTAAAATTTGCACCGAGGTCGCTGGATGACTAAGCTAAGCAACCCAAGTGGCCGGCACAAACACCTGGCCCATCTAGGAGTGGCACTGCAGTGTCAGACAGGATGGCACTTAAAAAAATAGTCCCCAAACAGCACATGATGCAAAGAAAAGAGAAAAAGAGGTGCACTGTGGTCGCTGGATGGCTAAGCTAAGCGACACAAACACCTCAATATCACAGGAATTATTCGTTCTAATCAATGGTATTATTGGTCCAAATCACTGGAAGAAAATGACAAAATCACAGGAATTATTTGTTCTAATTAGTGATGAGCGGGTTCGGTTCCTCAGAATCCGAACCCCCCCCAAACCTCACCAATTTTACACGGTTCCGAGGCAGACTCGGATCCTCCCGCCTTGCTCGGTTAACCTGAGCGCGCCCGAACGTCATCATCCCGCTGTCGGATTCTCGCGAGATTCGTATTCTATATAAGGAGCCGCACGTCGCCGTCATTTTCACTCGTGCATTGGAGATGATAGGGAGAGGACGTGCAGCGTTCTCTCAGTTGTGTTCAGTGTGCTGCAAATATCTGTGCTCAGTGTGCTTGCAAATATCTGTGCTCAGTGTGCTGAAAATATCTGCTTTCTCTGCCTGAAAAACGCTCCATATTTGTGCTCAGTGTGCTGCAAATATCTGTGCTCAGTGTGCTTTATTGTGGGGACTGGGGACCACCAGTATTATATAGTAGGAGGACAGTGCAGAGTTTTGCTGACCAGTGACCACCAGTATTATACGTTCTCTGCCTGAAAAACGCTCCATATCTGTGCTGCATTGTAGTATATAGTAGGAGGACAGTGCAGAATTTTGCTGTGACCACCAGTATATATATATAGCAGTATGGTACAGTAGTCCACTGCTCTACCTCTGTGTCGTAAAGTATACTATGCATCCATACCTGTGGTGCATTTTAGTTGTGCGCAGTATATATAGTAGGAGGACAGTGCATATTTTTGCTGACCACCAGTATATAGTATATAGCAGTACGGTACAGTAGTCCACTGCTCTACCTACCTCTGTGTCGTCAAGTATACTATCTATCCATACCTGTGGTGCATTTAAGTTGTGCGCAGTATATATAGTAGGAGGAAAGTGCATAATTTTGCTGACCACCAGTATATAATATATAGCAGTACGGTACAGTAGTCCACTGCTCTACCTACCTCTGTGTCGGCAAGTATACTACCCATCCATACCTGTGGTGCATTTTAGTTGTGCGCAGTATATATAGTAGGAGGACAGTGCATCATTTGGCTGACCACCAATATATAATATATAGCAGTATGGTACAGTAGGCCACTGCTCTACCTACCTCTGTGTCGTCAAGTATATTATCCATCCATACCTGTGGTGCATTTAAGTTGTGTGCAGTATATATAGTAGGAGGACAGTGCAGAATTGTGCTGACCACCAGTATATAATATATATCAGTACGGTACAGTAGTCCACTGCTCTACCTACCTCTGTGTCGTCAAGTATACTATCCATCCATACCTGTGGTGCATTTAAGTTGTGCACAGTATATATAGTAGGAGGACAGTGCATAATTGTGCTGACCACCAGTATATAATATATAGCAGTACGGTACAGTAGTCCACTGCTATACCTACCTCTGTGTCGTCAAGTATACTATCCATCCATACCTGTGGTGAATTTAAGTTGTGTGCAGTATATATAGTAGGAGGACAGATCATAATTGTGCTGTGACCACCAGTATATAATATATATCAGTACGGTACAGTAGTCCACTGCTCTACCTACCTCTGTGTTGTCAAGTATACTATCCATCCATACCTGTGGTGCATTTAAGTTGTGCACAGTATATATAGTAGGAGGACAGTGCATAATTGTGCTGACCATCAGTATATAATATATATCAGTATGGTACAGTAGTCCACTGCTCTACCTACCTCTGTGTCGTCAAGTATACTATCCATCCATACCTGTGGTGCATTTTAGTTGTGCGCAGTATATATTGTAGGAGGACAGTCCATAATTTTGCTGACCACCAGTATATAATATATAGCAGAACGGTACAGTAGTCCACTGCTCTACCTACCTCTGTGTCGTCATGTATACTATCCATCCATACCTGTGGTGCATTTTAGTTGTGCGCAGTATATATAGTAGGAGGACAGTGCATAATTTTGCTGACCACCAGTATATAATATATAGCAGTACGGTACAGTAGGCCATTGCTATAGATATATTACTGGCATATAATTCCACACATTAAAAAATGGAGAACAAAAATGTGGAGGGTAAAATAGGGAAAGAGCAAGATCCACTTCCACCTCGTGCTGAAGCTGCTGCCACTGGTCATGGCCGAGACAATGAAATGCCATCAACGTCGTCTGCCAAGGCCAATGCCCAATGTCATAGTAGAGAGCATGTAAAATCCAAAAAACAAAAGTTCAGTAAAATGATCCAAAAATCAAAATTAAAAGTGTCTGATGAGAAGCGTAAACTTGCCAATATGCCATTTACGACACGGAGTGGCAAGGAACGGCTGAGGCCCTGGCCTATGTTCATGGCTAGTGGTTCAGATTCACATGAGGATGGAAGCACTCATCCTCTCGCTAGAAAAATGAAAAGACTTAAGCTGGCAAAAGCACAGCAAAGAACTGTGCGTTCTTCTAAATCACAAATCCCCAAGGAGAGTCAAATTGTGTCGGTTGCGATGCCTGACCTTCCCAACACTGGACGGGAAGAGGTGGCGCCTTCCACCATTTGCACGCCCCCTGCAAGTGCTGGAAGGAGCACCCGCAGTCCAGTTCCTGATAGTCAAATTGAAGATGTCACTGTTGAAGTACACCAGGATGAGGATGTGGGTGTTGCTGGCGCTGAGGAGGAAATTGACAAGGAGGATTCTGATGGTGAGGTAGTTTGTTTAAGTCAGGCACCCGGGGAGACACCTGTTGTTCGTGGGACGAATATGGCCATTGACATGCCTGGTCAAATTACAAAAAAAATCACCTCTTCGGTGTTGAATTATTTTAACAGAAATGCGGACAACAGGTGTCAAGCCGTGTGCTGCCTTTGTCAAGCTGTAATAAGTAGGGGTAAGGACGTTAACCACCTAGGAACATCCTCCCTTATACGTCACCTGGAGCGCATTCATCAGAAGTCAGAAGTCATTGACAAATTAAAAAACTTTGGGTGACAGCGGAAGCAGTCCACTGACAACTAAATCCCTTCCTCTTGTAACCAAGCTCCAGCAAACCACACCACCAACTCCCTCAGTGTCAATTTCCTCCTTAGACAGGAAAGCCAATAGTCCTGCAGGCCATGTCACTGGCAAGTCTGACGAGTCCTCTCCTGCCTGGGATTCCTCCGATGCATCCTTGAGTATAACGCCTACTGCTGCTGGCGCTGCTGTTGTTGCAGCTGGGAGTCGATCGTCATCCCAGAGGGGAAGTCGGAAGACCACTTGTACTACTTCCAGTAAGCAATTGACTGTCCAACAGTCCTTTGCGAGGAAGATAAAATATCACAGCAGTCATCCTGCTGCAAAGCGGATAACTCAGGCCTTGGCAGCCTGGGCGGTGTTAAACGTGTTTCCAGTATCCACCGTTAATTGACAGGGAATTAGACAATTTATTGAGTTAGTGTGTCCCCGGTACCAAATACTATCTAGGTTCCACTTCTCTAGGCAGGCGATACCGAGAATGTACACAGACGTCAGAAAAAGAGTCACCAGTGTCCTAAAAAATGCAGTTGTACCCAATGTCCACTTAAATACGGACATGTGGACAAGTGGACCAGGGCAGACTCAGGACTATATGACTGTGACAGCCCACTGGGTAGATGTATTGCCTCCCGCAGCAAGAACAGCAGCGGCTGCACCAGTAGCAGCATCTCGCAAACGCCAACTCGTTCCTAGGCAGGCTACGCTTTGTATCACTGCTTTTCAGAAGAGGCACACAGCTGACAACCTCTTACGGAAACTGAGGAACATCATCGCAGAATGGCTTACTCCAATTGGACTCTCCTGGGGATTTGTGACATCGGACAACGCCACCAATATTGTGCGTGCATTACATGTGGGCAAATTCCAGCACGTCCCATGTTTTGCACATACATTGAATTTGGTGGTGCAGAATTATTTAAAAAACGACAGGAGCGTGCAAGAGATGCTGTCGGTGGCCCGAAGAATTGCGGGCCACTTTCGGCATTCAGCCACCACGTGCCGAAGACTGGAGCACCAGCAAATACTTCTGAACCTGCCCCGCCATCATCTGAAGCAAGAAGTGGTAACGAGGTGGAATTCAACCCTCTATATGCTTCAGAGGATGGAGGAGCAGCAAAAGGCCATTCAAGCCTATACAGCTACCTGCGATATAGGCAAAGGAGGGGGAATGCACCTGACTCAAGCGCAGTGGAGAATGATTTTAACATTGTGCAAGGTTCTGCAACCCTTTGAATTTGCCACACGTGAAGTTAGTTCAGACACTGCCAGCCTGAGTCAGGTCATTCCCCTCATCAGGCTTTTGCAGAAGAAGCTGGAGGGATTGAAGGAGGAGCTAAAACGGAGCGATTCCGCTAGGCATGTGGGACTTGTGGATGGAGCCCTTTATTCGCTTAACCAGGATTCACGGGTGGTCAATCTGTTGAAATCAGAGCACTACATTTTGGCCACCGTGCTCGATCCTAGGTTTAAAGCCTACGTTGGATCTCTCTTTCCGGCAGACACAAGTCTGCAGAGGTTCAAAGACCTGCTGGTGAGACACTTGTCAAGTCAAGCGGAACGTGACCCGTCAACAGCTCCTCCTTCACATTCTCCCGCAACTGGGGCTGCGAGGAAAAGGCTAAGAATTCCGAGTCCATCCGCTGGCGGTGATGCAGGGCAGTCTGGAGTGAGTGCTGACATCTGGTCTGGACTGAAGGACCTGCCAACGATTACTGACATGTCATCTACTGTCACTGCATATGATTCTGTCACCATTGAAAGAACGGTGGAGGATTATATGAGTGACCGCATCCAAGTAGGCACGTCAGACTGTCCGTACGTATACTGGCACAAAAAAGAGGCAATTTGGATGCCCTTGCAGAAACTCGCTTTATTCTACCTATGTTGCCCCCCTCCAGTGTGTACTCTGAAAGAGTGTTTAGTGCAGCCGCTCACCTTGTCAGCAATCAGCGTACGAGGTTACTTCCAGAAAATGTGGAGAAGATGATGTTCATCAAAATTAATTATAATCAATTCCTCCTTGGAGACATTCACCAGCAATTGCCTCCAGAAAGTACACAGGGACCTGAGATGGTGGATTCCAGTGGGGACGAATTAATAATCTGTGAGGAGGGGGATGTACACAGTGAAAGGGTTGAGGATTCAAACGATGAGGAGGAGGTGGACATCTTGCCTCTGTAGAGCCAGTTTGTGCAAGGAGAGATTGATTGCTTCTTTTTTGGTGGGGGCCCAAACCAACCAGTCATTTCAGTCACAGTCGTGTGGCAGACCCTGTTGCTGAAATGATGGGTTTGTTAAAGTGTGCATGTCCTGTTTATACAACATAAGGGTGGGTGGGAGGGCCCAAGGACAATTCCATCTTGCACCTCTTTTTTCTTTCATTTTTCTTTGCATCATGTGCTGTTTGGGGAGTGTTTTTTAAATCTGCCATCCTGTCTGACACTGCAGTGCCACTCCTAGATGGGCCAGGTGTTTGTGTTGGCCTCTTGGGTCGCTTAGCTTAGCCATCCAGCGACCTTGGTGCACCTCTTTTTTTCTTTGCATCATGTGCTGTTTGGGGACTATTTTTTGAAGTGCCATCCTGTCTGACACTGCAGTGCCACTCCTAGATGGGCCAGGTGTTTGTGTCGGCCACTTGGGTCGCTTAGCTTATTCATCCAATGACCTCGGTGCAAATTTTAGGACTAAAAATAATATTGTGAGGTGTGAGGTGTTCAGAATAAACCGGAAATGAGTGCAAATTATGGTTATTGAGGTTAATAATACTATGGGATCAAAATGACCCCCAAATTCTATGATTGAAGCTGTTTTTGAGGGGTTTTTGTAAAAAAACACCCGAATCCAAAACACACCCGAATCCGACAAAAAATTTTCAGGGAGGTTTTGCCAAAACGCGTCCGAATCCAAAACATGGCCGCGGAACCGAATCCAAAACCAAAACACAAAACCCGAAAAATGTCCGGTGCACATCACTAGTTCTAGTCAATGGTATTATTGGTCCAAATCACTGGAAGAAAATTACAAAATCACAGGAATTATTCGTTCTAATCAATAGTATTATTGGTCCAAATCACTGGAAGAAAATGACAAAATCACTGGAATTATTTGGCAAGATCACTGTAATTAATAATTATAAATCACTGATATTAATTGGTAAAATCTCGCTATCACCTGCCTAGTGAAGTGGAATCTAGATGGGATTTTGTACCGGGATACAATAACTTCATCAATTGTCTAAATCCCAATGCACTAATGGCGGAAAACGGGCGCACGTCTAACATCTTACTGATTATACTGAGAATGGATTATACTGATCACTGATGATACTACGGAGAACTGACACTGAGCAGCGAGAACAGCACTGGACTATTGTACTGTAGTATACTGGCCCCCACAATGCAGCAAAGATATTGAGCACTGATCCGGAGAATAGAACTGAGTCTGACACGGAGCTGCAAGATACAGCAGTGGCCTACTGTACTGTACTACTATATACTGGTGGTCACCACAATGCTGCACTGTACTACTATATACTGCTCACAACAATGCAGGACAGATATGGATACTAGAAGTGACACAGAGCTGCAAGATACAGCAATGGCCTACTGTACTGTACTACTATATATACTGGTGGTCACCAAAATGCTGCACTGTACTACTATATACTGCTCACAACAATGCAGCACAGATATGGATACTAGAAGTGACACAGAGCTGCAAGATACAGCAATGGCCTACTGTACTGTGCTACTATATATACTTGTGGTCACCAAAATGCTGTACTGGACTACTATATACTGCTCACAACAATGCAGAACAGATATGGATACTAGAAGTGACACAGAGCTGCAAGATACAGCAATGGCCTACTGTATATATACTGGTGGCCACCAAAATGCTGCACTGTACTACTATATACTGCTCACAACAATGCAGCACAGATATGGATACTAGAAGTGACACAGAGCTGCAAGATACAGCAATGGCCTACTGTACTGTACTACTATATATACTGGTGGTCACGACAATGCAGCACTGTACTACTATACATACTGGTCACACATCAATGCAGCAGATATTGATCACTGATCTTGATACTAGAACTGAGTCTGACACAGAGCTGCAAGATACAGCAATGGCCTACTGTACTGTACTACTATAATATACTTGTGGTCACCACAATGCAGCACACTGAGCACAGATATTGAGCTTTTCAGGCAGAGAACGTAGCCACGTCCTCACCGCTCAATCTACAATGCATGAGTGAAAATGGCGGCGACGCGCGGCTGTTTATATGGAATACAAATCTCGCTAGAATCCGACAGCGGGATGATGACGTTCGGCCTCATTCGGGTTAACCGAGCAAGGCGGGAAGATCCAAGGCTGCCTCGGACACGTGTAAAACACGTGAAGTTCGGGGGGGTTCGGATCTCGATGAACCGAACCCGCTCATCTCTAATCTATCAATCTATCTATCTATCTATCTATCTATCTATCTATATATATATATATATATATATATATATATATAAGAGAAGCCATCTGTAACTTTAGGCAATGGACAGGCATGTTATTTGACTAATATTTATTTTCCTCACTGGCGCAGTCACTATTGCATGTTTTTTTCTCATAGTAGCGGGAAATATCCACATTCTATATACGTTGTAATATCTGATATAAAGAAAATAAAAAAGTAATGACCATGAAGGGGTTAAGTCATTAGATGGAGGCAATTATCGTTAACCCTCCCCCTTAGTCAAACAGCGGCACAGCCAAGAACAACATTTGCTGCATAATTCAGAATACATTCTTTCTCAGTCAACTCAACAGACTTCTTAGCTTTCCCTATTATCAAAAGATGTACCTAGGTATTCTCTGTCACTGGAAACTACCTGTGGCGTAAAGGGAGGAATAACATTGATGGATCAGATTTATTTTGTCTGCTTTACAGTGTTAAATAAACAAAATACATTCAAAGGGAAACTTCCCACATTGAAAGGAATTTGGCATGTCTTCACCTGTGGGGATTCCCTTATTTCTTTATTAACTTTAATGACACCTTTTCTTTAAAAAGATGTCCTTGATGTTACATTTTTCCCATTTTTCTTAAAATATCAGTGGTAAAAAAAAAAGATTGAGTATAATAAAATAATACTTAACCATGTAGAATAGGCTGGGTGTGGTTATGGTGATAGGATTCAACTACAGTTGCGCTGGATCTTTAATCTTGACCCTACTATCATTGGAGATGAGAAGGTATAAGAATCAGACAGCAGTGCAGAGCTGAAATAAATACAGTGGAACTAATATAATATCACACATGCAGGACCCTCCTTTCTCATGTTCATCCCCACATTAATCTTCACTTTATTGACACTGACTGTGTGCGTGCTTATCCTTATCATTGGCTACAGGTTCACTGAGTGCTGAAGTGTCTTCCACTCCTTGTGACTCACCGTTCCATGCCTGTCTGGATATAGTGAGTCTCCCAACCATCTCTCCATCCAGATCCTAACTTTGATGGCTTCTGCTGTTTTAAGTTATGTTAAATTGAATTCTCTGTTCATTTGATATGCCTGCACGCACTGTGTAAATTGTGTGACACCTTAAAAATTAATGAATAAAAATAATAATAGCCCTATGCATTCTCTCTAGCAGTTAAATAAACTCACTGGTATTTTCTACCCCCACATCCCTTACATTTAGTAGGAAATCCTGATCTACATCATGCCAACTGCTACTCATCAACTTCCATTTCTCTTCTATTCGCTGTCCCGAGCCTTCCGGCTGACCTATCGTGGGGGCCCTCTCTGCTTACGCATATGCAGAATTGCACAATGCTCTGGTGCAGCCATAGTACTTCAAAGGTTGGGAATATTACAATACCAACTGATTATGGGGTCTTTAGGATGGAGATAAATGACTAGCCAATCAGCTCCTAATTGTCCTTTTTCAAACCCAGCCTGTGAAATGTCAGTTAGGGGCTGATTGGTTGGTACTTTATCTCAGTCCACTTTTGTCTACTGTTAGATTAAACTTTGTCTACTGTTATCTCTTATGCCATTAACACTAAGCAATTGCTGTTCATTTGAACTGGTGCCATGTTCCCGCAGACCTGCTCATGCCCGGTAGGCTCCAGCACAAAACCTACTGCACTGTTAAAGAAGAGGGGGACTGCATCAGGGGCATTTTAACAGAGGAGGTGGCCCATGTACAGACTCTGGGTGGGCCCCCTTTGCTCCATGGCGCAGTAGGCTCCGACACTGAGTGGAATGCTTCTAAACATAGTTGCCGGCAGCATTTGGTTGCAATTTCTTCCTGTGTGTTGGTACATCATGTCAAATTCCCATCAGACATATGGAGGGGAAGGGGGGGAGGGGGGATTTAATGTTATTGCCTCCGATCTCCAGTCTAAAGTGACAGGAGATCACAGGGGGCGATATACAACTGATGTCCCCTATCACGCTGATCATGCCCATTAGTGTTTGGATTTAGCAGCGCGCGGACGGGAAAAGTGCTGTTAATACGCCCAAACAGATCACTTTTCACACATTTCAGCTCGCCACAAGGGATCCGCAGCGCCACAAAGGATCCGCAGCGCCCTTTACACAGTACATAATCAAATGAGCAAACAAGAAAACAGCACTTACAGTTCAAGACAATATAGGACAGGTATAGAAAACCAGGGTTTAGGTGCCATCAAAGGGAGTATGAAGTTTAAGAGTGTAAGTAAGTAAAGAAAAGGCACATGAGGAAAAAAGTCCCTGCGCTTGCGAGCTTACAGTCTAAAAGGTGAAGGGCTAACAGACCAGAGTGACACAGAAGGGGTAGACAGTGAGCATAGACAAGAGGGCTAGAAGGAGAGTTGGCTGGGTTTGGTGAAGAAGTGGATCTTGAGAGCCCGTTTGAAGTTTTGTAGAGAGGTGGAGAGTTGAATGGGGAGAGGTAGAGAATTCCAGGGTGATAATGTCAATTATTATCTTTAAACATAAAGCTATACACTATTACCGTGGAGCCGCTAAGGCCGCTAGACCACGTGCACGTGCTACGCACTTTGTACGCTATTTGCGTACAGAGTCCCGCACGTGGTACGCACTTGGCGTATACACACCCTGCGCTGAGTGTACGGAATACACACAGCAGGCGCACACACAGTTGATAACCTTTAAACCTTGTTAATAAAATACAGTAAGAATATGCTTATACTCTAAACCTTAGTTGTCAAATACTGTAATGATGTAACGCTTAAAAACCTTAACAATGTGTATGCTGTTTGAGCGATTGAGACGCTAAGAGAGCCCTTTGCAGGAAAGTGAAAACACAACACCGGGTTTGGTTAAAACCACAGCAGCTCTAACACCGCCGTGGATTATTCAGAGAAAAAGGGGAAAACAGTACAAGTTATACACTACAAGCTAACACAGAAATCTAACAGAATAACAGAGAATAAGACGAACAATGGCTACAGAGAATCTTTCGCATGCGTGACCTGGAATCCAGTCCTCAGCTATTCAGGTAGAAAGCCTTCAGAGACATGAGGCTGGCCAGGCAACAGTGGTCTTTATATACACAACATACATTCACAATACAATGGTACCTGTAATCTCATTGTTCATTGGACACAGGGATGTGTCTCTACATTACAGCAAAGGTCATAGGTGGATTTGAACAGGTGGGCTGTGTCTTTCCCCAACTGCTCTGGTGGGAGGTATCCTCAGGATTCCCGCCGCATGTGTAATTTACAGCAAATACAGTTAATATTCATAATCTACTTCTGTACATAACTGTACGCAGGAGCGAGCGATCCTTTCCTAACTAACACCGGAATGTTACTCATAAAATACCCTACAGCTGGATACTAGACACCACCTTTCAACCTTTATCTGACCCTTCCTATCATGCAAAGAGGAATCTATCCGTCCAGGAACAGTTTAAACTAATCATACTCGCTGACATGGTCTAGGGGAATATTAACTACAAAATGCACTATTTGGGTTAAATATGCTACGATCGAGTCGCACGCTACACGCTCACAAACTCCGCCGTAAATACACTGTTAGGGTCTCCTGCTCTGTGCTGCCATGTCGTCATGGCAACCGGGAGACAAGTGCTAGCGGAGTATCCTGAGCGTAGCTGATACTCCGGTTCGGGTCTTTTGCTGTGCAGTGGTTACAGGCTCTGTGCACGGCAGGGGATCCGGTGCTGGTTTTTGTGCTCACAGTCTGTGAGGTCTGAGTGGGGCGTGGACAGCACCTGCTATATAAACCCTCTTCTCAGGTTAGGCAGATGCTGCTGAATCTTTGTTGGTTAGTCAGTTCCTGAAAGCTAGCTAGTACTGTGTAAACTTTGTATTTGTTTGTTGCTTACTGCAAATAGGCCTTGGGATTTGGTATTACACTCTGCCAATCCAGACCTAGCAGTAAGACTGGAGTCAGTCGTTTAACCTGCTGGGGTTCTTTTGCTACTCTGTGAACCTAGCAAGTTTGCGGCTGTATTCTCAGACTTGCCTGCCAAAATCCTTTCTCACTGTGCAAGGTGTTCAGGTGTCAGTTTAGTGGCAGTAAGCTGAACCAGTGCACTGCAAGTGAGGACTAGGATTGTGGAGACTCTCCTTGTGTCTATTATTCCATCTCTGACCAAGGAGTTTACTGCCACACTCGTTGGTAACCCTTTAGGGTTTTGCTGTTGCCCTTAGCAACAGCATTTCGGGTTCTCTACGTATTAAATCACTACATCTCGCTTCTTTCCATCTGAGCATTCCTAATATTAGGGAGACACCCAGTTTCTTAGCCTTTGGGCTTCTCTGTTCACTTTGTGTTTATTTTGTTACCCTATCACCTTCTGTGTATGTAATGTCATATTCCCCAGTCTGTCTGTGAGTTCATTTGTTTTGCATCCCTCACCGTTCAGACACCAGTATATTCCTGCTGGCACTGGTGTGCATAACATATTCAGCAGCCCAATACTCCTGTTGAAATTTTGTGGGAATATGGAGCATACCCCTCAAAATATTTTGCAACAGGTGGTCGATCAGGTGCAGGTCCTGACTCGACAATTTAATGATTTGTCCATTAAAATGCACACCTCACGGACCGCTGGCGGAGCTCCCGCAGCAGCAGTACCTTCAGGGGTTAAGGAGCCGAAAGTAAATCTCCCGGATCGTTTTTCTGGAGATCGCTCGCAGTTCTTTTGTTTCAAGGAGAGCTGCAAGCTATATTTCCAGCTTAGGCCTCAGTCTTCTGGGTCAGAGATTCAGCGGGTGGGCATAGTGATTTCCTTGCTACAAGGAGACCCACAGGTCTGGGCATATGGGTTGCAGCCTGACTGTCCGTCGCTTAAAAGTGTTGATGCTTTTTTTACGGCACTGGGCATGTTGTATGATGACCCTGACAAGACGGCCTCAGCCGAGGCTCAGATTTTGATCCTTAAGCAAGGGGGAAGGCCAGTTGAGGTTTATTGTACGGAGTTTCAGAGGTTGGCCCATGATACCCAGTGGAATGACCCAGCCCTGAGACACCAGTACCGAAGAGGTCTTTCTAACCAGTTAAAAGACCAACTGGTACAATATCCCTTGCCTGATAGCTTGGATCAGCTCATGCAGTTATCCATTCGGGTGGATAGACGGCTGAGAGAGCGCAGGCTTGAAAGGGAGACCGAGGTTTCCTTCTTTCCCAAGGGAACCTCAGACTCTGAGGAATTTTCCGAGGAGCCTATGCAGATTGGGGCTACCCGCCTCTCCTCGGTGAGAAGACGCGGAGGAGACAGCAGGGGTTATGTTTGTACTGTGGGAATAAAGGTCATGTGGTAGTATCATGCCCAGAAAAGCCGGAAAACTTCAGGGCCTGAGGGTGATGGGAAATATCCTGTCAGGCCAGAAGTCAGAATTTCCCAAGAAGACTTTTATCATTCCGGTGACCTTGAAGATCCTCGGTCAAACTGTCAAGACTGAGGCCTTTGTGGACAGTGGGGCCGACGGGGTTTTTATGGACCGCCAATTCGCCCTGAAACACTCTGTTCCCTTAGTACCCTTGGCATTGGAAATTGAGATTTGTGGGTTAAACGGGGAACCATTATCCCAGGGTAAAATTACCTCTTGCACTAGCCAGATTTCTTTGTTTATTGGAGCCACACACTCTGAAAAATTGTCCTTTTATGTGACTGTCTGTACTTTTGCCCCATTGGTGTTGGGGTTACCCTGGTTAAGGGCCCACAATCCTCAATTTGACTGGGTCTCTGGGGAGATTCTTAGTTGGGGTACTGATTGTTTCAGGAGTTGCTTGAGCCTTCCAGTCAGGCTTTCGCAGCTAAGTTTGCCAGGATTGCCAGGATGTTATGCAGATTTTGCGGACGTGTTCTCCAAAAGAGTTGCAGAGGTACTACCTCCCCATCGCCCCTATGACTGTGCCATTGATTTGTTGCCGAATGCTAATCTTCCCAAGAGCAGGTTGTACTCCCTGTCACGTCCTGAGACTCAGGCTATGGCAGAGTACATTCAGGAGAACTTGGCTAAGGGATTTATCAGACCTTCACAGTCTCCAGTTGGGTCGTGGGTTCTTCTTCGTGGGTAAAAAGGATGGTTCGTTGCGACCCTGCATCGACTTCAGGGAATTGAACCGTATCACGATTAAAAACTCATACCCACGGCCTCTCATTTCGGTCTTGTTTGACCAGCTTCGTACTGCCACCATTTTTTCTAAGATTGACCTACGCGGTGCGTACAATCTAATCCGAATAAGAGAGGGGGATGAATGGAAGACTGCCTTTAATACCCACTCAGGGCATTATGAATATTTGGTGATGCCTTTTGGGCTCTGTAATGCCCCGGCAGTCTTCCAGGACTTCATGAACGATGTGCTCAGGGAATATTTGGATAGATTCTTAGTTGTATACTTAGATGACATCCTAATCTTCTCCCATTCCCTGGAGGAACATCGGTAGCATGTACGCTTAGTCCTCCAGAAACTCAGAGACCACCGGCTTGGGGCGAAGCTGGAGAAGTGCGAATTTGAAGTTCAGCAAATCGCATTTCTAGGATATATTATCTCCCCAGAAGGTTTCCAAATGGAGGGTTCCAAGGTACAGGCAGTCTGTCACAACTGAGGGCCTGAGCTGACGGGAGGCAGCCTCAGTTGTAGGGGCTGAGATGTACCGGAACCTGGGAGGTTGTATCAGACCCCTGGACATGTAAGTAACATGAATAATAACTGCCCGAAGGCGTGACCACGACAACTTAGATAAAAGTCAATGATGTTTATTATGACAACTCCGCATCACAGCAGCAATAAAAGAAAACGTAAAAGTCAGCAAAGAATAAATACAGTTCCTGAGTACTACAGCATGGCAGGAGCCACAGGGCACTGGTAGTGTGAGATAGTTCTTATGATCTTCTAGATGGAAAGTCCTTACCAGGCCCGGCTGTAGTAATGGAGATAACCCAGGATTGTACCAGCTGGTGTTCCAGGAAGAGCTGGGTTGCTGAAGGTAAAACAGCTGCTGTGGATACTGGCTGGAACCAGACTGTTGTTAGCACGGAGTGGATACTGGCTGGAACCAGTTAAATAATAAATGAACTTTGGGAGCGATGAAATGTGAACTGAAATGTAGAATTTGAGAGCGGAGAAATAATAATTCCGGTGGAGAGTGGTAAAGTGTAGAAAGGACACCGGCCCTTTAAGGGAAGCTGTATTCTGCTGGAAGCTGAGGCTGGAAGCAGGTAGTGTTGTAGCTGGAAACAGATGAATCCACAATGGATTGGAGAGTCAGGCTACACCGCAGGTGGAATGCTGGTGCGGGTCTCTATGGTGGAAGTCTTGAGACAGGAGCTGGAACCTGGAAGACAATCATAGAAGAGAGACAAACAGGAACTAGGTTTGACAACCAAAGCACTGACGTCTTCCTTGCTCAGGCACAGCTTACTTATACCTGCAGCAAGGAAGGGGTTGGCTAGGCAATTATGCAAATCAACAATACAAACAGCAGATTGGTGGAAATGATCAGATGACAGAATCCAAGATGGCTGCGCCCATGCAGACACTTGGAGGGAAGTTCGGTTTGTAATCCATGTGGTCTGGGAAACAGTAATGGCGGCGCCGGCCACCGGAGACAGGAGACGCCAGGCTGATAGATGCACATTTAACCACGCGGGCACAGCGGAGGCCGCGGCTGATGAAAACACCACTCTGACACTCTGCATGTGGAAACTCAGGAACAGCGGAATCTGGTCCTGGCACGCTGAGCCCGCCTTAGGAGGCATCTGAAGGGTAAGTAATGGCGTCCAGATACCCGGATCGTGACAGCACCCCCCCCTTTAGGAGTGGCCCCAGGACACTTCTTAGGCTTTAAAGGAAACTTTGCGTGGAAATTTCGGACCAAGGCAGGAGCATGGACGTCAGAGGCATTGGTCCAAGAGCGTTCTTCAGGACCATAGCCCTTCCAGTCAATGAGATACTGAAGTTGACCGTAACGGTGACGTGAGTCCAGGATCTTGGCCACTTCATACTCAACGCCTCGTTGAGTTTGGACTTTCGGAGTTGGTGGAAGTGAGGAATGAAACCGATTCAAGATTAGCGGTTTCAACAGGGAAACATGGAATGTCCTGGGTATTTTTAAGAAGGGAGGTAACTGGAGTCTGTAAGCAACAGGATTAATGACTTGATCAATTTTAAAAGGACCGATGTAGCGAGGTGCAAACTTCATACTGGGAACTCTTAACCTCAAATTCTTCGTGGATAACCATACCCGATCACCCACCTTGAGAGCAGGAACTGCTCGACGCTTCTTATCCGCAAACTTCTTGTACCTGAACGATGCCTTGAGCAGAGCTGATCGTACGCTCTTCCAGATATTGGCAAACTGATGCAAGGTGATATCCACTGCGGGAACAGAAGTTGCTGGAAGCGGTTGGAACTCAGGGACTTTAGGGTGGAATCCAAAGTTGGTGAAGAATGGTGTTGAAGAAGATGAAGAATGATACTGGTTGTTATGACAGAACTCGGCCCAGGGAAGTAATTGAACCCAGTCATCTTGAGAGGAGGACACATAGATGCGGAGGAAGGCCTCCAAGTCCTGATTCACCCTCTCAGTTTGACCATTGGTCTGAGGATGGTAAGCCGTGGAAAACTTTAACTTGACTTGGAGGACTTGACATAAACTTCGCCAGAATTTGGCTGTGAATTGAACTCCTCGATCTGAGATAATTTCTTCTGGAAGACCGTGGAGTCGGAAGATCTCTTGTATGAATACTTGAGCCAACTTGGAAGCTGACGGAAGACCGGTGAGAGGAATGAAGTGTGCCATCTTGGTGAACCGGTCAACTACCACCCAGATGGTATTGAACTTGTTGCACATGGGCAAATCTGTAATAAAATCCATCGACAAATGGGTCCATGGTCGACGGGGAACAGATAGTGGAACCAGTTGCCCCGCAGGCGACTGGCGGGAAACTTTATGTTGAGCACACTTTGGGCAAGATGCAATAAACTCCAAAACGTCCTTTTTCAGAGTTGGCCACCAATAGGACCTAGAGATAAACTCCAGGGTTTTTTGGATACCTGTATGTCCGGCAAAACGGGAAGCATGGGCCCAATGCATGAGCTTCTTCCTTAGTGTCGGCTTCACAAAACTTTTCCCTGATGGGGGCGTAGAGTCCATCCCTACCGTGGAGAATGCCAACGGATTTATAATAGGATGCTTGTCTGAAGACTCTGACTCATTTTCTTGCTCCCATGAGCGGGAAAGGGCATCGGCCTTGCGATTCTGAGAGCCCGGACAGAACTGGAGTTTAAAGTCGAACCTGGAAAAGAAAAGTGCCCATCTGGCCTGACGAGGGTTGAGACATTGTGCGCCTTTTAGATATAGAAGGTTCTTGTGGTCTGTAAGGATGGTGATTGAATGAGAAGCTCCCTCCAACAGATATCTCCACTCCTCTAGAGCGAGCTTGATGGCTAGCAACTCCTGGTCGCCAATGGCATAGTTGCGCTCCGCTGGGGAGAACTTCCGTGAGAAGAAACTGCAAGGATGTAAATGACCATCTTTAGCCCTCTGAGATAACACCGCTCCTACTCCAACGGAGGAGGCATCCACCTCTAAGATGAAAGGAGAGTCGACGTCAGGCTGTTTCAGGACAGGTGCAGAGATGAACCTCTGTTTTAAAAGATGAAAAGCTTGCATGGCTTCTTCAGACCACTTGGACGGGTTAGTACCCTTCTTGGTGAAAGCAGTAATAGGCGCCACAATGGTGGAAAAGTCTCGTATAAACTTTCGGTAATAATTGGCGAACCCTAAGAACCTCTGGACCCCTTTGAGGGTTAAGGGTACTGGCCAATTCTGGATTGCTTGTAGTTTCTCAGGATCCATCTCTAGTCCGGAACCGGACACAATGTACCCTAGAAACGGAATGGACTTGACTTCAAAGACGCATTTCTCTAATTTGCAGTAGAGATGATTGACACGGAGACGGGACAGAACCTCCTTTACCCAGAAACGATGTTCCTCTAAATTGTTGGCAAAAATGAGGATATCATCTAGATAGACCACGACATGACGGTATAGAATGTCTCTGAAGATCTCATTGACGAAATGCTGGAAGACAGCTGGAGCATTGCTCAATCCGAAGGGCATGACGAGGTACTCATAATGTCCGTCACGGGTGTTAAATGCGGTCTTCCACTCGTCACCCTCACGGATCCGGATGAGATTGTATGCACCTCTCAGGTCCAGCTTTGTAAAGATGGTAGCTCCGCTAACTCTGTCAAAGAGCTCAGTAATCAGGGGTAAAGGATAGCGGTTCTTGATGGTAATGTCGTTCAAACCTCTGTAGTCGATGCACGGCCGCAGACCACCATCTTTCTTCTTTACAAAAAAGAAGCCTGCGCCGGCTGGAGAAGAAGAAGGTCGAATGAACCCCTTTGCTAGGTTCTCTTTTATGTATTCCTCCATAGAATGCGTCTCGGGGAGAGACAACGGATAAGTTCGGCCTCGAGGTGGAACCTTCCCTGGAACGAGATCAATCGGGCAGTCCCATTCTCTATGAGGGGGAAGGATATCAGCAGAAGCTTTACTGAACACATCCGTGAAATCTTGATATGGAGGAGGTGGAACATCAGACGACCTGGGGGAGGAGGAACAGACAGGCAACACTTTAAACAAACATGTCTTAGTACAGGAGGAACCCCATGCCAGGATTTGCGTAGTCGTCCAATCAATTGTAGGATTGTGAAGACGGAGCCATGGAAGGCCCAGGACCACAGGATGTGTGGCTCTTGGAATCACTAAAAGTGAAATAAGTTCGGAATGAAGAACTCCCACTCTCAGACGAACTGGTAGAGTCCTTAGAGAAATAACTGTATCAAAAATTTTACTGCCATCCACAGCAGTTAAGGAAAAGGACGAAGGAAGTCTCTCGGTGGGTAGGGACCACCGTTTAACATAGGCTTCGGTAATAAAGTTCCCAGCTGCTCCGGAATCCAGGAGGGCAATGACGTTCTGATAACGTTGAGCAACTTGAAGCGAGACTGGGAGGTTACAATCTTGAGGAGATGGAGAGGAGATCATTACTCCTAGCCGGCCCTCTCCTTGGCGAGCTAGGATTTGGAGTTTCCCGGACGTTTGGGACAGGCATTAATGGTGTGAGACGGAGCTGCACAGTACAAACAGAGAAACTCGGAGAGACGTCTTCGGCGCTCAGCAGGAGTTAAACGGGAACGGCCAATTTGCATGGGTTCATCTTTAGTTGGTGACAGTTGGCGAGGAGGGGGAGCAGAAGATTTTGGAGCAGATGATCTTCCACGCTCAGTTGCTCTCTCTCTAAAACGTAAGTCAACTTTCGTACAAAGTGAGATTAACTCATCTAACTTGGAGGGTAAGTCTCTGGTAGCTAACTCATCTTTAATACGCTCGGATAAACCATGCCAGAATGCAGCATACAGGGCCTCGTCGTTCCATGCCAGTTCGGATGCCAGGATCTGGAACTGTATAAGATATTGTCCTACAGTACGTGATCCCTGGCGTAAACGGAGAATCTCAGACGAAGCTGAAGTTACCCGGCCTGGCTCGTCGAAGATGCGCCTGAATGTTGACACGAATGCAGTGTAAGAAGATAGCAGGGTGTCGGACCTCTCCCATAACGGTGATGCCCAATCGAGGGCTGAGCCACTGAGAAGAGAAATAATGTAGGCAATTTTTGTACGGTCACTGGGGAAATTGCCAGGTTGTAGCTCAAACTGAATCTCACACTGGTTGAGAAATCCCCTGCAGAATCTTGGAGATCCGTCAAATTTTGCTGGCGTTGGAAGATGAAGACGTGGAGCAGGAATGGGTAAGGTGGGTGGGGTTATAGCTGGAGTCACTGTGGTTGACGCACCAGACGCGCCTGATCCACGGAGAGTGGTCTGAATCCCATCCAGCCGAGTAGAGAGATCCTGGAGACAGCGGATGATGTGGCCCTGTGCAGCCTCCTGATGTTCTAGTCGGGCTGCCAGTTCTTGCATCGGCCTGGCCGCTTGATCCTGGTCTCCGGCTGGATTCATTAGGTCAGTGCTTACTGTCACAACTGAGGGCCTGAGCTGACGGGAGGCAGCCTCAGTTGTAGGGGCTGAGATGTACCGGAACCTGGGAGGTTGTATCAGACCCCTGGACATGTAAGTAACATGAATAATAACTGCCCGAAGGCGTGACCACGACAACTTAGATAAAAGTCAATGATGTTTATTATGACAACTCCGCATCACAGCAGCAATAAAAGAAAACGTAAAAGTCAGCAAAGAATAAATACAGTTCCTGAGTACTACAGCATGGCAGGAGCCACAGGGCACTGGTAGTGTGAGATAGTTCTTATGATCTTCTAGATGGAAAGTCCTTACCAGGCCCGGCTGTAGTAATGGAGATAACCCAGGATTGTACCAGCTGGTGTTCCAGGAAGAGCTGGGTTGCTGAAGGTAAAACAGCTGCTGTGGATACTGGCTGGAACCAGACTGTTGTTAGCACGGAGTGGATACTGGCTGGAACCAGTTAAATAATAAATGAACTTTGGGAGCGATGAAATGTGAACTGAAATGTAGAATTTGAGAGCGGAGAAATAATAATTCCGGTGGAGAGTGGTAAAGTGTAGAAAGGACACCGGCCCTTTAAGGGAAGCTGTATTCTGCTGGAAGCTGAGGCTGGAAGCAGGTAGTGTTGTAGCTGGAAACAGATGAATCCACAATGGATTGGAGAGTCAGGCTACACCGCAGGTGGAATGCTGGTGCGGGTCTCTATGGTGGAAGTCTTGAGACAGGAGCTGGAACCTGGAAGACAATCATAGAAGAGAGACAAACAGGAACTAGGTTTGACAACCAAAGCACTGACGTCTTCCTTGCTCAGGCACAGCTTACTTATACCTGCAGCAAGGAAGGGGTTGGCTAGGCAATTATGCAAATCAACAATACAAACAGCAGATTGGTGGAAATGATCAGATGACAGAATCCAAGATGGCTGCGCCCATGCAGACACTTGGAGGGAAGTTCGGTTTGTAATCCATGTGGTCTGGGAAACAGTAATGGCGGCGCCGGCCACCGGAGACAGGAGACGCCAGGCTGATAGATGCACATTTAACCACGCGGGCACAGCGGAGGCCGCGGCTGATGAAAACACCACTCTGACACTCTGCATGTGGAAACTCAGGAACAGCGGAATCTGGTCCTGGCACGCTGAGCCCGCCTTAGGAGGCATCTGAAGGGTAAGTAATGGCGTCCAGATACCCGGATCGTGACACAGTCCTGGATTGGGTGCAGCCCACTAGTTTGAAGGCGCTTCAGCGTTTTCTGGGCTTTGCGAATTTTTATAGACGATTTATCGCTGAATTTTCATCTATAGTGGCGCCCTTGGTGGCACTCACTAAGAAGGGGCGGATGTTGCTCACTGGTCTTGTGAGGCCAAAGCGGCTTTTGCCCGTCTCAAAAGGGCATTTTTCTCGGCCAAGGTGCTGCGACACCCAGATCCAGAGCGTCCTTTTGTGGTGGAGGTGGATGCCTCTGAGATGGGTATTGGGGCAGTGCTCTCTCAGATGGGGGTGTCTGATAATCGCCTTCATCCCTGTGCTTACTTTTCCCGTAAATTTTCGCCTGCCGAGATAAATTATGACGTGGGTAACTGGGAATTGTTGGCTATTAAGGATGCACTCGAGGAGTGGAGACACTGGCTTGAGGGGGCTAAGTTTGTGGTCTCAATTATCACCGACCATAAGAATTTGGCATATTTAGAGTCAGCGAAGCGCCTCAATGCCAGGCAGGCACGATGGGCTTTGTTTTTTGCTCGCTTTAATTTTTTGATAACATATCGCCCTGGGTCAAAAAGCATCAAGGCTGATGCGCTCTCGCTGAGTTTTGCTCCAATCCAGGAGACCACCGAGGAGCCATTGCCCATTGTGTCCCCATCATGTATTAAAGTGGGCATTACCCAGGACCTCTTGTCATTAGTCCTTAGAGCACAGGAGCAGGCTCCTCCAGACCTTCCGGTAGGTCTTTTGTTTGTGCCTCCTAGGTTAAGACAGCGAGTGTTCCTGGAATTCCATGCCAAGAAGTCGGCAGGTCACCCGGGTATTGCCAGAACTCGGGAGTTGCTATCTAGGGCGGTGTGGTGGCCCTCGGTGGCTAGGGATGTGGATCAGTGGGTTTGGGCATGTGACATCTGTGCCCAAAATAAGACTCCTAGAGGGGTTCCTGTTGGCCCATTACATCCACTCTCTATTCCATCTAAGCCATGGACCCACATTTCAATGGATTTTGTGGTGGACTTGCCCAAATCCTCGGGGATGACAGCCATCTGGGTTGTCGTTGACAGGTTTTCGAAGATGGCGCACTTCGTTCCATTGGTTGGGCTGCCATCGGCCAGACGCCTGTCTGAATTATTTATGCTGCATGTTGTGCGCCTCCACGGGTTGCCACTTGATGTGGTCTCTGACCGCGGATCCCAGTTTGTGGCCAAATTCTGGAGGACATTTTGTTCCGATCTCCAGATTTCTGTCAGCTTGTCGTCAGGCTACCATCCGCAGTCTAATGGGCAGACTGAAAGGGTGAACCAGTCCTTGGAGCAGTTCCTCAGGTGTTATGTCTCCAAGTGTCAGACTGACTGGGTTGCTCATCTGTCCATGGCGGAGTTTGCCTATAACAACGCGGCTCACTCTGCTACAGGGATCTCTCCCTTCCTTTGTGTGTATGGGCATCATCCTAAGGCCAATTCTTTTGACCCCCTGGACTCCACGCCTGGTGGTTCCTCTGTGGTTTCGGTCCTTAGAGGTATTTGGAGGAAAGTGAAGAAAGCCCTTGTGTCTGTGTCATTAGTGACCAAAAGGGTTTTTCATAAGCGGAAAAGACCCTGCAGCTTCAAATTAGGAGACTTCGTCTGGTTGTCTACCAAGAATTTGAAGTTGAGACAGCCATCTCATAAGTTAGGCCCCCGGTTCATCGTTCCTTATAAAATCACTAGGGTTATCAATCCGGTGGCATTTCAGTTAGATCTACCCCGTTCTTTGGGTATCAATAAAACATTTCATTGTTCCCTTTTAAAACGGGCGATTAGTAATCCTTCTTCCAGTGGAAGACCTTCCCCTCTTCTGATACGTGGCCAGAGGGAGTTTGTTGTTGAAAGGATTCTTGACTCCAAGATGGTTCGGGGTCGGCTGTCATTTTTGGTGCACTGGAAGGGGTATGGCCCGGAGGAGCGGTCGTGGGTGCGCAGTTGTGATCTTCATGCCCCCAGACTGTTATGCTCTTTCTTCTCGCAGTTCCCCGATAAACCCGGTGGTAGGGGTTCTTTGACCCCTCGTCAGAGGGGGGGTACTGTTAGGGTCTCCTGCTCTGTGCTGCCACGTGGTCATAGCAACCGGGAGACAAGTGCTAGCGGAGTAACCTGAGCGTAGCTGATACTCCGGTTAAGGGTCTTTTGCTGTGCAGTGGTTACAGGCTCTGTGCACGGCAGGGGATCCGGTGCTGGTTTTTGTGCTTACAGTCTGTGAGGTCTGAGTGGGGCGTGGACAGCACCTGCTATATAAACCCTCTTCTCAGGTTAGGCAGATGCTGCGGAATCTTTGTTGGTTAGTCAGTTCCTGAAAGCTAGCTAGTACTGTGTAAACTTTGTATTTGTTTGTTGCTTACTGCAAATAGGCCTTGGGATTTGGTATTACACTCTGCCAATCCAGACCTAGCAGTAAGACTGGAGTCAGTCGTTTAACCTGCTGGGGTTCTTTTGCTACTCTGTGAACCTAGCAAGTTTGCGGCTGTATTCTCAGACTTGCCTGCCAAAATCCTTTCTCACTGTGCAAGGTGTTCAGGTGTCAGTTTAGTGGCAGTAAGCTGAACCAGTGCACTGCAAGTGAGGACTAGGATTGTGGAGACTCTCCTTGTGTCTATTATTCCATCTCTGACCAAGGAGTTTACTGCCACACCCGTTGGTAACCCTTTAGGGTTTTGCTGTTGCCCTTAGCAACAGCATTTCGGGTTCTCTACGTATTAAATCACTACATCTCGCTTCTTTCCATCTGAGCATTCCTAATACTAGGGAGACACCCAGTTTCTTAGCCTTTGGGCTTCTCTGTTCACTTTGTGTTTATTTTGTTACCCTATCACCTTCTGTGTATGTAATTTCATATTCCCCAGTCTGTCTGTGAGTTCATTTGTTTTGCATCCCTCACCGTTCAGACACCAGTACATTCCTGCTGGCACTGGTGTGCATAACATACACATCTCATGCGCACGATCGCCGGAGCGATCTTACGCAACTTGCGGGTATGTGCACGCACGGGGAACAGGTGCACGAGCAGAGTGCATGTGCATGAGGGGTTAGTACAAGGGGTATGCATCATGATATTTTTCGACTTTGACAGTCCACCCTTTGGCAGTCAACAATAACTGCCACTATCCAAACACTTAAGCAGAAAAATATACAATACAATGAAATACCTATAAATGATTGGGTGGAGGGAGGAGAGCAGAAGGTGGGAAATGTATGACCTAGTGGGATAGTAAAAGGATGTATGTATGAAATTCATGTCTGAGGGGTCATGTATCATCGTGCCGTACATGTTCTAGATAAGCTTCGAGGTATTGCGAAGTATACATTAAATCCTTCTTATCCCGTATTAAGGGTCTGTAAGTGGGCTAACAAACACTACCAAGCTCTTTTCGGCTTTTAGTTCCAACAATTGGGGTGCACATTAGTTTGTGATACACGGAGGGGGAAAATATGTGAGTGCTAATATATGTACCTATATCACCTGTCGACTATGTGTGTCACTACCTGAAGATCGTAGAGATGAAGATAAGAAACATGTGTTATAAATACTTTCATATGATAATGTGTGTAATTATCCTTGGATGTCTTGTTGAAGTCTTGTCCGGATAGGTGTATCTTTGCTGTGGGTGGTAAGCAAAGTTTTTCAAGTGTCCATAGAAAGTTAAAGTCTCTAAAGTGTCTCGCAAAGTCTGTGAAAATGTTCATCAAAGGTCTGTAGAACTGTTCATCAAAAGGTCTGTAGAACTGTACATCAAAATCTTCTTCCGAGTGGATGTCTTTTTACCTTGGAGAAAAACAAAGGAGAAACGGGTGAAAGAAACGGACCGTGGAATCACGTCTTATCACAACATTGTCTCGATTGATGGGTCATAAATTAAACCAGTTGTTATAACAATGCCCTCGCTCCTTAAACTCATCACTTTGGTACTGCGCTTGCAATGCATTAAAATCCGAACACATCTAAATATCAATCCAATCATTATGACAACTCCCAGGATACAAAGGAGAAATTTCCCTACATTCACGATAACATTTTGAGCCCATTCTCCTAAACATGAGAACCAATTGCGTGGGTTCAACCATGAAACCCAGCCGGTCAGTTCATTACTCACAGTAGTAAGGGTAAGGTTGTGTCTCCTTCGGAACTCCCACTTCAATTGCAAGATATCGTCCATCTTTTGATCTATGACCTCGGTTGGGTCATCGGTGCTGTTTGTGATATATGTACAGCACTTCACGCCATACTGAGTTGCTAGGGTGACACAATACCCGCCTGTCACCGCTGTGAGGTAATTGAGAACCATCCTGTGCTGGATCAGTTCCGTTTTGTAAGCTTGCAATTCCCTCCCAGTATACCTGAAGGTGTCATCATACATCTCGGTGATGTTGTCTATCAGGTTCGCTAGCGCAGTAATATACCTAAAATTTATAATTCCTCTGGCGGTATGGGTGATATCTAACGCGAGTAGGAATTGAATCCCGGTGGATTCGTGGATCAAATCAGAGGCTGCGTGCTCTGTCCTATCTATAAGGTGTCTCTTAACAATGTGTTCGTAGTGAGTGTGAGTGTAAGGAGCTTGAGCATTGCGGTGAACGTCTTTCATCTTATCATGGGTAATGGTCATTACTTCTGGCAACACTCTTCCAATGTAACACAATCCCTCTGAGTTTGGGGCAAGCCACTTATACGCCTTCCTCCCACATATGAAATATGCATCATCGGGGAGGACATATGGGACAGAATATGACATCACCATATTGCAAACCTTCCATGTGAAAAATCCTATCCCTAACTCTCTCATCTGTTCAGTACATGTATCAGGCTGTATGATATGCGCACAGTATCCTGGTGATACTTCTCCAACCCGCATGGTCCTACTTCCTAGAGTGTACCTATACTGAAAATATCTCCCACCGTTGGCTATTTGGCGTATAAGTTCTGAGTCTACGGGCATTCTATCGGCTCTGTGTGAAAATGCCATGGTTTGGTTGTTCCATGTCACTTCCCAATTTCCCGGCTTTCGGGGATTGGAAATGTTAAAACATACTAAGGACCTATCCACATGATATTGGTGGAGCTTCAAACTAGGAGGCCTAGAAATATTAAATTTCTTGTCCACTGGTCTCCCACCCCTTAATTCAAGTACCTCACCTATTGTTAAAGAGTATGGCACTAGTCCTGACTTGCTCTGACCTTGAGGTACTTGTGAGCACACCCAGCATTCTGTTTGGTTTAAAACCTTACCCACTAATGAGTGATAGTCACTCAATGGATGACGGTCCATGTTGATATTAAGGCTGGACTGACATCTCTGGATGCACCCGTCCTCAACTATGTTTTCACAATTCCTACAGATACAATTCTCTTCAGCTAACAATCCTTCACAATGTCTCCTAGTGTCATGACTACCAGATCGTTTTCTGATACTCGCCTTTGCTCGGTGACTGTGTTGCTCTTGGAATTCTATAAATCCATCCTTGTCATCAGAACCCATTCCAGATCCTTTCTCGACCTCTCTGGTACTCTCACCAAAATAGACTGCTCTGGTCAACAACAGGGTCAACAGGAAAACCCGGAATGCAGTCTCTTGGGGCAAGTCCATCTTGCAGGAGGAGAAAGAAAGAGTGGTAATGGGAGGTAAGGAAAATAATTAGAAGGAGAAAGAATACTGGCGCGACAACCACCTCTAATCCTGTAGTTCTCTGTGCTCAGGTGCCGTGACAACAGTCCTGCCTCTCAACCTTCCCGGAACAGGCACTCCAGTGATATGGTTTCCTCTATACTCTGCTCTTTGTCACAGGCTTTCTCTGGGTCAGTGACCTTCTTACAGTGGGACGAGTGGACCCAAGTCTGTCTTTCGGCAACCTTCAATGCTGTCGTGCTGGTCAGTAAGACTTGGTACGGTCCTTCCCACCGGTCAATCAGGCAACCTGAGCGTAGAAAATTTCGAATCATTACATAATCCCCAGGTTCAATGTCATGACAATTACTGTCTGGAGATCAGGAATCACTAGCTTTAGATTGCTGTTTTGATTCCTCAACTGCTTGCTCATCTTAACCAAATACTTTACAGTTACTTCATTGTTGCATTTCAAATCATCCTGGGGGTCAATCATTACATGGGGTTGTCGACCAAAAAGAATCTCAAAGGGTGACAGGTTAAGAGGGGACCTGGGAGTGGTTCTGATGCTGTACAATACAAGTGGCAAAGCTTCTGGCCACAACAATCCAGTTTCAGCCATCACTTTGCTCAACTTGTTCTTAATAGTGCTGTTTACTCTTTCCACTTTCGCACTCGCCTGTGTGCGGTACGGAGTATGCATCTTACTATTAATTCCCATTAATTTGCACATTACCTGAAAGACTTCACCTGTAAAATGGGTACCCCTATCACTTTCAGTTATCCTAGGGATACCATACCTGCACACAAATTCCTGCACAATTTTCTTTGCAGTGAACGTAGCAGTATTTGTGGCAGCGGGGAACGCTTCTACCCAATTTGAAAACTCATCAATACAAACCAATACATACTTTAAGTTTCTACAAGGTGGCAATTGTATGAAATCAATTTGTATCACCTGAAAAGGGCCGTCCGTTGACGGGTTATGGGATGGTTCTGTTAGTATTGCCTTTCCAATATTCTTCCTCAAGCAGGTGAGGCATGTCATTGCTCTCTTACCCGCATGAGAAGAGAATCCTGGCGCGCACCAGTAGGCTCTTACCAACTTGCACATACCTTCTTTGCCCAGATGAGTCAGACCATGTGCCGCCTCAGCTAAACTTGGAAGGTATGCTCTGGGTGCCACTGGCTTACCCTGTCCATCTGTCCAGAGTCCTGAGGACTCCTGGCCATATCCTTTTAACCTCCAGACTGCCTTTTCCTGTGGGGAACACAAATTTTGCATTTCACTCAATTTCTGTGTGTTGACGGTATTGAATACCATCAGTTGTGTGATGTCTGTCTGTATGGGGGTGCTGGCTGCTGATTTAGCAGCTTCGTCTGCCCGGCTGTTTCCAAGTGATACTGGGTCTTGGCTGTATGTGTGGGCTTTACACTTGATAGCAGCCACTCTGTCAGGTTCCTGTATCGCTGCTAGAAGTCTTTTGATGTGGGTCGCATGCGCCACGGGTGTGCCAGCTGCCGTCATGAAATTTCTGAGGCGCCATAGGGCCCCGAAATCATGCTCTACTCCAAAGGCATACCTAGAATCCGTGTAGATATTGGCTGACTTACCCTTAGCCAATTCACACGCTCTGGTTAGGGCGACCAGCTCAGCAACTTGTGCTGAGTGTGGTGGACCCAGGGGTTCCGCTTCTATGGTACCTTTGTCATCTACGACTGCGTATCCAGTACACAAGTCTCCCGAGTCCATCTGTCTGTGGCAACTACCGTAAAATCTACACCTTCCAGTGTGTTGTCACTGATGTCAGGCCTTGCAGTGAAATTTTGGGTCAAATATTCCATACAATCATGTGTGTCAGTGTCTGTACTAAATCCTCCTTCACCATCACTCGCATCCCCCACCCTTTGTGCCTGTCCAGGCACACCTGGGAGATACGTTGCAGGATTTAGTGCGCTGCATCTCCTTATGGTGATATTTACAGGGGCCATTAGTGCTAATTCCCACCTTGTAAACCGTGCAGATGAGACGTGTCTGGTTTGGGCAGAATTCAGTAAGGCTGACACTGCATGAGGTGTATGAATGGTCAGGTTGTGACCTAACACTACATCTTCGCTTTTACTCACTAGCAATGCTATCGCTGCAACACTTCGCAAGCATGTGGGGAGGGATCGTGCTACGGTGTCTAGCTGAGCGCTGTAGTAGGATACCGGCCTGCTGGCATCACCATGTCTCTGGGTTAAAACACTTGCTGCACACCCAGCACTCTCCGTACCGTACAATTCAAAGGTTTTCCCATAATCTGGCATACCTAATGCTGGTGCCTGCGATAGGCACTGTTTGAGTCTCTCAAATGCCAGTTCGGACTCGTCTGTGTGCGAAATCCGATCTGGTTTGTTTGATGAGACCATCTCTTGCAAAGGTAAGGCTAGCATGGAAAACCCTGGGATCCAGTTGCAGCAATACCCACACATTCCTAGGAAAGTGCGAATCTGTTGCTGGGTTTGTGGCAGAGTCATGTCGCGAATCGCCTGTATTCTATCAGCGGTGAGGTGTCTCAGTCCTTGTGTCAAGCAATGTCCCAAATATTTTACCTTGGTCTAGCATAACTGCAACTTATCCTTTGAAACCTTGTGTCCCGTATTAGAAAGATGAAACAAAAGCTGTTTCGTGTCTCTCAAGGACGATTCGAGTGAATCAGAACACAGCAGTAAGTCATCTACATACTGTATTAATACTGATCCGCTCTCAGGTTGAAAGGATTGTAAACAATCATGCAAAGCCTGTGAGAAAATACTTGGGCTGTCAATGAAACCTTGTGGTAAGCGAATCCAGGTGTACTGTACTCCTCTGTATGTGAATGCAAACAAGTATTGGCTGTCAGGGTGCAGAGGTACAGAGAAGAAGGCGGAGCAGAGGTCAATAACAGTGAAAAATTTCGCAGTGGGAGGGATTTGCATAAGGATGACAGCTGGATTTGGCACTACGGGGAATTGGCTCTCGACTATTTTGTTGATCCCCCTTAGATCCTGCACTAGCCTGTAACCCCTCCCCCCACTCTTTTTCACAGGGAAGATGGGACTATTGGCAGTGCTGGACGTCCTGACTAGGATGACCTGTTGCAGCAAGCGCTCTATGACTGGGTACACTCCTAACTCCACCTCTGGCTTCAGAGGATACTGTGGGATTTTTGGAGCTATCCTACCATCTTTTACTTGAACTACTACAGGAGCTACATTTGCCATCAATCCAGTGTCTTGTCCATCTTTGGTCCAAAGTGACTCCGGTATCTGGGAGATCATTTCCTCTACCTTGGATGGACACCTGTTTGTAACAGCAGTGTGTGACATTAACCTTTGTGGGGAGTCTAGCATATCCTGCACTTCCTGAGCGTGATTCTCGGGCATATCTAAGAAAACACCTTCAGGAGTACAATATATGACACACCCCATCTTACACAGTAAATCTCTCCCAAGTAGATTAGTCGGAGCCGATGCAGCTAGCAAAAAGGAGTGCTTGGTCTGCAAAGGCCCTATCGTAATCTCTGCTGGTTTACTTAAAGGGTAGTGTTGTACTACTCCTGTTACTCCCATTGCTGGAATTGTTTTACCCGTGGTTTTCATACCCCCCGTTGAATTTAACACTGACTTGGCCGCCCCCGTATCTACAAGAAAAGGTAGTGATCTACCAGCTACATCAATTGTGACCTCAGGTTCACTTCCAAGGCTCGCAATTAATTTCACTGGCTGCAGACTACAGGTGTGGCCTGACCCCTATTGTAAGTTGTGACCCTCCCGCAGCGCGTTGGCAGCTACGATATGTGAGGGGGGTAACTGAGAATTTTCAGAGACCTGCCAGTCTCTCTTTGGTGGGTACCTCTTTGTTTCCCCTGCATGTGGCTCATAACTCCTCCTCTGCTGTCCCTGATCCCATTTGCGTGCGCCATACCGTGTGTCATGTTCTGGTCTAGGGGGTCGATATACCTTATGTGGGTCTCTAGAGTTGCAGTTCCGTGCGTAATGTCCTTCCCTCTGACAGTTATAACATTTTACCACATATGACTTACCATCAGGGGTCTGGGGCTTAGGCTGAGGTGGCCTTGTTGTAAGGGCCTGTATACTTACTGCCATCAGCTTATCCCCCTGTGACTCCCTGTGTCTAACAATGTTCCGATCATGCCCGACAGCGGACTCTCTTAATGCAACCACCGAGATACCTCTCCAGTTAGGTTGAGTGGTCTGTACCCTTGTTCTCAACACTTCCTTTAAACCGTCCATTAATATGGACACCGCTACCTCCCTATGATACATATTTTCCTCAATGTCCACGACCCCAGTGTATTCAGCCATTTCCTCTAGTGCTCGATGGAAATAGTCAGAAGCAGTTTCACCTTCTTTTTGTCTAATGGAGAAAATTTTGTTCCACTTGACAACAGTTGGGAAATATACTCCTAACTGCAGATTGATCTGTTTAACATTCTCCTGATTGTATTCATCAGTGAGAGGTACCTCTTCATCTAATTTACAATCAGTAATGAATTTAACAGGGTCAATACTAGAGGGCAAACATGCCCGCAGCACTGTCCGCCAATCTTTGTTATTGGGTTCGGCGGCGTTACCTAGTTCCTTAATAAACCTTTGACATGCGGCTAGATCTTTCCTGGGATCGGGAAATTCAGACATAATTGTCCTTAATTCTGTCCGGGACCAGGGACAATGCATTGCAATGTTCCTGACGGGAGTGACTCCCTGTGCGTCAGTCTTTCCATTGGGTACTGCGATCACCCTGACAGGATTAAGTTCAATTACATCACTCTGGGTTGATTCTACAATGTGAGGTGTGATTGTTTCTGCATAATGTACAGTACCGTACTTACCTGTGGACACGACCTCACCTGTCCCTCCACTAGGGGCCTTCGCTACTGCTCTTACTGGTTGGGCCGTGCCCACTGTAGTATCTTGTATGGTGGCTGCTAGAGAGAGTGCCAATATCGTGGTGGGCTCATCTTCCTGGTCGCAGTCCTGAGGGAAGTTTAAGATGGGATACAACTTGCACGGGTTAGCATTAGCATCAATACACTTATCTACTTTACTCTTATCACCATTAATACATTTATTAAGTGCACTTTTATCGTATACCAGTATGCCATTCTCTGTAGCCATTTTCTCTCCTGTTATGTACGGTGGTGGTGGTGCTGTTGCTATCAGTTTCCTGCTAGGGTTGGAACCAGCTGCTTGATCTAATTCCCGTTGTATCTCACCCTCCTGTTGCCATAACTGTAAATAATCATAATGTCTAATCCTTTGCTTTCCGGATTTTATCAGACATATCTTTCTCCTTAAATTTTGCAACACCTCAGGATTAAAACTGCCTACCCTAGGGAACGGTTCCCTATCGTCCACAGTCATTCGTTCCCACTCATTGCATAAGACCTCTGCGTGTGATCCATATTTCTCACACATTATGTACCTCGCCGACCCTTTGGGCCGACAAATATCAACGTGAACCCTTGTTGATCGTCCCTTACTTGAGCAACTGGCCCCCATTCTTTGCAGGTATTGCCTTCTCAGCTAATCCTTACAAAAACCAAATTAAACAGTGATAAGGCGACGGTGAAAGTTCTCCGAGCGCTCTCACCCACTCACGCCCCTGTTGGCCAATACACCGAACACTGTGCCCAATGCTGGTCGTACCCAACCTCGGGCCCCTGTGTAACCGTTATTTACTGAGAGCGTGTGGGAGTATGCTACCCCTCCCAGTAAATATCAGTTGTTGGAGATTTCCTGAGTGACCAGCGAAACTACCTTAAAATAAAAAAAACTGTTACACAAATCACGTTACTTGTACAATTAGCGTCTATGACCCCGCAAATTGAGTGGGTATCAAGGTGAACTAACTAATGTACACAGTAACGTGCGGTACAGTCGCACTGCGTATAAGTAACTATTACTTATCCGCCGAACGACCAACGGAATCGATTGTTTAGGCTGCGAAACCTCAGCCGGAGCGTATCTGAACGGGCCTATATGGGTACTACGCAAACTCCCGGGGCTGCGCTCTCTACCTCTGACCTTTCTCAGGCCAGGGTTTTCAGAGCTTCGCTTGACCTGGTCAGCGGATTTCTGAATTCGCCGACCTTTTGGTCTGCTGTAATACTAATTGCTCCTTTATACCTTATACAATGTTAACGTGAGAAAGCCACTTCCACGCCACCAAGTGTCCACTCACCTGATGTGGTCTCCTACGGGATCCCAAATTCTGGGTTCACAAAACCTTTATTGTTTGCGCACTCACTCTTGCTCACTCATATACACTTCGATTTTTCTGTACAGAAAATTACTTTCATTCAGGTAAAACAGGCTAATCCCAGAGGTGATGCAATTAGAGAAGGATCTTTTAAACTAAAATATTGGAAACTGAACAAATTTGTGCTATTATCGCGTGGCTACCGTATCGCCTAAACTAAAACAATGCTATCGTGTGATTTGTATTTAGTGGGCGTATCTGTACGCACGCTGCGTAAACACGCCACGTGTGTAGGCCTTTGCGTTGCGTACGCAGTCCCGCACGCTGTCCGAGACACGTGTACAAAGGCCGGATACGCCCGCAGTAACACAAATAACACGTTTCTATAAATGTAAACGATATTCAACTATAATCGCTTACTAACACCACACAGTATCTCCTGTATAAACCTTTATAACTGGGTCAGGCTGCGTGTGTGTTTTACAATTACTCCCTTAAATATTACTCTTTAGTTTTAACTAAAATAGCAACAAATTTTCTCAGCACGTGATCAATGCTAATGGCAAACAAGAGGGTAGATATGCGAAAATACACAAATGAAATACAGGTGTGTGCGTGTGTTACGTGTGTTGCGTGCGCAGTTGGCACTAAACAGAAATTTAACAGATTTAAAACCAAACAATAGCTCTACGGTCTTACCTTTCGGATTCCACCAGCATCCCTTCAAACCAAACGGAGCAGACGCTTATCTAATCAGCACTAATGTATCCCCGACCACAAAACGGCTAACAGGGGATACTACCTTCCCGCCCTTTGCTGATAGATAAAAGTCTGCCTTGTCCTGCTAGGCTGCGGATATGAGGAGAACCGGACGAGCTGCCAATTGATAATGTCAATTATTATCTTTAAACATAAAGCTATACACTATTACCGTGGAGCCGCTATGGCCGCTAGACCACGTGCACGTGCTACGTACTTTGTACGCTATTTGCGTACAGAGTCCCGCACGTGGTATGCACTTGGCGTACACACGCTGCGCTGAGTGTACGGAATACACACAGCGGGCGCACACACAGTTGATAACCTTTAAACCTTGTTAATAAAATACAGTAAGAATATGCTTATACTCTAAACCTTAGTAGTCAAATACTGTAATGATGTAACGCTTAAAAACCTTAACAATGTGTATGCTGTTTGAGCGATTGAGACGCTAAGAGAGCCCTTTGCAGGAAAGTGAAAACACAACACCGGGTTTGGTTAAAACCACAGCAGCTCTAACACCGCCATGGATTATTCAGAGAAAAAGGGGAAAACAGTACAAGTTATACACTACAAGCTAACACAGAAATTTAACAGAATAACAGAGAATAAGACGAACAATGTCTACAGAGAATATACATACGTGGGGAATCTTTCGCATGCGCGACCTGGAATCCAGTCCTCAGCTATTCAGGTAGAAAGCCTTCAGAGACATGAGGCTGGCCAGGCAACAGTGGTCTTTATATACACAACATACATTCACAATACAATGGTACCTGTAATCTCATTGTTCATTGGACACAGGGATGTGTCTCTACATTACAGCAAAGGTCATAGGTGGATTTGAACAGGTGGGCTGTGTCTTTCCCCAACTGCTCTGGTGGGAGGTATCCTCAGGATTCCCGCCGCATGTGTAATTTACAGCAAATACAGTTAATGTTCATAATCTACTTCTGTACATAACTGTACGCAGGAGCGAGCGATCCTTTCCTAACTAACACCGGAATGTTACTCATAAAATACCCTACAGCTGGATACTAGACACCACCTTTCAACCTTTATCTGACCCTTCCTATCATGCAAAGAGGAATCTCTCCGTCCAGGAACAGTTTAAACTAATCATACCCGCTGACATGGTCTAGGGGAATATTAACTACAAAATGCACTATTTGGGTTAAATATGCTACGATCGAGTCGCACGCTACACGCTCACAAACTCCGCCGTAAATACACATCTCATGCGCACGATCGCCGGAGCGATCTTACGCAACTTGCGGGTATGTGCACGCACGGGGGAACAGGTGCATGTGCATGAGGGTTTAGTACAAGGGGTATGCATCATGATATTTTTCGACTTTGACAAGGGATAGGGAGCAGCATGTACAAAATATTGTAGGTAGGAGTGGGAGGAGGTAATCAGCTGGCAGGAGAGATGGCGTGCATTAGCAGAGCGAAGAGGACGGATGGGAATGTAAAGAGAGATAAGGTCAGAGATGTAAGAGGGACCTGCAAGAGAGGGGACATTTGGTGAGGAAGATGAGATGGACAGCAGCATTGAGGACAAATTGGAGTGGAGAGAGGCATTTTTGAGGGAGGCTAGATAGGAGGAGATTGCAGTAGTCCAATCTGGAGATGACCAGTGAGTGGATCTTAGTAGCGTCCTGGGTGAGAAAGGGTCTGATCCTGGAGATTTTTTTGAGATGGAAACAGCAGGTTTGTGAGAGGTACTGAATGTGTGGTTTGAAGGAAAGGGAGAGTCAAGGATTACTCCAAGACAGCGTACTTGGGGGCTAGAGGAGATAGTTGTGCCATCAATGGATAATGAAATTGTGGGAGGTGAGGTTATGCGGGAGGGAGGGAAGATGATCAGCTCAGTCTTAGACATGTTAAATTTAAGAAAGTGCTGGGACATCCAGGAGGAGATAGCAGAGAGACAGTTGGAGATACAAGTGAGGAGAGCAGGGGAGAGGTCAGGGGAGGAAAGGTAGATTTGAGTATCATCAGCATAGAGATGATATTGTAAGTCAAAAGAGCTAATGAGCTCACCTAATGAGGATGTGAAGAGAGAGAAAAGGAGAGGCCCAAGAACAGAACCTTGGGGGACACCTACTGGTAGAGGAAGTGGGGGGAAGGTGGGGTCATGAGAGGAGACAGAGAAGGAATGGTGAGAAAGGTAGGAGGACAGCCAGGAGAGAGCAGCATCATGCAAACCAAGGGAGTAAAGGATTTGCAGGAGGAGAGGGTGGTCTACAGTGTTAAAAGCAGCAGACAGGTCAAGGAGATTAAGCAGAGAGTAGTGGTCCCTGGATTTAGCAGCAAGGATGTCAATGCAGACTTTTCTGAGGGCAGTTTCAGTGGAGTGCAGAGGATGGAAACCAGACTGGAATGGTCAAGCAGTGAGTGGGAAGAAAGAAAGACAGTGAGGCAGTTGTAGACAATACGCTCATGGAGTTTGGGGGCAAAAGGGAGGAGAGAGATGGGTCGGTAGCTGGAGATATCGGTTGTATCAAGGGTAGGTTTTTAAGAATAGGGGAGACAAGTGCATGCTTGAAGGCAGAAGGGACAGTGCCTGATGAGAGTGAGAGATTGAGTAGATGGGCAAAATGGAAACAGACAGAAGAGAGAAAGCGGACAAGGCGGGAGGGAATAGGGTCACGTGGGGAGGTGGAGGGTGGTGAGGACCGGATGAGGACCATGACTTCTTCTCCAGATACAGGGAAGAAAGATGTCAGAGTTGGTAGGAGGGAAGGAGAGGGGGGGGGGTCAGGAAATGGAGGAGGGGGGTTGCTCAGGTTCTGGTGGGATGTTATGTCCTGACAAATGGAGTAAATTTTGGATGTGAAGTAGGTGTCAAAGTCAAGAGCTGAAAGTGAAGAGGCCCTTATTTATTATTCAGGCCCTTCAAGGGGTAAATAATAGAAAAATACAGACCAATGGATAAAATGATAGTGTAGCATTTTTGACAGTAGGCTAAAACTGTTTTAACACCTAATTGTACAAAATAAATAAATAAATAACTAAATAACTAAATAAATAAAGAAATAAATATGTTAGCGGCTTAATTAGCGATTAATTATGCCCTTCTTTTAAATTTTAGGGATATATCCATAAAGTACCAGCTTGTGCAAGTCACTTCTTCTCTGCGGGTTTGGCAACTCACAGCAGCACGAATATCACACCCTCCAACTGTGCCATTTTAGCCGGTACAATACAATTTTTTGACTGGTATGTACTGGCAAACAGGGGCTTTGTACCGGGTGCAGTGTTTCTGTATTTCTATAGATTTCTATAGCAGGGACACACACCCCTTTACCCATGGCCATGCCCCCTTTCCCTCATCTGTACTGGTTTTTAGCTCAGAGATGTTGGAGGGTATGTAATATTAAGTACAAAATATATTGGGCTTTGCACTTCAATTTAGTGTTGCTTTAAATTTAAGGTTAACCTGTACAGATGCTGGATAACTGCAATTGCTAGAAGTTCCACAGGGTGGTGCAAGCCTGTACTTACAGTAATTGGTCGTCACTCCCATAGTCTTGTGATTAGGGTTAGCTGGAATTGTAATCCAGAAGGTTTTTCTTCTAGCATAAAAAAGAGGTATCAGAGAATATCAAAGAAAGTCCTGACTCCTCCTCTTTGCATGTTGATTAAGACTTCATGGGGGGTCATTCCGACCCATTCGCAGGCAGCGGTTTATCGCTGCGGTGCAAACAGGTGCAGAATGCGCATGCGCGGTGGCCGCAGTACGCGTGCGCGACATTGCCCCGGCGGCCGGGATCACCGGGTTACGCCGCGGCTACCGATGGAAGCGGTCGCAGAGCTGACCGCTAAGAAGATTGACAGGAAGAAGGCGTTCCAGGGCGGATCCGGACCGTTTGGAGCCGTTTTTGGGGAGTACTAAGTAAAATGCAGGCGTGTCCAGGAGAACGGAGGGCGGAGGAGTGACGTCAAAGCCGGGCCCATAATCGCTGGATCCATCGCACAGGGTAAGTAGGTATAGGCCTAGTCTAGTTTTGCTTGAAATTTTTTTTGCTTAGCAGGGCTGCACAAGCGATCGCAGCCCTGCTAAGCTAAAATACACTCCCCCATAGGTGGCGTCTAGTTGATTGCAGCAGCAGCAAAAAGTTGCTGGCTGCGATCAACTCGGAATGACCACCCATATTTGCATGCCTGAGTTACAGTACTGTGCCGCTGGTGAAAATCCTAGTGCTTTTGAGCTGGAGAGGTGTCCAACTAAACATAATCACATAAAGGGGGGTACACACAAATATAATTGTACTGCCGATCCTTCAATTTACATCCGTTCTTTTGATATTTTTGTAGTGTGTCTGCACCTTTGAACGTGTTTTTTTATCTCTGTTACGAAGACATTGCATCTTGGCCCTCATTCCGAGTTGTTCGCCTGCTAGCTAGCTGATTTTAGCAGCACTGCAAACGCTAGGCCGCCGCCCTCTGGGAGTGTATCTTAGCTTAGCAGAATAGCGAACGAAAGGTTAGCAGAACTGCTACTAAATAATTCCTTGCAGTTTCTGAGTAGCTCCAGACCTACTCCTAGATTGCGATCAGCTCGGTCCGTTTAGTTCCTGGTTTGATGTCACAAAACACGCCCTGCGTTCGGCCAGCCACTCCCCCGTTTCTCCAGACACTCCCGCGTTTTTCCCTGACACACCTGCGTTTTTTAGCACACTCCTGGAAAATGCTCAGTTACCACCCAGAAACGCCCCTTTCCTGTCAATCATTCACCGATCAGCAGTGCGACTGAAAAGCGCCGCACGAACAACAGCAAAACTGCTAAGTTTTGTGTAAAATAACTTAGCGCATGCTCTCTGCGTACCATGCGCATGCGCATTTAGCAACAAATCTCAGCATAGCGAAAATCGTCAACGAGCGAACAACTCAGAATGACCACCCTTATGTATTGTTTAAATTTCATCCAATTTTATTGCATCCGCTCAAAGGAATAGCATTGCGTGTTTGCGTTCCTATGAGTGTTCCCATGATTGTACATGAAAACAGTGCAGCCTCTGTGTGTGTGCATAATTAAACTCAAGCAGATAATTATATGCTACGTAACACACTCCTGCATGTGAACATTCCCCCTTATTTTGCTTGTTTGGCAATTTCTTTAGTTGATGCACCATACAACAACCTTTCCCTATTGGTATACAATGTCACTAATTACCATTACACCATACCCCAGCAAATAAATTCATTGACCAGGGCTTGCTTGCATGTGTAGTTCCACCAGCTAGTAGGCAGGCAGGGAGGGATTTGTAGACTAAGGGGGTCATTCCGAGTTGTTCGCTCGTTGCCGATTTTCACTATACTGCGATTAGTCGCTTACTGCGCATGCGCAAGGTTCGCAGAGCGCACGCGCTTAGTTAATTTACACAAAAGTTAGGTATTTTACTCACGGCATAACAAAACTTTTTCATCGCTGTGCTGATCATAGTATGATTGACATTGTGGGTGTTTCTGGGCGGAAACTGCCCGTTTTATGGGAGTGTGCGGAAAAAAACGCAGGCGTTCGAGTTGCAAAACGCAGGAGTGGCTGGAGAAACGGGGGAGTGGTTGGGCAAACGCTGGGTGTGTTTGTGACGTCAAACCAGGAACGAAAAGGACTGAGCTGGTCGCAATGGCTGAGTAAGTCTGGAGCTACTCAGAAACTGCTAAGAAATTTCTATTCGCAATTCTGCTAATCTTTCGTTCGCACTTCTGCTAAGCTAAGATACACTACCAGAGGGCAGCGGCCTCGCGTGTGCAATGCTGCTAAAAGCAGCTAGCGAGCGAACAACTCGGAATGAGGGCCTAAATGCAGTCACCCCCAGCAAATAAAATCCAGGCAGGTATATTTACCCATTGTTACATTGATCATATATTTCCATAAAAAAAAATCAAGAAAGTTTTTGCTCCAAACAAATGTTTTTATTTTAACACTTCTGGGGAGCAAGCTTTGCATGTTTTATTACACCACATGTACAGTATGTACAATGTCCATATATCCGCATATACAAATCAAAGCAACAGGTGCATACCCAGGAATATAAACATAACACACATTGAAAATTACATCCTGTAGAGCATCGGTGGCCAACCCGCGGCTCTCGAGCCGCATGCGTCCCTTTCATCCGCCGCATGCAGCTCGGTCGGCTCCCAGCCACTGCTGCCCGACACAGCCCCAGAGACACGCCTCTCCGGCGACGGTGTCTCTCTTCAATTCGGCGCCGGCCCGTGGGCCAATCAGAGCTCGGGAACCGGCAGCTAAGGCTCCTGATTGGTTGCCGGACTGCGGGCTTTGATTGGCTCATGGACCGGCGCCTAATTGAAGAGAGACACCGCTGCTGGAGAGTGAGGAGCAGGAGAGGCGCACGCTGCGCTCTCCTCCCCTCATACACAGCAGCGCGGTGAGCAGCACTTGGGGTGGGGAGGCGAGCACTGTGGGCAGAGCCGGCCCTAACCAATATGATGCCCTAGGCAAGATTTTGGCTGGTGCCCCCTAGCACCACCACTAGTTCTGCAGGAGATGCCTGGCATGAGTCAGCTGGCAGCTCTGCTAACGTCGGGCACTTTTTGTTTATGAAAATGCATATTATTTGCATTACTATATGGCTAGAAAGCACAATCAGCTTCTGCTGATTAAAATTATATGCAGCATGCATGTGCAACTGCGGCTGAATCTGCATACGAAATGCTACATTACAGTGATTTCCAGAAATACATGCAACGTAGCATTTCGTATCCAGATACAGCCGCAGTTACACACAGAATATAGGCATGCCGCATATCATTTTAATCAGCAGGAGCTGCTGGTGCCCCTAAGCATACCAAATGCCCTAGGCACTTGCCTAGTTTGCCTATGCCTAAGGCCGGCTCTGACTGTGGGGACATGTGTATCTAGCACTGGGGGCATATCTGGTACTGTGGGGACATGTGTATCTGGCGCAGGGGGCATAGCTGGCACCGTGGGGACATGTGTATCTGGCACTGAGGGCATAGCTGGCACCGTGGTGACATGTGTATCTGGCACTGGGGGCACGGTCCGGCCAACGCAGGCACAGCCGGACCATGCGGGGGGTGGGCCGAAGCGGCTGCGTGATGTCACACGTAGCCGCTACGACCAGGGGCAGCGACAAACAACTCCCGGTCAGCCACAGGAGCTGCGCTAGCTGGGAGTTACTCAACAAGTACAATAGCTGGCACCGTGGTGACATGTGTATCTGGCACTGTGGGGACATGTGTATCTGGCTCTGGGGGCATAGCTGGCACTGTGGGGACATGTGTGTCTGGCATTGAGGGCATAGCTGTCACTGTGGGGACATGTGTATCTGGCACTGGGGGCATACCTGTCACTGTGGGGACATGTGTATCTGGCACAGGGGCATAGCTGTCACTGTGGGGACATGTGTATCTGGCTCTGGGGGCATTGCTGGCACTGTGGGGACATGTGTATCTCGCACTGGGGGCATAGCTGGCACTGTGGGGACATGTGTATCTGGCAGTGGGGGCATATCTGTATCTGGCACTGTGGGGACATATGTATCTGGCACTGGGGGCATATCTGGCACTGTGGGGAAATGTGTATCTGGCTCTGGGGGCATAGCTGGCACTGTGGGGACATGTGTATCTCGCACTGGGGGCATAGCTGGCACTGTGGGGACATGTGTATCTGGCACTGGGGGCATATCTGTATCTGGCACTGTGGGGACATATATATCTGGCACTGGGGGCATATATGGCACTGTGGGGACATGTGTATCTGGCACTGGGGGCATATCTGTATCTGGCACTGTTGGGACATGTGTATCTGGCACTGGCGGCATATCTTGGACTGTGGGGACATGTGTATCTGGCACTGGGGGCATATCTATCACTGTGGGGACATGTGTATCTGGCACTGGGGACATATCTGGCACTGTGGGGACATGTGTATCTGGCACTGGGGGCATAGCTTGCACTGTGGGGACATGTGTATCTCGCACTGGGGGCATAGCTGGCACTGTGGGGACATGTGTATCTGGCACTGGGGACATATCTGGCACTGTGGGGACATGTGTATCTGGCACTGGGGGCATAGCTGGCACTGTGGGGACATGTGTATCTGGCACTGGGGGCATATCTGTCACTGTGGGGACATGTGTATCTGGCTCTGGGGGCATATCTGGCACTGTGGGGACATATGTATCAGGCACTGGGGGCATATCTGGCACTGTGGGGACATGTGTATCTGGCACTGGGGGCATATCTGTATCTGGCACTGTGGGGACATATGTATCTGGCACTGGGGGCGTATCTGGCACTGTGGGGACATGTGTATCTGGCACTGGGGGCATATCTGGCACTGTGGGGACATGTGTATCTGGCACTGGGGGCATAGCTTGCACTGTGGGGACATGTGTATCTCGCACTGGGGGCATAGCTGGCACTGTGGGGACATGTGTATCTGGCACTGGGGACATATCTGGCACTGTGGGGACATGTGTATCTGGCACTGGGGGCATATCTGTCACTGTGGGGACATGTGTATCTGGCACTGGGGGCATAGCTGTCACTGTGGGGACATGTGTTTCTGGCACTAGAGGCATGGCTGTCACTGTGGTGACATGTGTATCTGGCACTGGGGCATTGCTGGTACATTGGGGACATGTGTATCTGGCACTGGAGGCATATCTGGCACTGTGGGGACATGTGTATCTGGCACTGGGGGCATATCTGTATCTGGCACTGTGAGGACATGTGTATCTGGCACTGGGGGCATATCTGGCACTGTGGGGACATGTGTATCTGGCACTGGGGGCATATCTGGCACTGTGGGGACATGTGTATCTGGCACTGGGGGCATATCTGTATCTGGCACTGTGGGGACATGTGTATCTGGCACTGGGGGCATATCTGGCACTGTGGCGACATGTGTATCTGGCACTGGGGCATATCTATCACTGTGGGGACATGTGTATCTGGCACTGGGGACATATCTGGCACTGTGGGGACATGTGTATCTGGCACTGGGGGCATAGCTGTCACTGTGGGGACATGTGTATCTGGCACTGGGGACAAATCTGGCACTGTGGAGACATGTGTATCTGGCTCTGGGGGCATAGCTGGCGTTGTGGGGACATGTGTATCTGGCACTGGGGGTATAGCTGTCACTGTGGGGACATGTGTATCTGGCACTGGGGGCATATCTGTCACTGTGGGGACATGTGTATCTGGCACTGGGGTCATATCTGGCACTATGGGGACATGTGTATCTGGCACTGGGGGCATAGTTGTCACTGTGGGGACATGTGTATCTGGCACTGGGGGCATAGCTGTCACTGGGGACATGTGTATCTGGCACGGGGGCATAGCTGGCACTGTGGGGACATGTGTATCTGGCTCTGGGGGCATAGCTGGCACTGTGGGGACATGTGTATCTGGCACGGGGGCATAGCTGGCACTGTGGGGACATGTGTTTCTGGCCCTAGGGGCATGACTGTCACTGTGGGGACATGTGTATCTGGCACTGGGGCATTGCTGGTACTGTGGGGACATGTGTATCTGGCTCTGGGGGCATATCTGTATCTGGCACTGTGGGGCATATCTATTTCTGGCACTGTGGGGACATGTGTATCTGGCACTGGGGGCATATCTGTCACTGTGGGGACATGTGTATCTGGCACTGGGGGCATAGCTGTCACTGTGGGGACATGTGTTTCTGGCACTAGAGGCATGGCTGTCACTGTGGGGACATGTGTATCTGGCACTGGGGCATTGCTGGTACATTGGGGACATGTGTATCTGGCACTGGAGGCATATCTGGCACTGTGGGGACATGTGTATCTGGCACTGGGGGCATAGCTGGCACTGTGGAAACATGTGTATCTGGCACTGAGGGCATATCTGTATCTGGCACTGTGGGGATATATGTATCTGTACTGGGGGCATAACTGTCACTGTGGGGACATGTGTATCTGGCACTGGGGGCATATCTGGCCCTGTGGGGACATGTGTATCTGGCACTGGGGGCATAGCTGTCACTGTGGGAACATGTGTATCTGGCACTGGGGGCATATCTGTATCTGGCACTGTGGGGACATGTGTATCTGGCACTGGGGGCATATCTGGCACTGTGGGGACATGTGTATCTGGCACTGGGGGCATAGATGTCACTGTGGGGACATGTGTATCTGGCTCTGGGGGCATAGCTGGCACTGTGGGGACATGTGTATCTGGCACTGGGGGCATATCTGGCACTGTGGGGGCATGTGTATCTGGCACTGGGGGCATATCTGTATCTGGCACTGTGGGGACATATGTATCTGGCACTGGGGGCATATCTGTCACTGTGGGGACATGTGTATCTGGCACTGGGGACATATCTGGCACTGTGGGGACATGTGTATCTGGCACTGGGGCTGAGGCGTAGCTAGGGTTTTTGGAGCCCAGGGCAAGATGGAAAATGGTGCCCCCCCAAAAAAAACACACCAAAAGAAGCATGTACTGAAAAATGGGCGTGACCACACACCAGAAGTGGTGTGGCCACGCTCCAGAAGGGGTGTGGCCACTGAAAATGGCTCACAGTGCCAGTTACATTGCCCCACAGTGCCAGATACAATGCCCCACAGTGCCGGATACATGCCCCACAGTGCCAGATACATGCCCCACAGTGCCAGATACATTGCCCCACAGTGCCAGTTACATTGCCAGATACATTGCCCCACAGTGCCAGTTACATTGCCCCACAGTTCCAGATACATGCCCCACAGTGCCAGATACATTGCCCCACAGTGCCAGTTACATTGCCAGATACATTGCCCCACAGTGCCAGTTACATTGCCCCACAGTGCCAGATACATTGCCCCACAGTGCCAGTAACATTGCCCCACTATGCCAGATACATGCCCCACTGTGCCAGTTACATTTCCCCACAGTGCCAGATATATTGCCCCACAGTGCCAGTAACATTGCCCCACAGTGCCAGATACATGCCCCACTGTGCCAGATACATGCCCCACAGTGCCAGATACATTGCCCCACAGTGCCAGATACATGCCCCACAGTGCCAGATACATTGCCCCACAGTGCCAGTTACATTGCCAGATACATTGCCCCACAGTACCAGTTACATTGCCCCACAGTGCCAGATACATGCCCCACAGTGCCAGATACATTGCCCCACAGTGCCAGTTACATTGCCAGATACATTGCCCCACAGTGCCAGTTACATTGCCCCACAGTGCCAGATACATTGCCCCACAGTGCCAGTAACATTGCCCCACTATGCCAGATACATGCCCCACTGTGCCAGTTACATTTCCCCACAGTGCCAGATATATTGCCCCACAGTGCCAGTAACATTGCCCCACAGTGCCAGATACATGCCCCACTGTGCCAGATACATGCCCCACAGTGCCAGATACATTGCCCCACAGTGCCAGATACATGCCCCACTGTGCCAGATACATGCCCCACTGTGCCAGATACATGCCCCACTGTGCCAGTTACATGCCCCACTGTGCCAGATACATGCCCCCCTGTGCCAGTTACATGCCCCACTGTGCCAGATACATTCCCCACTGTGCTCCAGGTCTACGGCGGCTGTGTGGCGCCGGTTCGCCAGCCAATCAGAGCTCGCGGACCGGCAGCCAATCAGGAGCCGGTCCGCAAGCTCTGATTGGCTAACGCCGGAGACCGGACACACGCAGCGCTGCTAGTGCTGGCAGCGGCGGTGAGGGGAGGGAGAGACGCTGCGCTCTCCTCCCCTCACATTTCGGCGTGACGGGGCGAGTGGGGCATGATGCCCTGGCCGCCGGCGGCGCCCCCCACTCCTGGGCCTGCCAAGGCGCCCAGGGCACGTGCCCCACTCGCCCTACCCTAGTTACGCCTCTGCACTGGGGGCATAACTGTCACTGTGGGGACATGTGTATCTGGCACTGGGGGCATATCTGGCACTGTGGGGACATGTGTATCTGGCTCTGGGGGCATAGCTGGCACTGTGGGAACATGTGTATCTGGCACTGGGGGCATATCTGGCACTGTGGGGACATGTGTATCTGGCACTGGGGGCATATCTGTCACTGTGGGGACATGTGTATCTGGCACTGGGGGCATATCTGGCACTGTGGGGACATGTTTATCTGGCTCTGGGGGTATAGCTGGCGCTGTGGGGACATGTGTATCTGGCACTGGGGGCATAGCTGGCACTGTGGAAACATGTGTATCTGTCACTGGGGGCATTTCTGTCACTGTGGGGACATGTGTATCTGGCACTGGGGGCATAGCTGGCACTGTGGGAACATGTGTATCTGGCACTGGGGGCATATCTGCCACTGTGGGGACATGTGTATCTGGCACTAGGGGCATAACTGTCACTGTGGGGACATGTATATCTGGCACTGGGGGCATAACTGGCACTGTGGGGACATGTGTATCTGGCACTGAGGGCATATCTGGCACTGTGGGGACATGTGTATCTGGCTCTGGGGGCATAGCTGGCACTGTGGGGACATGTGTATCTGGCACTGGGGGCATAGCTGTTACTGTGGGGACATGTGTATCTGGCACTGGGGGCATATCTGTCACTGTGGGGACATGTGTATCTGGCACTGGGGGCATATCTGTATCTGGCACTGTGGGGACTTGTGTATCTGGCACTGGGGGCATATCTGTCACTGTGGGGACATGTGTATCTGGCACTGGGGGCATAGCTGTCACTGTGGGGACATGTGTATCTGGCACTGGGGGCATAGCTGTCACTGTGGGGACATGTGTATCTGGCACTGGGGGCATTGCTGGCACTGTGGGGACATGTGTATCTGGCACTGGGGGCATAGCTGGCACTGTGGGGACATGTGTATCGCACTGGGGGCATAGCTGGCGCTGTGAGAGCATGTGTATCTGGCACTGGGGCATAGCTGGCACTGTTGGGACATGTGTATCTGGCACTGAGGGCATATCTGGCACTGTGGGGACATGTGTATCTGGCACTGGGGGCATATCTGGCACTGTGGGGGCATGTGTATCTGGCACTCGGGACATATACTGTATGTATCTGGCACTGTGGGGCATATATGTATCTGGCACTGTGGGGCATATATGTATTTGGCACTGTGGGGCATATATGTATCTGGCACTGTGGGGACATGTGTATATGGAACTGTGGGCATATATGTATCTAGCACTGTGGGGCATATATGTATTTGGCACCGTGGGGCATATATATACCTGGCACTGTGGGGCATATGTGTACCTGGCACTTTGGGGCATATATGTACCTGGCACTGTGGGGCATATGTGTACCTGGCACTGTGGAGATATGTGTATCTGGCACTGTGGGGATATGTGTATCTGGCACTGTGGGGACAAATGATGATGAAATAAAAGCGGAAGTACTGAACAAATTCTTTTCAACAGTGTTCACCAGTGAAGAACTGATGGTGGGAGTACAGCATAACAATTGTGACAGTAATGATTCATGGTTAGATACTTGTTTAAGCGAAGAAGTAGTTCGGGAGAGACTAAGCAAAATTAAGATTAATAAATCACCTGGTCCTGATGGACTTCCCCCGAGGGTTCTTATGGAGCTTAGTTCACAACTAGCACGACCCCTATACTTGATTTCCAATAGTTCAATCAGGCATGGTACCGAAGGATTGGCGTATAGCTGAGGTAGTGCCATTATTTAAAAAGGGATCCAAAAATCTTCTGGGAAACTACAGACCAGTTAGTTTAACATCTATAGTGGGGAAAATATTGGAAGGAATTCTAAGGGACGGCATACAGGAGTATCTACAGTCCGCTAGGATTATTAGCAAGAACCAGCATGGGTTTGTGAGGGACAGGTCATGTCAGACTAACTTAATTAGCTTCTACGAGGAAGTGAGCAATAATCTTGATCAAGGAAAAGCAGTGGATGTGTTCTTCCTAGATTTTGCAAAAGCCTTCGATACAGTTCCTCACAGGAGACTGATTATCAAATTAAAGGAGCTTGGCCTAGGAAAAACTATTTGCACATGGATAAGCAGCTGGTTGGATAGCAGGATACAGCGAATAGTGGTCAACGGGAAGTCCTCAACCTGGTCCCCAGTAGTCAGCGGAATACCACAACGGTCCGTACTCGGACCACTACTGTTCAACATATTTATCAATGACCTAGAAATAGGCCTGGAAAGCACAGTGCCAATCTTTGCAGATGATACTAAAGTGTGTAAGGTAATTAATTCAGAATTGGATGTGGAGTCCTTGCAGAATTATCTATCTAAACTTGAACTCTGGGCGTCTAAATGGAAAATGAGGTTCAATACAGACAAATGCAAGGTTATGCATTTTGGGACTAAAAACAAACTTACATCCTACATATTAAATGGGGAACATCTAGGGGAAACAGAGTTGGAAAAAGATTTGGGGGTATTCATTGATAATAGGCTTAATAACCATACACAATGTCAAAACGCAGTAAAGAAGGCAAGTAAGGTACTAGCGTGCATAAAAAGGGGAATTGAGACAAGGGACTCGGATGTAATCATGCCGCTGTATAAGGCATTGGTACGTCCACACCTGGAATATTGTGTTCAGTTTTGGGCACCATTGTATAAAAAAGACATCAGTGAACTCGAAAGTGTTCAAAGGCGAGCTACTAAATTGATTAAAGGCCTAGAAGGACTGGACTATAAGGAAAGACTTACTAGGCTGAATATGTATACACTAGAAAAGAGGTGTCTAAGAGGAGATATTACTAATATCTTCAAATATGTAAAGGGACATCACAAAGACTTATCAGAGGAATTATTTATTAAAAGAACACAGTTTAGGACACGTGGGCACTCGCTGCGACTGGAGGAGAGAAAGTTCCGAACGCAACGGAGGAAAGGATTCTTCACTGTTAGGGCAATCAGGATGTTGAATTCCCTGCCAGGGAAGGTGGTAATGGCGAACTCTGTAATTGGATTTAAAAAAGGAATGGATAAATTTCTGAATAAAAATGCTATCCAAGGTTATAATACTTAAAATATCAATGTGGATTAATCCAGGGGTAACATGAGTTATAGTAGCTAACTAGTCATAAAACATTATTCAGCAAGTATGTAGAATCATCACAACTTAAACAGGTTGAACACGATGGGCAATTTGCCTGTATTCAACCTCAAATACTATGTTACTATGTGTATCTGGCACTGGGGGCATGTGTATCTGGAACTGTGGGGGCATGTGTATCTGGCACTGGGGGCACATATGTATCTGGCACTGTGGGGACGTATGTGTATCTGGCACTGTGGGGGCACCCATTTTTTGACATTTTCATATGTATCTGGCACTGTACTGGGGCATTAAACAGGGCCGGCTCCAGGCCTACTAGCACCTTGAGCGACAAAATTTCAAAGCGCCCCCCCATGGCGCATGCTCCTGGGAAAGTTGCCGTGGCCTCGCAATTTCATATTATCAAACTAAAAATAAATATATTTTCACACCCCCTCTATGCACACAATTAGCAACCTTACACAACAGCCACAGTGGTGTTCCTTACACATAATGCGGGTCATTTCAACCCGATTGCTCGCTGCAGTTCGCAGTGCAGCGATCGGGACAGAACGGCGCATGCCAGACGGCCGAAGGCCATCGTT